>NC_059201.1:50837847-51177014 GCF_020615455.1 Coregonus clupeaformis
CATTCCTTTCTTTTAACATGTGCACGTAGTAAGTACACCATCATGCTTTTGGGATACGTGTCTTTTATGATTCTTTAGTTGTGGACACTACATCACCGCACTCCCTCTCTTGCTCTTGGTCCTCATCTTTGTAAGTCATGTTGATTTAGCACCTGTGTGTTTTATCGGTTTCTTTATGAAAATATTTAGCGAACTCCATGACAGTAGCTAAAGCAAGGGGCTATAGCAGCACACAAGTAGACTACAAATGCATGCTGGGGCGGGCATGCCCTGAGATCGTGAAGTAAGCCCTACTGGAGCGGGCGAGAAGGCCGACGCTCCAGCCTTTGGGAATCTCGCTCCACACTCCAGTCAAATTGGGCACTCTCTGCTCCTCGCTCCGCTCCAGCTCCGCTCACTCTGGTCGGATATAATAATAATATACCATTTAGCAGACGCTTTTATCCAAAGCGACTTACAGTCATGCGTGCATACATTTGTGTATGGGTGGTCCCGGGGATCAAACCCACTACCTTGGCGTTACAAGCGCCATGCTCTACCAGCTGAGCTACAGAGGCAGACACCGCTAGCTTTGATGCAACCAAGACAGTTTTTAAACAGCACAATGTAAAAACTCTGTAACAACGCTTGGTTGCATCAAAGCTACCTCACCGCTGTTCTTTCCCTTTTTTAAATGATCTAAGAAGAACAACGTTGACAGGGCAATTCAAGCATAGCTAATTTGCAGTGATAATGTATTGGGCCTATAGCCTACTGCACAAACCTCACGCTACGTAACTGTTAATGCCTTACGTTTTTTAAGTCAGGTTTAAAAATAAATCTGAGAGGTAAATCTCGGCTTGCATTTTGACTCAGGTTGGTGACCACTTCTGTAAAGGGCATCTCTCTCAACAGCTGCAGTCATGCTGTCATCACAGATTTCCCCTTCCACATGACAGACCAGTGGAGCATGACGGCAGACTGTCACACACACACGTATGCACTGCACAGATATAGAAACTGGAGAGAGGCAGAAATGAATGTCTAAACTGCTCTGTAGTCCTACACTGAAATGTGCCATATACTATACTTCACAACATGTGATAATACAGAAAGATATGTAGTCATCAATGTTCAATGAATGAGGCACAGTAAGTGAGCAAGTGCGCACTGCACACAATGGAGAGAATGACAGCCCTTATATCATAGGGGATTCTGTTTGGTATTTCACACTTGTTTAGCCTGTTTGTCTTTTTTTATTTAACTAGGCAAGTCAGTTAAGAACAAATTATTTTTAAAATGACAGCCTACCCCGGCCAAACCCGGACAACGCTTGGCCAATAGTGCGCCGCCCTATGGGACTCCCAATCACGGCCCGGATTGTGAAATAGCCTGGAATCGAACCAGGGTCTGAAGTGACACCTCTAGCATTGAGATGCAGTGCCTTAGACCGCTGCGCCACTCGTCTAACAATCTATTAACATAATTCAATCTGCTTATTGTTTATTGTCACACTATCCCTCCTTATCTGAGAAAGGGAGGAGAGGAAGGGGAGTACAGAGTAGGGACAAAATAAACACACACCAGATTACATCTCCCTCCCTAGCTGGCAATTAGACAGGCGTTTCCTGAATGCACAAAGGCCTCCACTTCATTCCACAAACGTATGAACAAATGTGAAGTTAGAAAACAAACAAGCCAATATACATTTACGAAAGCACGCAAGCACAAAATGCACACTGTCCCACACAGACACACAATAACACTATTTATTAGGCCATTTTATTAGGTACACCCATCTAGTACCGGGTTGGACCCCCCTTTGCCTCCAGAACAGCCTGAATTCTTCACGGCATGAATTCTACAAGGTGTGGCCTTCAAACGCTGCTCAATTGGTATCAAGGGACCTAACGTGTACCAGGAAAACATTCCCCACACCATTACACCACCAGCCTGTCCCGTTGACACCAGGCAGGATGGGGCCATGGACTCATGCTGCTTACGCCAAATCCTGACTCTGCCATCAGCATGACACAACATGAACTGGGAATTGTTGGACCAGGCGATGCTTTTCCACTCCTCAGTTGTCCAGTGTTGGTGATCGCGTGCCCACTGGAGCCGCTTCTTCTTGTTTTTAGCTGATAAGAGTACCGATGAGTTGTGTGTTCCGAGATGCCGTTCTGCACACCACTGTTGTACTGCGCTGTAATTTGACTGTTTGTGGCCCGCTTGTTAGCTAGCACGATTCTTGCCATTCTCCGTTGACCTCTCATCAACAAGCTGTTTTCGCCCACAGCATTGCCGCTGACTAGATGTTTTTTGTTTGTCGCATCATTCTCGGTAAACCCTAGACACTGTCGTGTGTGAAAAGCCCAGTAGGCCGGCCGTTTCTGAGATACTGGAATCGGCCCACCTAGTACCGACGATCATACCCCACTCAAAGTCGCTTAGGTCACTCGTTTTGCCCATTCTAACGTTCAATCGAACAGTAACTGAATGCCTCGATGCCTGTCTGCCTGCTTTATATAGCAAGCCACGGCCACGTGACTCACTGTCTGTAGGAGCGAACCATTTCCGTGAACGGGGTGGTGTACCTAATCAACTGGCAACAGAGTGAATGTCTGTGTGTGTACAGTATGTCTTCTTCTATGCATCGTCGTGTGTGTGTTTTCTTCTATGTGTGTGTCCTTGTGTGAGTCTGGAATGAAGAGGAGGCCTCAGTCACACGCACACAAGCTGTGTACCAGTTTTAAGAAATCAATACCATATGGATAAGTGCTGTTGTTTTATAGACTACTGCACACGTGTCAATATCAGTGGACCACATTGTACAGTACAAAGCAGCCACAGTAACATATGACCCTGACTGAGCACAGAGGAATGATATTATACCCATGTTACCATGTAAACTCACATCTGCCATTTTGTGATGAATTTAACTAAATCTAATCTTTGTTTCAGACACAATGCAGATGACTGGACTGAAAACATGTCAGGGAAAAATGTGAAGATGTGAAACTAAACTGGGAGTCAGGGAGAGAAGACCAGAAACAAGAGCAGAGAGGGGGACAGGGAGTGAGGAATGGAGGGGAAGAGAGAGAGAGAGAACGCAAGAGAGAGGAGATGGAGATATAGAGAGATTTATACAGTGCATTCGGAAAGTATTCAGACCCCTTGACCTTTTTCACATTTTCATACGTTACAGCCCTCATCAATCTACACACAATACCCCATAATGACAAAGTGAAAACAGGTTTGTAGAAACTTTTGCAAATTTATAAAAAAATAAAAAACAGAAATACCTTATTTACATAAGTATTCAGACCCTTCAGACAGTGCATGTCAGAGCAAAAACCAAGCCATGAGGTCGAAGGAATTGTCCGTAGAGCGCCGAGACAGGATTATGTCGAGGTACAGCTCTGGGTACCATACATTTTTCCCAGAGGGAATTTTAGAAACACTTAAAATAAGGATGTTTTGATAACCATGTAAATCTCTCTCGGGCAAGGTGACTTTTATCAGTATATTCGGCTCCATTTACTTTCAGATCCGAAAATACTAATTAGCATCAAAGTAGATATCATGCAAGACTACAAATCCCTGCAAGATCCTGCACGTCATCTCTAGCTGACACCAATGCTAACAGGTATTGTGTGAATTAAAAACTTGCACAAGACAGTTCACAGAATTGTCCATTTAAAATAAATGTAGCCAATTTATTAATGACTAAATTTAGCTAACATTAGATAGTTAATCCAGAGATTCTTTGCCTCTATTCGGCAGTTTCATCCAGATCATCATGGCATTTGTAGTTCTTTATGATAGCCACAAATACAGACAAATATATTGATAAAAGTCAACTTGTCCTAGAGACATTTACACGGTTATCAAAACGTCATGCCAGGGTAAGCCTACGCGAAACACAGCCAATATTTTAAGTGTTTCTAAAAGCCCCTATGGGAAAAATGAACGGTGGAAAAACGATTGGAGTCATTTCATTGTTTGACCGCTAGGTATTAAGTGTATTATGACTCATACCGTGGTACTCTATTAATTGATGATAGGTCCTGCTTTACTGAAGTTGCCAGACATTGCAAGCCAAGAAATTGCGACATACAGCATTCCATTGCGAGATACAGCTCTTGATTGCCGATAGATATGCCTAGTGCACGGTTCTGACTGTCTGCCCGGTGGCCGACCTGCCTATACTGTGCCCCTCCCCTCTCTCTCCGTCCTTCGCTCGTTATGAAAGATGCGAGTGTTTGTGTTCTCGGAAGTACGGCAACTAATCAGTATCCTCTGTTCCAAAAGTACTGAATCTTAGGAGTCGATTCTTAGCGGAATCGAATCTTGACACTCAGAAATGGGAGTCGACTCTCCACCACTACGTCATCATCGTTAACAGTTGGAAAAATGGCAGAGAAAGGCAAGCGACAGCAGCGAAGTCCTGTATGGCAATACTTCGAGAAGTTAAATGAGAAGGAAATGCTAACTTTGTGAGGTGGAATTGAGGTACAGTAATGGTAGTACAGGTGCAATGCTTAACCATCTGAAAGGGACGCACCATGAGACCCAAACCGTTGCTGGCAGCAGAACAGCTGCAATGTGAATTCACGTGTAATTTTATGAATGTTTAACGGAAAACCGATAAAAAAATGTCAGTTTAAATGTTAAGAAAACTGTCAATTTTTCACATCCCTAGTAGAGATGCAGCAGAAGTTTGTGTGTACACGTGTGTGTGTGTTTTACGTAAAAGGAAGTGATGACATCATGACTACATGAACTGTTTACCAGGGTCACGTTCAAAACGTTGCCACCTTCTCAATGTTTCAGATAGAAACGTCTCGCATAGAGCTGACAAGATTCCCTATCCTACATGACAGAGAAGCATGTCTGTTCCATTTGGTCTATTTCTATCTGAATGTTCTCCAACATTGCATCCCAGTAAACGTGACCCAGACGAGAAAGAGCACAATAAATAAGTAATACTTTGGAAGTGCAGTGTGCAGTCAGTTCTAGGCTGCGTCACAAAAGGCACCCTATCCTAGGACTGGTCAAAAGTAGTCCTTTAAATAGGGAATATGGTACCTTTTGGGACCAAAGGTTTACCCATGGGGGGAGGGAAGGTACTGTTAATGGGTTGTAATAATGGTGGTTAGCTGGATGAAATAGTGGAGTAAGCCACAGGAACAAAAGGATGCCGACACACACGGACTGAAGCCCCCCAAGATTGAGGTTGAACTCAGTAGTAAAGTCGCATATACTGTATATACACACACACACACACACACACACAAAGTCAACAGGATGCAATTTGCAACAGGACACCGTTGGTCGCTCAACCTTACATACACGTGGACGTCCGCACACACGCTCGTGCTGTACACTAGCTAACATGCATTTGGCGCATTCATGTGTGTAGCCTATTTACACTAATATTGTAAATGCACGTACGCATGTTGACATGGACGGACACAAACGCACTCACGCACACACACACTGAGGGCCTGACAGTCTTTATTAGTTCATTTAGCCAGTGTGCTGCTAGGGCCATCTGGATACATTTGCCTTGTTCGTCAGCTAGACTAGCTACTACTTACAGAGGTGCCTGCCAGTCCCCTATCTAACCCTGGGACTACTGCCCATGTGTCCCTACCTACAGCCAGCATGAGACAGAGAAATAATAGACATAAAGAAGAATTAGACAAAAGGACCTCAGTGCAGTTATAGCCTACAGACCTATTAGTACTATAACATCACTATGGTAGAAAGATGACTGGATTCCAATTAATGGAAATGCCACATGACTTCAAAATACCACTTCAAGATGTTGTCAATGGCATCATGGCACAATTTGGATGGATTCCAATGAACGGCACATACAGCGCATTCGGAAAGTATTCAGACCCCTTCCCCTTTTCCACATTTTGTTATGTTACAGCATTATTTTAAAAATGATTAAATAAATAAAAACCTTCAAAAAAATACACCATAATGACAAAGCAAAAAAAGGTTTTTAGAAATGTTAGCAAATTTATTAAAACTTATTTACATAAGTATTCAGACCCTTTGCTATGAGACTCGAAATTGAGCTCAGGTGCATCCTTGTGTACATTGATCATCCTTGAGAGGATTCTACAACTTGATTGGAGTTCACCTGTGGTAAATTCAATTGATTGGACATGATTTGGAAAGGCACAGGATCGATATAACGTCCCACAGTTGAAAGTGAATGTCAGAGCAAAAACCAAGCCATGAGGTCGAAGGAATTGTCCGTAGTGTTTCGAGACAGGATTGTGTCGAGGCACAGATCTGGGGAAGGGTAACAAAACATTTCAGCAGCATTGAAGCTCCCCAAGAACACAGTGGCCTCCATCATTCTTAAATGGAAGAAGTTTGGAACCACCAAGACTCTTCCTAGAGCTGGCCGCCCGGCCAAACTGAGCAATCGTGGGAGAAGGGCCTTGGTCAGGGAGGTGACCAAGAACCCGATGGTCACTCTGACAGAGCTCCAGAGTTTCTCTGTGGAGATGGGAGAACCTTCCAGAAGGACAACCATCTCTGCAGCACTCCACCAATCAGGCCTTTATTGTAGAGTGGCCAGACGGAAGCCACTCCTCAGTAAAAGGCACATGACAGCCCGCTAGGAGTTTGCCAAAAGGCACCTAAAGGACTCTCAGACCATGAGAAACAAGATTCTCTGGTCTGATGAAACCAAGATTGAACTCTTTGGCCTGAATGCCAAGCGTCACGTCTGGAGGAAACCTGGCACCATCCCTACAGTGAAGCATGGTGGTGGCAGCATCGTGCTGTGGGGATGTTTTTCAGCGGCAGGGACTGGAAGACTAGTCAGGTTCGAGGGAAAGATGAACGGAGCAAAGTACAGAGAGTTCCTTGATGAAAACCTACTCCAGAGCGCTCAGGACCTCAGACTAGGGCGAAGGTTCACCTTCCAACAGGACAACGACCCTAAGCACACAGCCAAGACAACGTAGCCAGAGGCCGGACTTAAACCCCGATCTAACATCTCTGGAGAGACCTGAAAATAGCTGTGCAGCAGCGCTCCCCATCCAACCTGACAGAGCTTGAGAGGATCTGCAGAGAATAATGGGACAAACTCCCCAAATACAGGTGTGCCAATCTTGTAGCATCATACCCAAGAAGACTCTAGGCTGTAATCGCTGCCAAAGGTGATTCAACAATGTACGGAGTAAAGGGTCTGAATACTTATGTAAATGTGATATTTGCAAAAATTTCTACAAACCTGTTTTTGCTTTGTCATTATGGGGTATTGTGTGTAGATTGATGAGGGGGAAAAAACTATTTAATCAATTTTAGAATAAGGCTGTAAAGTAACAAAATGTGAAAAAAGTCAAGGGGTCTGAATACTTTCCGAATGCACTGTAAGCCTGCAAACATTTTCAGAATGTTTCCATGTTGCTCAAATTGACACCAAGTAACAGACTAACTAGATGTAGCGGATGGCAAATTGCAACTGCCTTCCTGAGCTCTAGAGGTACTGTTATCCCAGATCCAGATGCCTTGGCTGTCAGGGCGGAATTTCCACTCTGTCACATTTGAGTGACCCTTTTTTTTGGTAAAAAGGGAAGAGAAGAAGGAGAGAGGAGGAAGAAGTGAGTAACCAACCAAACCCTGAGAATATTGAACTGAGAATATTCTTTATGACAGCAGTTCAGAACAATGACACTTGGTAACCCTCTCAAGCATCTTCACCTCTCCTCCTAACCACTGTCTAATTGAGTTAAAGAGACTTTCGTTTCAGACAGCGCCAACATTTCATCAAGAACACAGGCTAGATTTAGGAGCCGTGTTTCTGTGGCTAAGTAAGTATTCATCTCCGTCTGTCCGTCTGTTTCTGTCTGCCTGTCTGTCTGCCTGCCTGTCCCATAGGATCTTATGTCCAGGGGCTACAGTAAAATTTAGACTAACCACAGTCATGCCCGCCATGGGACACAAGCATGGACCCCAACCCCCACAACCCTTGCCCCAAATAAACACTACTATAACGAGATGTCAAAACACACAGAGATTAAGATAATGCACGAGAGGTCGGGGGGAGTAAGAGGCATGGGGGAGGAGAGAGATTGGAGAGAGGGAACTGGGCACACAGAGCTCAGAGGGAGAGAAAGCTTGGGGGAGAAGGCGAGAGAGCAAGATTGGGTGAAAGTAAAGGGGAGACCTTGGGGTCTAGCCAGAGAGAAATAATGAGGGAGAAAATGAGAGGGGGAGAGAGAGTAAGAGCGAGACAGGGAGTGAGCTAGTGAGTGAGTGCTTGGGGGGGAGAGAGATCAACAGCTGAAAATGCCTTCCAACCATCGAGAGCAGACAGAGATTTTCGGGAGCTAATTTGACAGACCTCCTTATTTTAGATCCTGCTCTGCTCTGAGCGCTCATCAGGTCATTTGTTTGTTTGTCCATCCGTCAACTCAGATCTCTACTTGCCTTTCTTGTAACGGCTATGACGAAGTGTACAGACCCTGCTATGGAACCATGTTTCTTGACACGCAAATACCCAAGTACATCAAACATGTCATGTCCGTTACACACAAACGCGTCGCTCTTTAACTCTTTTATGCTTCTGGATATTCCTATAACTAGTGTCGTCAACTTTATAGGCAAAAGCTACTATATATATGATTCATGAAAATGAATGAAACCCTACAAAACCCTATAAGCCTCAGTAGTACCAGAGGACAGAAAATAGAAACCCTATAATCCCTGTAACATTAGATGAGACCTATCATCGTCTGTATCTTCCAGCTCAGCTACACAGGAAATTAAAAAACACTGGGTAAATATAAACACACATACTTGTGTGTTTGTGTGCGTGTGTGTATGCACGCATTCTCCCTTTATTGCTTCCGTACTCAGCCGGTAGAGAGCTTAAGTCATTAACGCACTATGGTGGTGCATGCAGCATCCACTACAGTGTATACCCCAAGGTTAACATACAGAGGCTGCAGCTGGAATGGTGACAGAGATGACAGTGACAATTCTGTGATGGTGATGACTCCACACTGTTACCAATAAGCTCAACACCGTCACATTTGTCCAGGCCATTGCCTTGACACTAAGATCTAAGGCTGCATGTCCTTTCTAATAAACAATCCACTTTACCTCCTCTGCTATTGACCTCTAGCACTAGAGCGCTCTATCTGTATTGACAGAACTATTTCTGTCTTGTAATCAATATAACCTTAATACACTTAGAGCTTGCAATCAAGGGACAGGATGTCTCGCTTGTAACTGGTTGCGATAACATCAAATCTTGTTTGTGTCTTTGACATGCTGCCCAAGGTATTCCACATGAGCGAATTTCACCCCAACCAAGACACTCTGCTACTACTTGTATGTTGCCATGGTATTTTTCTTAAATAATACATTAAATCTATTGTATAATACATGTAGAAAGCAGGTCATTGCACAGTGCAATCCGCATTCATAGTCCACAAAGTACTTAAGTACTTATGTTTTTGACACTTCTATAAACCAAAAAATCCATCCATCCATTATCACATAATAGCGTAACATATCACTGTAATCTCTACCTCAATTAATTTGTCAACAGAGCAGTGCATTATTTGAACAGCTGACAAAGTGAATACATCATGATCATTTCTAGCTTACACGACCAGAAGCGGTTGATTCACAGATGTTGTTAGGACAGCTGACCGTTTCCCGACCATTCTGTTTCTTCTGTGTCCTCTCAAACAGAACCTTCCACACACACACACACACACACACACACACACACACCCGAGGTACGCTTCTCTAGGTCTTTCTCCCGTTCCCAGTTTTGCTGTGTGATGTACAGTAATACTCAATCTATATACTCAATATTCTCAATAGTCCATACTCTCTTCTAGTCATGTCTGCCAGCCTTCATATCAAATAGATAAGGGTTCAATATCAATCTATTGCTCGATCAAAAACAAACACAGAACACAAAGCAGTGCACAAGAGGGGAAGACTCAGAGTATAATATTTCCCTTCAGTGCCCACTATAAACTCCAGACTACCCAATATCATGAAGGAACCACTGAGCGAGTTTTACCTTTCATCAAGCTGCTTCAGTTCCCCCTTGCTCTTTCTCTTCAACCTCTGTCACCGACAAGCCTCTCTGTAGAGAGATAGTGATACAGTCCCGCTTTCTCTCTATTCCTCTCTCTGACTGCAACACACGCGACACAGTACTGTTCTACCGCCCTCTTTCGCACGCACATACACACACAGTGCAGCTGTGCCAGTGCACGCACACACACACAGACACACACACAGACACACCCTGGGCACCACTCCAGAGTCAAAGGGCTCTGGTTTCTGACGCCCTCTTCACTGCCCTGGGATGAGACACTGATAGAGGGAGGGAGAGGGAGATGAAGAGGCAGAGTTGATGAGAGAGAGAGAGAGAGAGAGAGAGAGAGACAGAGAGAGAGAGAGAGAGAGAGAGAGAGAGAGAGAGAGGAGAGAGAGAGCTTTAGGGAGAGCTTAATGCCTCACAAAAGAAAAACATCCCCATTCGAAAAGGCAACATCTGGAAAAACTACTTTGAAAACGATATGAAAATCCAGAATGTCCGAACTTTAACGAGACTCAGACCAAATTAGTTGATCAATTAAACAATGTAGAAAAAATTAAAGACCAACAAAACCCATTAGATATACCCATCACAATAACAGAGCTGAAAGAGAAAATCAAAGCCCTCAAGTGCGGTAAAGCCTGTGGGCCAGACACTATCTGCAATAAGATGATGAAGAAAAGCAGCACTAAGCTGCAGGAAGCCAGACTCAAGCTCTTCAACCTAGTGAAACAAGTATTTGATCCCCTGCTGATTTTGTACGTTTGCCCACAGACAAAAAATGGTCAGTCTATAATTTTAATGGTAGGTTTATTTGAATAGTGAGAGACAGAATAACAACAAAAAAATCCAGAAAAACGCATGTCAAAAATGTTATAAAACCATTTGCATTTTAATGAGGGAAATAAGTATTTGACCCCTCTGCAAAACATGACTTAGTACATGGTGGCAAAACCCTTGTTGGCAATCACAGAGGTCAGACGTTTCTTGTAGTTGGCCACCAGGTTTGCACACATCTCAGGAGGGATTTTGTTCCACTCCTCTTTGCAGATCTTCTCCAAGTCATTAAGGTTTTGAGGCTGACGTTTGGCAACTCGAACCTTCAGCTCCCTCCACAGATTTTCTATGGGATTAAGGTCTGGAGACTGGCTAGGCCACTCCAGGACCTAAATGTGCTTCTTCTTGAGCCACTCCTTTGTTGCCTTGGCCGTGTGTTTTGGGTCATTGTCATGCTGGAATTGCAATCCACGACCCATTTTCAATGCCCTGGCTGAGGGAAGGAGGTTCTCACCCAAGATTTGATGGTACATGGCCCCGTCCATCGTCCCTTTGATGCGGTGAAGTTGTCCTGTCCCCTTAGCAGAAAAACACCCACAAAGCATAGTTTTTCCACCTCCATGTTTGACGGTGGGGATGGTGTTCTTGGGGTCATAGGCAGCATTCCTCCTCCTCCAAACACGGCGAGTTGAGTTGATGCCAAAGAGCTCGATTTTGGTCTCATCTGACCACAACACTTTCACCCAGTTCTCCTCTGAATCATTCAGATGTTCATTGGCAAACTTAAGACGGCGCTGTATATGTGCTTTCTTGAGCAGGGGGACCTTGCGGGCGCTGCAGGATTTCAGTCCTTCACGGCGTAGTGTGTTACCAATTGTTTTCTTGGTGACTATGGTCCCAGCTGCCATGAGATCATTGACAAGATCCTCCCGTGTAGTTCTGGGCTGATTCCTAACCGTTCTCATGATCATTGCAACTCCACGAGGTAAGATCTTGCATGGAGCCCCAGGCCGAGGGAGATTGACAGTTATTTTGTGTTTCTTCCATTTGCGAATAATCACACCAACTGTTGTCACCTTCTCACCAAGCTGCTTGGCGATGGTCTTGTAGCCCATTCCAGCCTTGTGTAGGTCTACAATCTTGTCCCTGACATCATTGGAGAGCTCTTTGGTCTTGGCCATGGTGGAGAGTTTGGAATCTGATTGATTGATTGCTTCTGTGGACAGGTGTCTTTTATACAGGTAACAAACTGAGATAGGAGCACTCCCTTTAAGAGTGTGCTCCTAATCTCAGCTCGTTACCTGTATAAAAGACACCTGGGAGCCAGAAATCTTTCTGATTGAGAGGGGGTCAAATACTTATTTCCCTCATTAAAATGCAAATCAATTTATAACATTTTTGACATGCGTTTTTCTGGATTTTTTTGTTGTTATTCTGTCTCTCACTGTTCAAATAAACCTACCACTAAAATTATAGACTGATCATTTCTTTGTCAGTTGGCAAACGTACAAAATCAGCAGGGGATCAAATACATTTTTCCCTCACTGTAGGATACTTTCCAGAAATATGGAATAAAGCCATAACACCCATACTGAAAAGTGGAGACAAATTCCACCCTAATAATTATCGCAGTACCTGCGTGACCAGTAATCTAGGGAAGGTTTTCTGCAGCATAATAAATATGGGAATCCAAACCTTCCTCAACGAAAAGTGTTTTAAGTGCATGTTAAATTGGCTTCTTACCGAAACAAAGAACATCTGACCACATCTACACCCTCCACACCCTTATTAAAAAACATGTTTATCAGTCTACCAAGGGTTAAATATTTGCCTGCTTTTTTTACTTCAAAAAAGCATTCGATTCCATCCAGCATAAAGGACTCTTCCTCAAGCTCATCCAAAGTGGAGTTGGAGGAAGAACCTGTGACGTTATTAAATCAATGAACATTGAAAATAAATGTTATGTTAAAAAAATATATATATTTAACCAGGGGTGAGGGGGTCACCAGGGGCAGCAATCTGAGCCCAGCACTATTTAATATCTACAGTGGGGTCTGGAATTATTGGATCCCTTGATAAAGATGAGCAAAAAAGACTGTAAGTGTTTCCCTATATGCATTTAGCTGCTAAATCGTGGCCGCCACAACATTATTATACATATATTTTTTTAATAATCTTTGTGATGGTAAAACGTTTTCAGTGCAAACTTAAACGACTAAAACCAGATATAAAGTATGTATAAAAGATAATGGCACAATATATTTTTTTAATAAGATCATCTTTGAGAACAAGCACCAAAATAAAAACTAGACAGTCAGGGAGAATTTAAAATGTCAAAAATAGACATGAAAATAGAGCTCTTTGGCCACGCATAACCCCATACCTACTGTAAAATATGGTGGTGGATCTTTGATGTTATCGGGCATTTTGCTTCCACTGGTGTTGATATAGATAATTTTTGTTGCTCAAACATATTGTTAATTTATGCAATACTTCACATACATCTCTTTGGCAACAGTGGCAATCACCCATTCATGCCAATAAAGCATTTATTGAATTGAGAGAGTTAATAATGGAAAACATATTGACAGGCACAGAGAGCAATGGTGAGAGAGGAGAGCGAGAGGAGGGAGAGTGAAAGAGAGAAGAGCAGAGAGATAGCATGCTGTGAAGCTTTTAAATAACATTTGTAACCTTGTCTCGTGTCCCTCATGTATTTATGATTACTCCCAGATGGGAGCTGTCTAATCATTCTCTCTCACCCTCTGTCTCCAGCTGCCATACACTTATTTGCGCCCGCCTTCAATCGCTCCCTCACCGGCATCCCGAAAACGCCCATTATTTCCTAGTATCCTTTTTATATTGATCATTACTCAATGTGGTGCGCACTCCGCTCCGTGTCACGAGCCTCTCTGTTGTTTTTGGTCATGCTACCATAACTATAATACCACAGAGGAGGAGTACCAAAATATATAATCCTCTTTTAATGCATGGTGAGCTAGACACAACAGCTGGTGCGGAGTCACACACCATTATGTTTTGAGTGTGTGTGTGTGTGGAGGGGCACACCATTATGTTTGAGTGTGTGTGTGTCTGTCTCCGTCTGTGTGCGTGTGTGACAGAGAGACTGAAATGTGGTGGTATGTGGTAGCATGTCAAATACAAGGTTGCAAGACAACAGAATGGGATTTGATGCTTTAGTAGAGTAGAGGCATTTTCACAACAACGTGGCATAAGCTGGGGACACAGGGGACAGGGGATAAGACAATGAGGGACACACACACACACACACACAACTGTTCTCTCTAGCATGGTCATCTTGCTGCTTAGTGTCCTTCTCGTCTCTCAATGTCATACCAAGCCATGTTGGACTTGCTTAATGACCATTCCAGAATGAACAAAACATGTGAAATATATTTGTTCTTCATTTAGGGTTATGGTTAGAGTTAGTGGTTAAAGGTAGACTCCACAATATTACATCATCATACAAAGCAGGGCAACATCCTGCGTACACTAATGCTCATCCCACTTTGCACTCCTCCTCCCAGCTTGAGGCTTGCCTACACTGTAAAAAGCCAATAGAGGCAGTCTTGGCCGATCTGAATTCTCAATTGTATTCAGGGCACTTTTGCAACGGAAAACTCTGTTTCTTGTTGGACAAGTTCCGGTAGTACTCCCTGTTTTAGTCAATTTTTTCCCATTTGCCAAATGAACACAATCCTGTTGATGATTTCTGTAAACAGGAAGTGGCCCGGGTATGTGTGATAATGGCATCATGCGGAGTGTAACTTTAAAATCCCATGTGGTTAGAAATCATAGCGTCCTTTCTGGCATTGGACTACCTGGTAATCCCAACCAGCCCCCTAGTGAGCTACTACTAAGCCCAAAGAGACACAGGCTATAAAGTTGTCTCATTAAAGAGCGGAAGCCAGCAGTAATTTGTCCTTCCTGTGCTTTCTTGTCCTATCTAACCCCTGACTGTTGCCCAGTGAACCTGAACGCTTGTGTTGACTGTCTGCCTACCCAGTCAGTCCACAACTCACCGCTGCCCCTCTCTGATGTTTTAGTTCTGACTGCTGTGTGTGTAAGTGTGTGTGTACGAAGTCTGTGTACCAAGCTTTACACATAAGCAGCACATAAAGTACACACACATTTACATTTTTAGTCATTTAGCAGACGCTCTTAGCCAGAGCGACTTACAGTTAGTGAGTGCGTACATTTTTCATACTGGCCCCCCGTGGGAATCGAACCCACAACCCTGGCGTTGCAAGCGCCATGCTCTACCAACTGAGCAACACACACCTCAGACGATTAAATCCTCAATAAATGTGTCGGGAGGAATTGTTGGCACAACATAGCCCATAATCCGATGTCATTTTGGGCCACTTGGCATGTAATACAGTAGTCAGTGCCAAGAGGTAATAACATTTCTTGGCATCCTTCAAAAACATAGCCAGTATTTTTTTAACAGCTTCCCTCTTATAGATACATCTAGACCACTGCTAGCCTAGTCATAGGTTTGTCTAGTTCTTGCCAATTTCTATGGTGATAATAACCATAGTAGATGGCGAGACAGCACAAACAGATCTAGGACCAGGCTAGAATTCCCTTCACAATGTTAACATTTTAGAGGTTTCTATGGTGAACCTTGTAGACCACACAAAACAGATTTACTCTAGACAAGCAATTTTCTTTTTTTAAAGATGGCTCAAGACCTACCTTGGCTTCACATTCGTTATGAACGGCTGTCTTGCACTCTGCAATGAGAGAGAAAAGAGACCGTGTGAGAGTTGGTTGTGTGTGTGTGTGAATTGTGTGTGTAACACTCTGTACTCACCCCCGGGGATGTCGATGGCCTGTCGTTTCATCCTACAGCTCTTCTCTGTGAACGCATGGGACACGGCTCCTTTACCAAGCTGTAACAGAACACATCACAATGTGAGGGATAGAGACTGTGATTGAGAGTGTTTAATGGTCACATGTACAGGGTTGCAGGTGTGATTGCAGGCTACAGTGAAAATCTTAGGCTTCGAGCTCCAACATAGAGGACAAAGTGAAACTGGTCATATAAAACAATAGAAATAGAACTATATGCATCATAACAACTGTAGCAGTGATTAATAAATAAATGTCCATTGGGGTGGAGGCAGAGTAAAGGCTGCTGAGAGGGTGGGGGGGGGATGACCATAGGGGGAGCAGCAGCATGACCATTGAGGGGATGTGGGGCTCAAGTAAAATAAAAACAATAAACATAAAAATAAAAATAAAAATAATAATAATATACATATTAACAACTGCAATAGTGATGAATGTCGTTGGGGGGAATGTCAATAGGGGGAGTAGTAGGGGGGAGGGGGGAGTAGGTAGCTGACTAGTGGTGGCTATTCAGCAGCCTGATGGTCTGGGGTTAGAAACTATTGGCCAGTCTTTCGGTTTTTGCCATGATGCTCCTGTACTGCCCACGTCTGAGCGGGGAGAACAGGGCATGGCTTGGGTGGCTGGGGTCCCTGATGATCTCCTTGAATGAGTAGGTGTGTCCACACTTTTGACTGGTAGTGTATGTCTATATGTCCATGTCTTCACTCTTTGTGTTACAGGTTGAAGGGATGGAAGGATTCAGACTAGAGAGAGAGGCACCACTACTATTTTCCTTACAACAGGGAGAGAGGTGATGTTTGCACAGCTGCCTAGACTGGCACAGTGCAGTACAGGCACCCTTTCAGTGGAAACCTAGGCTAGACAGTGGGCACTGTACTGTGCACTGCCAACAGGCACCAGTGACTAAAACTAGAACCCCCAAAAATTAAACTCAAATTATTATCTAATCTGTTTAAAAAATGGTGGCTCAAAACCCACTGTTTGTGGCTAAAGCTTAGTAGTTACTGGCTAGAAATATTGCTTTGTTAATTTGTGGGTCGCAATATATCTTGAAAAGCTTTATCTGAATCACATCGCAAAGAAGTTTGGGAGCCACTGAGTAAAGCTGAGAGGAGAGGCAGAGAGAAGAGAAGTAGAGACAAGAAGGGCTTGGTTCGATGAGAGAACATCATCTGTCAGAAAACTAAAATGGGAATGGATTTAGAGTTTCATTCCATTGCTGCTGCTCATTTTACAAGTGGACATTTGCTCAGACAGTCTTGACATTGGGAAATGGATGTGCTAATTCAATAAGCAAGATCAAAACATACAGGAACATTGAATGGACTACATAAAAACAGCTGGTTATGCATGCACACACACATACACACACGGGATTCAGACTCACCTGCCTACAAGATACAACACTTATTTTAAGCAACACAGTTACATTCATACACATATTTAAACATAGAAATCAAAACAACTACATTCATACACACACATACACACACACACACACACACACACACACAGTCCCTGTGAGGGTGTACAGTGCCTTGCAAAAGTATTCATCCCCTTTAAAAGTATTCATCCCCTTTCCTATTTTGTTGCCTTACAACCTGTAATTAAAATGGATTTTTATTTGGATTTCATGTAATGGACATACACAAAATAGTGCAAATTGGTGAAGTGAAATGAAAAAATAACTTGTTTCAAAAAATTCTACAAAATAAATAACGGAAAAGTGGTGCGTGCATATGTATTCACCCCCTTTGCTATGAAGCCCCTAAATAAGATCTGGTGAAACCAGTAGAAGGATTACTTTATCCTATCCCAGGTATTCCTGAAAGAGGTGGGGTTTCAAAAGTCTCCGGAAGGTGGTGAGTGACTCCGCTGTCCTGGCGTTATAAAAAAATATCTGAAACATTGAACATCCCACGGAGCACCATTAAATCCATTATTAAAAAATGGAAAGATGGCACCACAACAAACCTGCCAAGACTCACAGACCAGGCAAGGAGGGCATTTATCAGAGGCAACAAAGAGACCAAAGATAACCCTGAAGGAGCTGCAAAGCTCCACAGCGGAGATTGGAGTATCTGTCCATAGGACCACTTTAAGCCGTACACTCCAAAGAGCTGGGCTTTACAGAAGAGAGGCCAGAAAAAAGCCATTGCTTAAAGAAAAAAAATAAGCAAACACGTTTGGTGTTCACCAAAAGGTATGTGGGAGACTCTCCAAACATATGGAAGAAGGTACTCTGGTCAGATGAGACTAAAATTGAGCTTTTTGGCCATCAAGGAAAACGCTATAATAATAATAATTGGTCATTTAGCAGACGCTCTTATCCAGAGCGACTTACAGGAGCAATTAGGGTTAAGTGCCTTGCTCAAGGGCACATCGACAGATTTTTCACCTAGTGGGCTCGGGGATTAGAACCAGCGACCTTTCGGTTACTGGCACAACGCTCTTAACCACTAAGCTACCTGCCGCCCATGTCTGGCACAAACCCAACACCTCGCATCACCCTGAGAACACCATGTTTTTCCATCGGCAGGGACTAGGAAACTGGTCAGAATTGAAAGAATGATGGATGCCGCTAAATAAAGGGAAATTCTTGAGGGAAACCTGTTTCAGGCTTCCATTGATTTGAGACTGGGACGGAGGTTTACCTTCCAGCAGGACAATGACCCTAAGCATACTGCTAAAGCAACACGCGAGTGGTTTAAGAGGAAACATTTAAATGTCTTGGAATGGCCTAGTCAAAGTCCAGACAAACGTCTGAGGACGTCCTAAAGCGGTGTCATCTGATTGCATGTGAAGTACATTAAGTCATTAATCTATCCTCCCCAGAAGGGAGGAGGAGAGTGTGGTCTAACTAACACAAACTCCAGTGACAAACACATGTATTTATTCACTCACTCCATCACAAGGCCATCACAAGGCTCTCCATTGGCCGCCCCTCCCTCCTTCTCTCCCTCCATCCCACATTCTAAGAGGAGGCATAATCACACACTTTGTAGCTTTGTTGTGATTTAAAAGGTTGCTTTAAAGTCTCTGTGTGTGTGTTCTATCAAGATCAATAGAGTTTATGTAGACCACTGAAGTTGCCCCTGGCTTGTTTTTAACATGCATGGATGTTAAAATAGCATGTTCAATAGCATAGTGGTCATCATACAGACTCTAAGATTGCCAGAGCACAGTGTGAAAATACATACAATGATGTATTGATATGTGTCCAGACTGTTCAATTTGTGGTCACTTTGCATGTTTACTAAACTGCTACTGGACTCATCAGAATGGATGGATGGATGGATCTGTCATTATAACTGTGTGTGTTTGTTACCACTAGCATGGGAAGTGGGAGAGATGACTAATCTGTAAATTTCAATCTCTGTCTTTTTGTCACTCGCTATCTACCCATTTCTGTCTTTCTCTGTCGCTCGTTAGATACTAGGCATAAATCTTTTATTAGATCCATCAGCTGGTATACTGTTATATAACTCATGATTAGGGCTGTCTCCTAGAATCAATTTGAGTTATGCAATTCAGTGTCCATCCTTTAAAAAAAGAATGGTCAAGGGCAAGGGAAATGAGCTGATGAATCTGGAAAGATAAACACTGAAGAAACAAAACTTGCGTGGCGTACACACTATGTGAACTCGCCTACACCCCTGGAAAAGACCAGTGACTTAACTTGTTTAATTTGAAACTAATACTTTCCATCCATGGAAAATTAGACTTCTTACATAAGACATTCAGGAAGCAATCCAGGAATCTCAAGTGACACAAGCTCAAATGAAATTAACTGTTGGGTAAAACTGGACATAAAGTTAAGTGGGATGATACAAGCATAGCATATACTGGTAGTATAGTATTCTACAATTCATATTGTAGTATGATAGCCTATTGTTTAGTCTAGTTTAGTGGATTATAGTATGGTATAGTAGAAATGTTGAATGGAGTCGAGGTTCGTGGTTGTTAAAGAGTGTATTAGGTTAACCGTTAAGAGTACAATAATTAGGAAATCCGGTAGAAATTGGAGTCATGCTGTTTTCACTCGCTTTTGTCAGCAGATAATAAGAAACTGAAAAATGACAGAAGTACCCACATACAGTTGAAGTCGGAAGTTTACATACACTTAGGTTGGAGTCAATGAAACTCGTTTTTCAACCACTCCACAAATTTCTTTTTAACAAACTATAGTTTTGGCAAGTCAGTTAGGACATCTACTTTGTGCATGACACAAGTAATTTTTCCAACAATTGTTTACAGACAGATTATTTCACTTATAATTCACTGTATCACAATTCCAGTGGGTCAGAAGTTTACATACACTAAGTTGACTGTGCCTTTAAACAGCTTGGAATATTCCAGAAAATGATGTCATGGCTTTAGAAGCTTCTGATAGGCTAATTTACATAATTTGAGTCAATTGGAGGTGTACCTGTAGATGTGTTTCAAGGCCTACTTTCAAACAGTGCCTCTTTGCTTGACATCATGGGAAAATCAAAAGAAATCAGCCAAGACCTCGGAAATAAAATGGTAGACCTCCACAAGTCTGGTTCATCCTTGGGAGCAATTTCCAAACACCTGAAGGTACTACGTTCATCTGTACAAACAATAGTACGCAAGTATAAACACCATGGGGCCACACAGCCGTCATACCGCTCAGGAAGGAGACGCGTTCTGTCTCCTAGAGATTAACGTACTTAGTTTGGTGCGAAAAATGCAAATCAATCCCAGAACAACAGCAAAGGACCTTGTGACGATGCTGGAGGAAACAGGTACAAAAGTATCTATATCCACAGTAAAACGAGTCCTATATCGACATAACCTGAAAGGCTGCTCAGCATGGAAGAAGCCACTGCTCCAAAACCGCCATAAAAAAGCCAGACTACGGTTTGCAACTGCACATGGGGACAAAGATCGTACTTTTTGGAGAAATGTCCTCTGGTCTGATTAAACAAAAATAGAACTGTTTGGCCATAATGACCATCGTTATGTTTGGAGGAAATAGGGGGGGCTTGCAAGCCGAAGAACACCATCGCAACCGTGAAGCACGGGGGTGTGGGGGTGCTTTGCTGCAGGAGGGACTGGTGCACTTCACAAAATAGATGGCATCATGAGGAAGGAAAATGATGTGGATATATTGAAGCAACATCTCAAGACATCAGTCAGGAAGTTAAAGCTTGGTCGCAAATGGGTCTTCCAAATGGACAATGACCCCAAGCATACTTCCAAAATTGTGACAAAATGGCTTAAGGACAACAAAGTGAAGGTATTGGAGTGGCCATCACAAAGCCCTGACCTCAATCCTATAGAAAATGTGTGGGCAGAACTGAAAAAGTGTGTGCGAGCAAGGAGGCCTACAAACTTGACTCAGTTACACCAGCTCTGTCAGGAGGAATGGGCCAAAATTCACACAACTTATTGTGGGAAGCTTGTGGAAGGTTACCCAAAACGTTTGACCTAAGTTAAACAATTTAAAGGCAATGCTACCAAATACTAATTGAGTGTATGTAAACTTCTGACCCACTGGGAATGTGATGAATTAAATAAAAGCTGAAATAAATCATTCTCTCTACTATTATTGTGATATTTCACATTCTTAAAATAAAGTGGTGATGCTAATTGACCTAAGACAGGGTATTTTTTACTAGGATTCAATGTCAGGAATTGTGAAAAAACGAGTTTAAATGTATTTGGCTAAGGTGTATGTAAACTTCCGACTTCAACTGTAAATTATCCATAATAATCTAACACAGAAGTGTTACTAGTGACGTGTGAGCTGCAGACATCCACACCCAAGTACACGTTTTTCAAATAAATTGTCGAGATATTGATTAATAAGAATTGGCTATGGTGATTACAATACAAGTCCTCTTACCTTACTCATCTCGGGATTTGGTCACCTTTTAAAACCTGTGCACATTATTCATATCATTAATGACGTCAAATATACTTCTTACCATTACGCATCCTCTGGGGTCTTTCAGATCTTTTACCGACGTAGGCGGAGTCAAAGCCACAACAAAACCCCAGAGGATTTTTTATTTTACAGACTTGAGTGAATCTATTGGCCAGAGTGGCCAAAAACTCTTGCTTGATCGGTTCAGATAAACCTACATCTATATCTACATGCTGAAGTAGTTTAATGTGAATAATGTTACCACATTCATTAGGTGTAAATATTAAAAACATAAAAAATACGATAAATTCTTCACACTATCACCTTTGCACGTCATGTCACTGTTCTTCACGTCTACGAGTACAAAATATTAGACAATAGCCGCACCTAGTGGTGAGAAAGGAGAAGAGCAGCTCAGTCTCCAACATGAGAACCATAAAAGCCACATTGCATACCAAACAAATGTAGAGAATACTCCTTTCTCTCTCATAGTATTCATATTTTTCAATTATCTTGATTAATTTCACTATTTGCATGAGGAAGATGTCTTGAATCCCCCGCAAAGGAGTACGATTATGGGCCTTTAGTAAAGGTGGTTCAAATCAAATCGTATTTGTCACATGCGCCGAATACAACTGGTGTAGACTTTACAGTGAAATGCTTGCCTACGAGCCCTTCGCAACAATGCAGAGTTTAAAAATAAAATAGTAACACAAGAGGAATCAAATAAAATACACAAGATTGGAGCTATATACAGGGAGCACCAGTACCAGATCAATGTGCAGAGGTACGAGGTATTTGAGGTAGATATGTACTGTACATGAAGGCAGAGTAAAGTGACTAGGCATCAGGATCGATAATAATCAGAGTAAAATAAAGAACACAGCACTAGTAGCAATGTGGAGTGTAAACGTGTGTGTATATATGTATGTTTGTATTGTGTCGGTCTGTATGTAGTGTGTAGTGTGAATATGTGAGGGTTTTGTGTGGTAGTGTCAATGAAGTGCGTTTGAATATTTATGCAATCAAGATATTAGTGTTTATTTTTCCACTTTTACAGAGTATTTTGTGTAGGTCGTTGACATAAAAAGACAAATCAATTTTAAGCCCACCTTGTAACACAACAAAATGTGGAAAAAGTGAAGGGGTGTGAATACTTTATATAGGAACTCTACACCCCAGTTGTCCCGGTAGACTTGCATGACTATTTGTGAAATTACTGGATTTGAGCACCCCACCCCTTTTGTCATGCTCCAGCCAAAGGCTAGCTCATTCCCAAGGAATCTCCAACCATTACAGCCCCAAAGCACTCAGCCTCTAATATGGAGATGGGAGAGGAGCAGCCAGTGCCAGTGATTCATACATAGTGGATTTCATTATTACCTTCTGGTAGATGTGCTTTTTTGGTGTGTGAACGGTAAGCCAGCATCCTCCTCTAACTCTCTCCCTCCTCTAACTCTCTCCCTCCTCTAACTCTCTCCCTCCTCTAACTCTCTCCCTCCTCCAACTCTCTCCCTCCTCTAACTCTCTCCCTCCTAACTCTCTCCCTCCAACTCTCTCCCTCTAACTCTCTCCCTCTAACTCTCTCCCTCCAACTCTCTCCCTCCAACTCTCTCCCTCCTCTAACTCTCTCCCTCCTCTAACTCTCTCCCTCCTCTAACTCTCTCCCTCCTATAACTCTCTCCCTCCTATAACTCTCTCCCTCTAACTCTCTCCCTCCAACTCTCTCCCTCTAACTCTCTTCCTCTAACTCTCTCCCTCCAACTCTCTCCCTCCAACTCTCTCCCTCCAACTCTCTCCCTCTAACTCTCTCCCTCCAACTCTCTCCCTCTAACTCTCTCCCTCCTCTAACTCTCTCCCTCCTATAACTCTCTCCCTCTAACTCTCTCCCTCCAACTCTCTCCCTCTAACTCTCTTCCTCTAACTCTCTCCCTCCAACTCTCTCCCTCCAACTCTCTCCCTCCAACTCTCTCCCTCCAACTCTCTCCCTCTAACTCTCTCCCTCCAACTCTCTCCCTCTAACTCTCTCCCTCCTCTAACTCTCTCCCTCCTATAACTCTCTCCCTCCTCTAACTCTCTCCCTCCTATAACTCTCTCCCTCCTATAACTCTCTCCCTCCTATAACTCTCTCCCTCCTATAACTCTCTCCCTCCTATAACTCTCTCCCTCCTCTAACTCTCTCCCTCCTCTAACTCTCTCCCTCCTCTAACTCTCTCCCTCCTATAACTCTCTCCCTCCTATAACTCTCTCCCTCCTATAACTCTCTCCCTCCTATAACTCTCTCCCTCCTATAACTCTCTCCCTCCAACTCTCTCCCTCCAACTCTCTCCCTCCAACTCTCTCCCTCCAACTCTCTCCCTCTAACTCTCTCCCTCCTCTAACTCTCTCCCTCCTCTAACTCTCTCCCTCCTCTAACTCTCTCCCTCCTATAACTCTCTCCTCCAACTCTCTCCTCCAACTCTCTCCCTCCAACTCTCTCTCCCTCTAACTCTCTCCCTCTAACTCTCTCCCTCCTCTAACTCTCTCCCTCCTCTAACTCTCTCCCTCCTCTAACTCTCTCCCTCCTATAACTCTCTCCCTCCAACTCTCTCCCTCCAACTCTCTCCCTCCAACTCTCTCCCTCCAACTCTCTCCCTCCAACTCTCTCCCTCCTATAACTCTCTCCCTCCTATAACTCTCTCCCTCCTATAACTCTCTCCCTCCAACTCTCTCCCTCTAACTCTCTCCCTCCTCTAACTCTCTCCCTCCTCTAACTCTCTCCCTCCTCCAACTCTCTCCCTCCTCTAACTCTCTCCCTCCTAACTCTCTCCCTCCAACTCTCTCCCTCTAACTCTCTCCCTCCAACTCTCTCCCTCTAACTCTCTTCCTCTAACTCTCTCCCTCCATCTCTCTCCCTCTAACTCTCTCCCTCCTCTAACTCTCTCCCTCCTCTAACTCTCTCCCTCCTCTAACTCTCTCCCTCCTCTAACTCTCTCCCTCCTATAACTCTCTCCCTCCTATAACTCTCTCCCTCCTATAACTCTCTCCCTCCTATAACTCTCTCCCTCTAACTCTCTCCCTCCAACTCTCTCCCTCTAACTCTCTTCCTCCAACTCTCTCCCTCCAACTCTCTCCCTCCAACTCTCTCCCTCCAACTCTCTCCCTCTAACTCTCTCCCTCCAACTCTCTCCCTCCAACTCTCTCCCTCCAACTCTCTCCCTCCAACTCTCTCCCTCTAACTCTCTCCCTCTAACTCTCTCCCTCCTATAACTCTCTCCCTCCTATAACTCTCTCCCTCCTATAACTCTCTCCCTCCTATAACTCTCTCCCTCCAACTCTCTCCCTCCAACTCTCTCCCTCCAACTCTCTCCCTCTAACTCTCTCCCTCTAACTCTCTCCCTCCTCTAACTCTCTCCCTCCTCTAACTCTCTCCCTCCTATAACTCTCTCCCTCCTATAACTCTCTCCCTCCTATAACTCTCTCCCTCCTATAACTCTCTCCCTCCAACTCTCTCCCTCCAACTCTCTCCCTCCAACTCTCTCCCTCCAACTCTCTCCCTCCAACTCTCTCCCTCTAACTCTCTCCCTCTAACTCTCTCCCTCCTATAACTCTCTCCCTCCTATAACTCTCTCCCTCCTATAACTCTCTCCCTCCTATAACTCTCTCCCTCCTATAACTCTCTCCCTCCTATAACTCTCTCCCTCCTATAACTCTCTCCCTCCTCTAACTCTCTCCCTCCTCTAACTCTCTCCCTCCTCTAACTCTCTCCCTCCTCTAACTCTCTCCCTCCTCTAACTCTCTCCCTCCTCTAACTCTCTCCCTCCTCTAACTCTCTCCCTCCTCTAACTCTCTCCCTCCTATAACTCTCTCCCTCCTATAACTCTCTCCCTCCTATAACTCTCTCCCTCCTATAACTCTCTCCCTCCTATAACTCTCTCCCTCCAACTCTCTCCCTCCAACTCTCTCCCTCCAACTCTCTCCCTCCAACTCTCTCCCTCTAACTCTCTCCCTCTAACTCTCTCCCTCCTCTAACTCTCTCCCTCCTATAACTCTCTCCCTCCTATAACTCTCTCCCTCCTCCAACTCTCTCCCTCCTCTAACTCTCTCCCTCCTCTAACTCTCTCCCTCCTATAACTCTCTCCCTCTAACTCTCTCCCTCCTCTAACTCTCTCCCTCCTATAACTCTCTCCCTCCAACACTCTCCCTCCAACTCTCTCCCTCCAACTCTCTCCCTCCAACTCTCTCCCTCTAACTCTCTCCCTCTAACTCTCTCCCTCTAACTCTCTCCCTCCAACTCTCTCCCTCCAACTCTCTCCCTCCTATAACTCTCTCCCTCCTCTAACTCTCTCCCTCCTCTAACTCTCTCCCTCCTCTAACTCTCTCCCTCCTCTAACTCTCTCCCTCTAACTATCTCCCTCTAACTCTCTCCCTCTAACTCTCTCCCTCTAACTCTCTCCCTATAACTCTCTCCCTCCTATAACTCTCTCCCTCCTATAACTCTCTCCCTCCTATAACTCTCTCCCTCCTATAACTCTCTCCCTCCAACTCTCTCCCTCCAACTCTCTCCCTCCAACTCTCTCCCTCTAACTCTCTCCCTCTAACTCTCTCCCTCTAACTCTCTCCCTCTAACTCTCTCCCTCTAACTCTCTCCCTCTAACTCTCTCCCTCCTATAACTCTCTCCCTCCTATAACTCTCTCCCTCCTATAACTCTCTCCCTCCTATAACTCTCTCCCTCTAACTCTCTCCCTCTAACTCTCTCCCTCTAACTCTCTCCCTCCTCTAACTCTCTCCCTCCTATAACTCTCTCCCTCCTCTAACTCTCTCCCTCCAACTCTCTCCCTCCTCTAACTCTCTCCCTCCTATAACTCTCTCCCTCCTCTAACTCTCTCCCTCCTCTAACTCTCTCCCTCCTCTAACTCTCTCCCTCCTCTAACTCTCTCCCTCCTCTAACTCTCTCCCTCCTCTAACTCTCTCCCTCTAACTATCTCCCTCTAACTCTCTCCCTCTAACTCTCTCCCTCCTATAACTCTCTCCCTCCTCTAACTCTCTCCCTCTAACTATCTCCCTCTAACTATCTCCCTCTAACTCTCTCCCTCTAACTCTCTCCCTCTAACTCTCTCCCTCTAACTCTCTCCCTCTAACTCTCTCCCTCTAACTCTCTCCCTCTAACTCTCTCCCCTCTAACTCTCTCCCTCCTATAACTCTCTCCCTCTAACTCTCTCCCTCCAACTCTCTCCCTCCAACTCTCTCCCTCCAACTCTCTCCCTCTAACACATGCACTTGGATATTTATTCTTGCATGCACACACACACTGCAGCACACATACTACGCTACACTGTAGTCACACACCACTTGCACACATAGACCTACATAAACCTCTCCAAATACACTACCACAGAGACACCCCTTTCCACAAAGTGTGTGTGTGTTCTCAGTGACAGCCTGTTGCTGACGACATGCTGAAGTATGGGTCTTGGCTTTGGGTAACACACTCACACACACAGAAGGGACGGGAGCAGGTGGGAAACCCGAGGTATGCTCCACGATGTGTATTTATATCCCCACATTCCATGAGCAGAAGAGTGTCACCTCTAAAAGAGCCATGAAACTCCCAGAATAGGTACAGGAACACATGCGCGTGTGAATCGACCTAGTCAACAAGCACCCTATTTTTGGCTTGGGTTAAATACGCATGGCACCCAAAAAAAATGGCAATGGCATTCAAGAGAGCAATGTGCATTGGACACAATGCAATACCTGGGGTTTGGAGTAATGCAATGTCAACTTTGCCCAACAAAATTACACATTATACGACATACAAACACAACAAATGCATTGCATGCCAATGTTTCTTTCTCTAGGGCAGGGGTAATCAAATCCTACCCTAAGAGGTCCGGAGTACTGCTGTTTTTCTGTTCTACCTGATAATTAACTGTACCCACATGGTGTCCCAAGTCTAAATCAGTCCCTGATTAGAGGGGAAGAATAAATATAAAAAAACAGTTGAACTGGCATCGAGGTCCAGATTTGAATGTGAGGGCTGTAGAGCATCGGCCAGGTATTGATACAAGTATTAACAGCACACAGTTGAGCTCGTCAACTGTCACAGCCATACCCTCATACCATAGTAGTTTCACTGTACTGCTATCTCAAAAACCAAAACAATATAACAGCACTCACACACGATCAAATTCAATGATTAAATTATGATTTATGACATAGGCCTTGATCATGTCAAGCCCTCCCCGGCGTGAAATCGTACATACATGCAGTTCACATTTTTGGAACAGACTAGTAAAGACCCACTGGAGCCATGTTGCAATGTGGCCGCTCCTAAATATGGCTATATCAGACACGCAGACCACGCGACGCATAGGAGAGTAACGGACACCAATTCCTCTTAAACTTTGACCACCGGGGAACAGACTAGAACAGACATGATTAACACCCTTCGATCCCCTCCAACTACCATCCCCCGCTCTCTCTCTCTTCACTTGACCTCTTTAATCCTGACCAGTATATGACCCCTTCTCGCCTTCTGACAGTGAACTAAATGGGACTAGTGACATTGTGTGCGGCGAATGCCGGGGATACTTGAATACCTTTGACTAAACACGGCAGGGCTAACATTTTCCCCTGGTGGCACTGGTGCCACTAACTTTTTCAGTTGGTGGCACCAGCCCATGATTTGGTGGCAATCCCCCCAAAAATGTGCACAGCGTCACACAATAGAAACAATTAGAGTAGGCCTAATCATCTTATAAAGTAATTACAATGCTTTATTAAGAAGTGTAATAGACTACTGACATGGTATTCAATAAATACATTTTTACATCTAACATGTCCAAGCAGAAATGCATGAATCACATATATTTTGATATGCAACCTAATCTAGGGTTGTCATGAATTTTGGGTTGACAATTAGGCAATTTTAGTTATATTTTACTGTCATAACAGGGCTACATAAATGTTCAGATGTATTTTGTTCAATTGAGATTAATTTGCCTTAATCTTTATGTGCAATATGATATATATACAGTGGGGAAAAAATGTATTTAGTCAGAAACCAATTGTGCAAGTTCTCCCACTTAAAAAGATGAGAGAGGCCTGTAATTTTCATCATAGGTACACGTCAACTATGACAGACAAATTGAGAAAAAAAAATCCAGAAAATCACATTGTAGGATTTTTAATGAATTTATTTGCAAATTATGGTGGAAAATAAGTATTTGGTCACCTACAAACAAGCAAGATTTCTGGCTCTCACAGACCTGTAACTTCTTCTTTAAGAGGCTCCTCTGTCCTCCACTCGTTACCTGTATTAATGGCACTTGTTTGAACTTGTTATCAGTATAAAAGACACCTGTCCACAACCTCAAACAGTCACACTCCAAACTCCACTATGGCCAAGACCAAAGAGCTGTCAAAGGACACCAGAAACAAAATTGTAGACCTGCACCAGGCTGGGAAGACTGAATCTGCAATAGGTAAGCAGCTTGGTTTGAAGAAATCAACTGTGGGAGCAATTATTAGGAAATGGAAGACATACAAGACCACTGATAATCTCCCTCGATCTGGGGCTCCACGCAAGATCTCACCCCCATGGGGTCAAATTGATCACAAGAATGGTGAGCAAAAATCCCAGAACCACACAGGGGGACCTAGTGAATGACCTGCAGAGAGCTGGGACCAAAGTAACAAAGCCTACCATCAGTAACACACTACGCCGCCAGGGACTCAAATCCTGCAGTGCAAGACGTGTCCCCCCTGCTTAAGCCAGTACATGTCCAGGCCCGTCTGAAGTTTGCTAGAGTGCATTTGGATGATCCAGAAGAGGATTGGGAGAATGTCATATGGTCAGATGAAACCAAAATATAACTTTTTTGGTAAAAACTCAACTCGTCGTGTTTGGAGGACAAAGAATGCTGAGTTGCATCCAAAGAACACCATACCTACTTTGAAGCATGGGGGGTTGAAACATCATGCTTTGGGGCTGTTTTTCTGCAAAGGGACCAGGACGACTGATCCGTGTAAAGGAAAGAATGAATGGGGCCATGTATCGTGAGATTTTGAGTGAAAACCTCCTTCCATCAGCAAGGGCATTGAAGATGAAACGTGGCTGGGTCTTTCAGCATGACAATGATCCCAAACACACCGCCCGGGCAACGAAGGAGTGGCTTCGTAAGAAGCATTTCAAGGTCCTGGAGTGGCCTAGCCAGTCTCCAGATCTCAACCCCATAGAAAATCTTTGGAGGGAGTTGAAAGTCCGTGTTGCCCAGCGACAGCCCCAAAACATCACTGCTCTAGAGGAGATCTGCATGGAGGAATGGGCCAAAATACCAGCAACAGTGTGTGAAAACCTTGTGAAGACTTACAGAAAACGTTTGACCTGTGTCATTGCCAACAAAGGGTATATAACAAAGTATTGACAAAACTTTTGTTATTGACCAAATACTTATTTTCCACCATAATTTGCAAATAAATTCATTAAAAATCCTATAATGTGATTTTCTGGATTTTTTTTTCTCATTTTGTCTTTCATAGTTGACGTGTACCTATGATGAAAATTAAAGGCCTCTCTCATCTTTTTAAGTGGGAGAACTTGCACAATTGGTGGCTGACTAAATATTTTTTTGCCCCACTGTATATATATAGGCCTAATTAAATTGGTGCTAATTCACTACCTGAGGAAGTGGAAAATCAAAAAACATTAGCTAGATCGCTAACTCTAAATACAACACATACTGCTAGTAGCCATGTATAAATTTAACAGTAAATGTAATGTCTTTTTAAAAAATTGCAATGAGGCCTAGTGCACTCTCAATGGCCGATGCGCATTTTCGCGCTCCGTATTTCAAAGCAATATCAAATATCTTGATTGTAAAACAGTGTGCTTTGAGCTTATTGATCGTTGAGAAATAAAGATTATACCTACAGAAAGCTGAGACCATCCTCTCTTTAATATGGACAAGTAGTTGCTTCCAAAGTTGTAATCTTTCCCCGCAATTGCATTTTAAAATGTTGTACAATCACGAGGGGCGCAAGAGGGTGGCGAGAGAGTGTGAGAGGTTCGCTCATTACAGCAGCAGGCCCCAGCGAAACAGGCAGGCACAGTGGCAGGGCAGACACTTTTATTACAGGATTCATAAGGATAATGCAATTTACTGTCTGACAAATCCATGGTTTTATCCACCAAAAAATAGGATGTTTTGACTGAGGTAATCTAACTACCAGGCGTAAAAGAAACGCCTGAAACTATATCCCCTACATACTGGTCTTGACGAGAAGGAAAAAAAAACTGTCGGGGGAGGTTCTCTTCTGCACTGTTCAACCAATCCAGTAAATGTGGAGGAATTAAGATGGAGTGTCGCCATTGTTAATGTCCAAAAGCGGAAGTCACGTCACAGGCTCTCTTTCCATTTCCCCTGAAAACTGGAACATCCGGTTGTTCGGGACTTGGCAGAGGCTATGATTGAGGTGACCAGGTAGAATGTGCAGCTCGCACCAGACCTCTGCCAAACTAGGATCATAGTGTCTACTGTGTAGAACTGGTTTTTGTTAGGCCAACAGGCGTGTGTACATTCGGAAAGTATTCAGACCCCTTCACTTTTTCCACATTTTGTTACGTTACAGCCTTATTCTAAAATGGATTAAATCGTTTTTTCCCCCTTATCAATCTACACACAATATCACATTTACATAACTATTCTGACCCTTTACTCAGTACTTTCAAGCACCTTTGGCAGCGATTACAGCCTTGAGTCTTCTTGGGTATGACGCTACAAGCTTGGCACACCTGTATTTGGGGAGTTTCTCCCATTATTCTCTGCAGATCCTCTCAAGCTCTGTCAGGTTGGATGGGGAGTGTCGCTGCACAGCTATTGTCAGGTTTCTACAGAGATGTTTGATCGGGTTCAAGACCGGGCTCTGAATGGGCCACTCAAGGACATTCAGAGATTTGTCCCGAAGCCACTCCTGCGTTGTATTGGCTGTGTGCTTAGGGTCGTTGACCTGTTGGAAGGTGAACCTTCGCCCAAGTCTGAGGTCCTGAGCGCTATGGAGCAGGTTTTCATCAAGGATCTCTGTACTTTGCTCCGTTCATCTTTCCCTCGATCCTGACTAGTCTCCCAGTCCCTGCCGCTGAAAAACATCCCCACAGCATGATGCTGCCACCACCATGCTTCACTGTAGGGATGGTATTGGCCAGGTGATGAGCAGTGCCTGGTTTCCTCCAGACGTGACGCTTGGCATTAAAGCCAAAGAGTTCAATCTTGGTTTCATCAGACCAGATAATCTTGTTTCTCATGGTCTGAGAGTCCTTTAGGTGCCTTTTGGCAAACTCCAAGCGGGCTTCCGTCTGGCCACTCTACCATAAAGGCCTGATTGGTGGAGTGCTGCAGAGAAGGTTGTCCTTCTGGAAGGTTCTCCCATCTCCACAGAGGAACTCTGGAGCTCTGTCAGAGTGACCATCGGGTTCTTGATCACCTCCCTGACCAAGGCCCTTCTCCCCCGATTGCTCAGTTTGGCCGGGTGGCCAGCTCTAGGAAGAGTCTTGGAGTTTCCAAACTTCTTCCATTTAAGAATGATGGAGGCCATTGTGTTCTTGGGGATCTTCAATGCTGCAGACATTTTTTGGTACCCTTCCCCAGATCTGTGCCTCGACACAATGCTGTCTCGGAGCTCTACGGACAATTCCTTCAACCTTATGGCTTGGGTTCTGCTCTGACATGCACTGTCAACTGTGGGAACTTAGACGTGTGTTTCTTTCCAAATCATGTCCAATCAACTGAATTTACCACAGGTGGACTCCAATCAAGTTGTAGAAACATCTCAAGGATGATCAATGGAAACAGGATGCACCTGAGCTCAATTTCGAGTCTCATAGCAAAGGGTCTGAATACTTATGTAAATAAGGTATTTGTTTTTAATTGTAATACATTAGTAAACATTTCTAAAAACCTGTTTTCGTTTTGTCATTATGGGGTATTGTGTGTAGATTGATGAGGATTTTTATTTATTTAATCCATTTTAGAAATAGGCTGTAACGTAGCAAAATTTTGAAAAAGTGAAGGGGTCTGAATACTTGCACTGTATGCTTTTGTTCCAGCCCAGCACTAATACTATCAGATTCAACTAATCAGGGTGTTGATTGAGGACCATGATAAGTTAGATCAAGTGTGGTATCCATGGGCTGGAACAAACAAATGATTGCACACACACCTAGCCTCCAGGAGCTGATTTTGAGACCAATGATTTGAATTTCAATCCAAACTGTTTGAGAGTGTGTTGCTGTTATACCTCACATCATGACACTATCCATAAACATGCCCCATTTCCATAGGGTAGGTTGCAGTTGACACCTCATGGGCTGAGACTTGGGGCCCTGGCTAAACATATTGGTGTGATGGGTCACAAGACAACTCCAAAAAGCAGTAGGCGAGTCACTCACAGCACAATCAATCGAGAACATGAAGTTTGACCATGATTCTGTACTTTTTATTCATACCCCAAATATTGTCTGCTGAGGTGATATAATTAGCAGCCGCCTAAAGCAACTAACAGTAGTGCATGCATACATCTTTGGATGGGTGGCCCCAGCGTGAATTGAAGCCACAACCCTGACGTTGTATGTGCCATGCTCTACCAACTGAGCCGCAGAAGGGTTACACTTTTAGAGTGTTGCAGACAGAGATTTCAACAAGTGCGTTGCCTACCTCAGCCAGCTGTAGAATTTCAACGGGGATATGGTGGACTTTTGGGGATCCCTCAGGTTCCGGAGTGCGTCTCTTTCCGCTACAACGCTGGGTACTGTGAATGCACCCCATAGATCCTGTGGTTCTCTCTTCTTCTCCTTTTTCAGATTTTATCCACAAGTTAGTTATCCGGTTATCCCAAGGACCTGCTTTCCTTCTCTTACTCCTCAGGCTCCACTCGTCTTTTCAAAAGGGACCCACTCTCCTTTCCTCCTCCTTTTCACTCTGATACAGTGAAGCTAGGTCCTTCCTTTGCTTCTTTGACACCCCAAAACCCCTCTCCCTTTTCTCCCTGTGAGCCCTCTCACACCCCTGTCCAAGCTGATCTTTCTCACTCTCTACTCAGCCAGGAGTGGAACCCTCTCAACCTTAACTCAGTCCACCCCTCTTTCTGTCTCCACACGTCTCTCCCTCTTCTTTCAGCAAGCACAGGGCCCGCTCTCTCGCACCCTTCTGCCGTCTCTCTTGCCGTTTTTGCACTCTTCTTTCTTCGGTCAGCCTGTACACACAAACGTCCACTCTTCCGCACTCCTTTTACTTCAACACCGTTCTCTCTCCCTCGCTAGCTGTTGTCCCTTCCCTCCCAGCATGCACAGACCCTCCACTCTCTCCTCTTACTCTTCTCTGGTTGCCCTCTTTCTCCCCTTTCGGCCTTCAATGAAACACCCTTCTCTCTCTCATTCCCCCTCTCCTCTTACAACCCTCTCACTAGCTGTTCCCCCTCTGTCAGCCTGCTGCACAAACCCTACACTCTTCCCCTCTCATTCCCCCACTCCCTCTCTCTCCCCCTCTCCCCACAGCTGTTTAGGTCAGACTGACTTCAGGCCCTTCCCTTTTTCTTGCTGTGTTCAGCCTCTCTCTCCCTCTTTTCCTCCATCGTTCCCCCTGAGATTAGATGGCGCCGCTCAGTCCGACACCCCTGTCGACCCTCCGGACTCTGCAACTTTGCGTGTGAGGGGAGGGCATACACAGTGCAACGGTTCCATCGTCCTATTTTTCCTCTCCTTCCTTCCCCTCATGTCATGGGGGAGCGACTAGATAGTACCCTGCCCACCCAGCCCCTGCATGGGGAGAGAAGACACACACAGGACATCTGGACTGTGGTTCTCGACACAATTTCATATCTTCTCCCTCCCTCGCTAATACTTCCCTTTAACATAACTCTCAACTGAAAACAATAATAGGCTCTGTTCCTTTAGATCTTTGTAGACCTCCTCGGAGAGCCAGCTGGTATTCCGCCAAACCATCAGGATTAACACCCCACAGCAGAGCAGGAGGTGGGGAACAAACACAGTTAACACACTATCAGCCCCCCCCCCCCCACACACACACACACACTGACTGGCATCTGCTGCAGTAGAGAACTACTCAAACTGTGAGATACACAAACAGACTAGTCTCAAATTAGCCCAATAAACCCCACATACATATACACACACAACCACGCAGGGTATGGAGCAACAAGAGGCTGAAATACAAATTATTGCATCTGACTGCAGGAGAACCCAAAAAACACACACCTCCCCCTCTGGAGTGATGATACACACAACATATTGCCTGTCAGCATTCCTGCGATAAAACATCAACACGCTGATGGCTGTTTTTAGCAGAGGGGTCTGGGATCCCCCTGTCACTGTCGAGACAGGCCAGAGGGAAGGGGACGGGGACACAGCAGGACCCTCCACACCTGCCACCATGAGTCCTGTAACCAGCAGGGGGTGAAAAGTGCTCTCCTCAAGAGAAACATCAAACTGACGTTTATGTTCAGGACCACCCCTGATGGGTAGCCAGCTAATTTTGATACACAACCAGAGGGGTATTCTACGAATCATGTTTAAGGAGTTAGCGAGGTAACTTTGGTCAACACTGAGTTCAACTCAAGATAACCAGTCATACAAATGTGGTTCACTTTTTAGTCAGGTACATTTCTATGGCAACAAATTCTTCAGAACTAACCTGCTCCCGAGCAGGCTAAGTCAGCGCTAACTCCATTAATTCTGAATGAAGTGTCTGACCCGCAAGTTGAGAAAACAAATGAAATCAGATTCCCTCCCTCTTGCAAAGATTGCATCACTATCCCCTTCATTTGAGGAAGACTGATTCAATATTTTATTAATCAAATGTTTTTTTGTTGTTGTTGAAATGTTTAAAATACCTATCACATGATTTAGTAATGACAGAATGCATTTGAAACTTCACACACATAACACAACCCTATTCTCTAGGAGCAGTAGTGTCTGGGATAGAATCTATTGTAGGTTCGCTAAAGGAGAATCTGACACAGGCACAAGGGTTGTTTTAAAAGAAGAAGAAAAAAAACAGCACATTTATTACATAGACTCAAATTCATTAATACACACACAGTATAAAAACACAGTAAAAATGGTCTCAGTCCCAAATTGAAAGTATCAGTGTATCTGTTCAGTTTCTAGACCTACTACCCGGGTAGTGTGCATGTGCACGTTGAAGCTCTTATCTGTACCCAAGATTGATCCAATTAATAAGTGTGAATCCAATTAATTGAAGAAGCAAATACATGCTAGCTCAATGGCTTTTCTCAGTTGCCATGCTACTGTAGTAGAAAACAAGCTACGTAACTCACCAGTTTCCACATGGATTTTGAAAAAAATTAATCTTGAAACACTGTTCTTGACAAACACACCGTCTTGAAACAAAACCATCTTGAAAACTTGAAAAGAAATATCACTCAAAACACTATATAATTAAACTCTGTGGTAAATCTCCCTTGCTAGCTCGTGATGGTATCTGACTGGCGTGGTTTCTATGATCATATACAATACTATAGTGCCCTCTAGGGGAATTACAATGTATTGACTAAGGAAAAACCCAAATTCTACATTGGTGTAAATTGTGTGGGTTAAATATTTTCAGAATCTGCATACGTCCCTTCATGTACTACTCGTCTTAAGTCGTAGGAGTCAACTGGCTTATGTTGGGGGGGATGAGTAAACTCAAGGGCTTGGGAGAAAGCTTCATCTAAACCATTTAGAATAGAATGCATAACTAAGAGTATGGGGTTGCCTAGGGATTTGTAAGTCAGCTCTTCGACAGGATTCATCTCAGCGTGGTCATCTTCTGGAGTAGGATTGACTCTTGCTCAAAGGATTTCATGGACAATGATGATTGTCGGGTAGCTCATCTCTTTCTGAGCAGACTGAGGGTTGTAGTACTCCACCTCTTCATCATTTCCACCTTGTTGTTCCGTCTAATCTTCCTCTTCAGATACTGGACTTTGCTGAGGAGTTGTTAGTTTGGATCTCTGTTCCCGGTCTTGGTCCTCTTCAACTTGAGCAGATGGGGCAAGGAATCCACAGGGCAAGAGAAGATCTCAGTGTAGCTTCCTCTCTGGACAGTCAGAGGTTTCCGGTAGAGGACTGATTTATTCATCCTGCTCCCGCCCACAGCTTTTCATATCACACCCGCTGGCTTTCTGTCCGGCTCCTACGCGCAAAAACTGGTCCCGAACCCAACTGCAGTCCCGCAATGTTATTTTAGGGCGTATGTGATGCAGCTCACTTGCCAGCCACGGTACCGGTACCGAGTCAATGTGTGGGGGTACAGGTTAGTCGAGGTCATTTGTACATGTAGGTAGGGGTAAAGTGACTATGCATAGATAATAAACAGTGAGTAGCAGCAGTGTAAAAACAAAGGGGGAGGGGGTGTCAATGTAAATAGTCCGGGTGGCCATTTCATTAATTGTTCAGCAGTCTTATGGCTTGGGGGTAGAAGCTGTTAAGGAACCTTTTGAACCTAGACTTGGCGCTCCGGTACCGCTTGCCGTGCGGTAGCAGAGAAAACAGTCTATGACTTGGGTGACTGGAGTCTTTGAAAAAATGTTGGGCCTTCCTCTGACACTGCCTAGTATATAGGTCCTGGATGGCATGAAGCTTGGCCCCAGTGATGTACTGGGCCGTAAGCACTACCCTCTGTAGAGCCTTACGGTTGGATGCCGAGCAGTTGCCATACCAGGTGGTGATGCAACCGGTCAGGATGCTCTCGATGATGCAGCTGTAGAACTTTTGGAGGATCTGGGGACCCATGCCAAATCTTTTCAGTCTCCTGAGGGGGAAAATTGTTGTCGTGCCCTCTTCACGGCTGTCTTGGTGTGTAATCATATCTATAGCCATACATAGGCTATAGCCTACTCTATTTAATTGAGACCACATGCGCACCTGATCTCGCACATATGGCAACAACTTGAAGCAGCAAGAATGATGAGAGCGGACACTTGCACTTTCTCTTGAGCTACGTTTTGCATATAGGATATAGCCTATCTTTTAGGAGGACGATTTGCAGGCAGAAACAAATAAATGGGTAATCAATATTTATTGAAAATGAAAAGGTAAAACGTTCGCTCATCATGGTAGCATATGCGCACATCGCAAATCTTTCTTTTCAATGATGATCACATTTTTTTATGCACCTCGACTCACACCTCCACCTCGTTCCATTATCAATATTCATTTAGGAACACTGTAGTCAACTATAGTCTAATCATATTTAATTACATTTCCTTGGAAAGTTAACTGCCACGTGATTCTCCACCCATGCATTGGCTGCCTACATTATTTCATTGAGACCACACATATACTAGGCACACTTGAACTTGCACGCCCAACTAGGAGAGGTAGACTACTTAACTTGAAGCAGCTAATTCTGAAAGTGTGTGAATAATGCGACAAAGATATGCTTTTAATACAATATGTAGGCTAACGCATACAAAGCAGAAATACTACCGTTTCCAAATAATCTGCGGGACAACAAAAATATTTTCATCCCAAAGTTGTCTATCTGACCGACTGCTCCCAACTGCAGCATGAAAAATGCAGACCGCGCCGCAATGATCTCTGTCGGGACCCTCTAGTTTCCGGTGCTACGACGTAGACTGGGTCGTCGCCGATGTGCTTCACCACCTTGTACAAGGTCTGGCTCCATCTGCCATCTATCTTGTGTTTCCCTCGTATTCTGACATTTGATGAAAAACCTGTCTCCTGCCTCAAGGATGGACTCTTACTTTCAGGTCATACCTCTGCTTGTTTCGCTGTGCAGTCTTCTCGCTGTGTTCGATGGCGATCTTGTAGCTCTCTTGGAGACTTTCCCTCAACTTCTTGATGTACTCAGTGTGAATAACTGTCCTTTGACCTTCTGGGCAGAGTCCAAACGGCACGTCGATGGGAAGGCTGTCTTCCGAACACCAACTGGTATGGGGAGTGCCCAGTTGTATCATTCTTGGTGCAGTTGTAGGCATGAACCAAGGGTTGCACAAAGTCACACCACTTCAATTTGTCTTCCTCTTGATGTGTTCCCTGTATTTCAAGGAGTGTGCAATTAAAATGTTCCACGGGATTGCCATTTGGATGGTAGAGCGTAGTTCTTGTCTTCTTTATCCCGAGCAGCTGACAGAGATATTTTATGGAAGTCGCAGCCTTGGAGGCACTCAAGTTGTTCCACAATGTCTTGGCAACAGTCTTAGCTTTCTGGTCTGCTGTAGGAATGGCAACAGCATACTTAGTGAAGTGGTCGGTGATGACCAAGATGTTCTTCGTGCATCTGCCATCAGGTTCTAGGGAGAGGTAGTCCATGCACACAAGCTCAAGAGGTCGACTGGTCTTGATGTTTACGAGAGGAGCGTTCTTCTCTGCCTTTGCCTTCTGTCTGATGAATATTTCACAGGTCTTGATCTTGTTGTCGACATCCATGGACATCCTCAGCCAATAGAATCTTGTGTGGACGAGATCCATTGTCCTGTTGATTCCCATGTGACCAACTGCATTGTTGAGACCTTCGAGAGCCATTTTTCTGTACTTCTTTGGGAGAATGAGATAGTAGAATGCTTCCCCTCTGTTGATCAGTTTCCTGTAATGACTCCATTGTTGAGTACGAGCTGATCCATGATTGAGCATGAGCTGTACTGCTTTTTCTTCCTGCTGCCTAACGCGATAGGACAGACATTTCCCAGTGGTGACTATGGTAATCACTCTGCTGATGGTGGGATCATTCCTCTGCTCTGCAGCCCAATCTTGCGGTGACATCTTGGGAAGAGTGCTTGAACCAGGGAGTAGATTAGCGTGGAAGAACTCAGCTGGTATGGCACCCACATCCATGGCGAGGCACTGGACAGCGACAGGTGAGTCAGTACTGCCATCTTCTGCGCTTTAAGATCTGTAGAGTTTGTCTCTCTGAACCACAGCTTTCACAGCTTCTCTTGGGAACAGAGTTCACTGTCTTCCTTCATGAATCGCACAATGAACTGCTGGACTCTGTAGTCTTCAGCTTTGGAGCGGAGGTCAGTCTCGGCTTGGTCGTGTGGACGTCTGGACAGACCGTCTGCATCTTGATTCCTCTTGCCAGCTCTCTACTAGATGTTGAAGTTGGACTGATCGGCAAGCCACCGTTGTCCCACAGCGTCAAGCTTGGCAGACGTTAGCACATCAGTGGGTTGTTGTCAGTAATGACGGTAAATTCAGCTCCGTAGGGGTAGTCAAATTAATTGTCAGTGACAGCCCACTTGAGAGCTAGAAACTCAAGCTTGTGAGTGGGGTATCTTCTCTCAGTTTGACAGCTCTCAGCTGGCATAAGCGACGACTCATTCGTCCCTGTTGTTCTTGGTACAGAGCTGCGCCGAGTCCAAGCAAACTGCCATCAGTGTTGAAGATGTAGGGTTGCTTGGGGTTTGCAAACCCTTGGAATGGAACAGTGGTCAGATTCTCAATGAGTGATCTGAATGCACTTTCACATGTTTCAGTCCACTTCTCATTGAATGGTTTCTTAAAATCTGTGCTGGAGAAGGACTTGGGACCTTTTGTTTTCCTCTATGGTGGGAGATAACCAGCAGTCAGGTTGTTCAGAGGCTTTGTGAATTTGGAGTAATCCTTGACAAACCTGTAGTATACAGTGAAGCCTAGGAAGGATTTCAGCTGTTGTTTAGCCTTGACACATGGTCAGACCAGTGATCTTGTCAGGGTCGGTTTCCATTCCCGGAAACGATATGGCCCAAGTATCAGACTGACTTCCTGAAGAAGTGGCACTTTTCAGGTGACAGCTTGAGACCGAACTCACTCTCAGCCTGTTCATGACACGCATCAGCCGTTCTTCATGTTCTTTGAGCATGTCTGAGAACACAATGAGGTTGTCAAGGAACACAAGGACTTCGTTCAGGTTCACGCTGCCCATATATACACTGAACAACAATATAAACACAACATGCAACAATTAACAATTTTACTGAGATACAGTTCATATAAGGAAATCCGTCAATTGAAATAAATAAATTAGGCCCTATTCTATGGATTTCACATGACTGGGCAGGGGCGTAGCCATTGGTGGAGATAGGCTTACCCACTTGGGAGCCAGGCCCAGCCAATCAGAATGAGTTTTTCCCCACAAAAGGGCTTTATTATAGACAGAAATACGGTTTCATCAGCTGTCCGGGGGGCTGGTCTCAGACGATCCCGCAGGTGAAGAAGCCGGATGTGGAGGTCCTGGGCTGGCGTGGTTACACGTGGTTTGCGGTTGTGAGGCCGGTTGGACGTACTACCAAATTCTCTAAAATTATGTTTGAGGTGGCTTATGGTAATGAAATGAACATAAAATTATCTGGCAACAGCTCTGGTGGACATTCCTGCAGTCAGCATGCCAATTGCATGATCCCTCAAAACATGAGACATCTGTGGCATTGTGGTGTGACAAAACAGCACATTTTAGAGTGGTCTTTTATTGTCCCCAGCACAAGGTGCACCTGTGTAATGATCATGCAGTTATCTTGGCAAAGGAGAAACGCTCAATAACAGGGATGTAAACTAATTTGTACATACAATTAGAGAGAAATAAGCTTTTTGTGCATGTGGAAAATGTCTGGGATATTTTATTTCAGCTCATGAAGCATGGGACCAACACTTTACATTGCGTTTATTGCGTTTATATTTATTTTCAGTATACTTCTCCATGACATGCTGAAAAGTGCTGGGTGCATTGGTGACTCCTTTTGGCATCTGGTTGAACCCCAGAATCGCATGGATGTGACAAAAGCAGTCTTCTGTTTGTCTTCCTCCTCCATTTCAACTTGATAGTATCCCGACTGCAAGTCCATGACAGAGAATCACTTCGAGCCTTTTAGAAATGATAAGGTTTCCTCTATGTTTGGTAAGGTTTATACGTCTGATGGTCTGGTTGTTCAACCTGTAGTCGATGCATAGCCGGATGGCACCCCTCTTCTTCACAAAGACTATCGCTAAGACGAAGGGACTGTCAGACTCTTGAATGATGTTGGCGTCACAGAGCTCTTTCAGGTGAAGTCGTACAGCTTGGTAGTCAGATGGATGGATCTGGCTCTCTGCTTGAAAGGAGTAGGATCAGAGAGACCAATGCGGTGCTTGACTGCAGTTGTGTGACCATAGTCAAGGTCACTCATGGAAAACACTTCAAGGATGGAGCTCAGCTTGCTTGTCGAAAGTAATGGTGTTTTCAGGGCCTGTCAGACTCAGTGTTGCACTCAGCAGTGGGGATGGGAGAGTGTGACACTGTTCTTGAACTTTGCTTCTGGATGTTGGCAGTGAGGGGAGCGACGAGGGGATGGAGAGTTCTGCAATGTTGCGGTTTGCTGGCACTGTGATGTCATGAGCAGTCTCGTTCTTGAGTAGGATTGGTACTTTAAACAATTACGTTCTTGGACTTGACAGGATGTAGCTACAGAAGAGCAGACCACCTGGTACACTGGCATGAGTGGGATGCTCCACCAGCAGTGGGACTCCAGCAGCAGTGGGTACTTTTCTTGTGTAGCCATTCAACACCATCTTCTGTGCTGCTGGAACAGTGACACCCTTCTTGCATTGCAACTTGACTTTCTCCACTTTGCTAGGAGCTCTGCTGTCTTTGTCGGCTGTACATGCCTTGTACAGGATGTTGAGGATGACTAGGGCTAGTGTTCACAGTCTCGTTTTTTCCAGCGATGTTCTCGGGAAAGAGGACGTTGACCTCGACGAAGCCTAGGTAGGGCACAGCTTGACCTCCAGCACCTTCAACCTCTGATGTTATTCAGGGGGGGAATAGGCAGGGATGGAAGGTATTCATCATGGAAGAACTTAGAGATTGTTGTCACTTGTAAGCCTGAGTCGAGATGGGAATTGCACTGGTTTCCTTCGATGATGACGACAGCAGTGCATCTTGGTCCTACTAAGCCTGGTTCTAACAGTAGACCTATAAGCTTGCAGCCAGCTTTTACCAAACTGTTGGAAAAAATTGTGTTTGACCAAGTACAATGCTATTTCTCTGTAAACAAATTAACAACATACTTTCAACATGCTTATAGGGAAGGGCGCTCAACATGTACTGCACTAACACAAATGACTGATGATTGGTTGAAAGAAATTGATAATAAGAAGATTGTGGGAGCTGTACTGTTAGATTTCAGTGCAGCCTTTGATATTATTAACCATAACCTGTTGTTGAAAAAAAACGTATGTGTTATGGCTTTTCAACCTCTGCCATATCGTGGATTCAGAGCTATCTATGTAATAGAACTCAAAGAGTTTTCTTTAATGGAAGCTTCTCTAAATGTCAAACATGTAAAGTGTGGTGTACCACAGGGCAGCTCTCTAGGCCCTCTACTCTTTTCTATTTTTACCAAAAGTATGTGTGATCATGTATGCTGATGATTCAGCCATATACCATCAGCAACCACAGCTAAAGAAGTCACCGAAACCCTTAACAAAGAGTTGCTGTCTGTTTTGGAATGTGTGGCCACTAATAAACTGGTCCTGAACATCTCTAAAACTAAGAGCATTGTATTTGGTACAAATCATTCCCTAAGTTCTAGACCTCAGCTGAATCTGGTGATGAATGGTGTGGCTCTTGAACAAGTTGAGGAGACTAAATTACTTGCCGTTACCTTAGATTGTAAACGATCATGGTCAAAACATATAGATTCAATGGTTGTAAAGATGGGGAGAGGTTTGTCCGTAATAAAGAGATGCTCTGCTTTTTTGACACCACACTCCAAAAAGCAAGTTCTGCAGGCTCTAGTTTTGTCTAATCTGATTATTGTCCAGTCGTGTGGTCCAGTGCTGCAAGGAAAGACCTAGTTAACCTGCAGCTGGCCCAAAACAGAGCGGTACGTCTTGCTCTTCATTGTAATCAGAGGGCTGATATAAATACTATGCATGCCAGTCTCTCTTGGCTAAGAGTTGAGGAGAGACTGACTGCATCACTTCTTTTTATAAGAAACATTGTGTTGAAAATCCCAAATTGTTTGCATAGTCAACTTACAGACAGCTCTGACACACACACTTACCCCACCAGACATGCCACCAGGGGTCTTTTCACAGTCCCCAAATCCAGAACAAATTCAAGAAAGCCTACAGTATTATATAGAGCCATTATTGCATGGAACTCCGTTCCATCTCATATTGCTCAAATAAACAGCAAACCTGGTTTCAAAAAACAGATAAAGCAACACCTCCGCTTCCACTTCGTCTTGGGACTTTCGTCAGTGTTGTCGGCCTCAGTATGTCCCTCTACGAAAACCTTGTCCCGTTTAAAGCTTAGCTCGTAGCTCCTTGTACATCTCAACAATAGCAGCATGGTTGACGGGGTTGTCACGTCTTGGCTACTTGAAGCAGAACCATGCTTTTGGCTGGGGCATTATGTGGTGTGCCTCAGTCTCTGCTCTTGGCTTTTGTGCTGATCTACGGATGAAGACTGAGCTGGAATGTGACGCTAACTGAAGCTGGTAAGCTTTAGAAAACCCTGAATAGATCTAGCTGTCTTCATAGGATGCCCCTCAGAAATAATACATTTTCTGGTTAATAAAAAAAATAAGCTAAACTTAGATGTGTTTTTCGTTTGTTGAATCAATTAGACCATGCCCATTTCAACCTTATCTTTCTAAAAAATAAGTTATATCCAAATATTTAGGCACGTTAGCTGGTCCTGCTTTGTAGTATACACCTCTGGGGTGAAACATTTACAATGTTTGAGATGGAAATATAGTCAACACAATTCCCTACATTCTGCATGACAATCATATCTGTTCTACATAATTAATTCCTATCGTTTTAACTGTAGCACAATGTAAACTGTGACATCTGATTATTGTTGATTAATGACAATGTCGTAGCGCAGTTTTGCGGCCCTTCACAAGGTCCGAGCAAAGGGCCACCCAACCCCCAAAAATTATAAATAAATCTATCTTTAAACAAATGTTGTGCCATGGGGCAGTTTTAAAGCTAATGTCAAGCTATTTTATACATTTTGCCATGAAGCTGAGAGAAAATGTTGCCGTTTTAGAGTTCAGGGATTCTTGATAGACAACCTCAACTTTTTCCCCCAATAATACTTGTCTTAAAATTAACAACATTTGAAATATATATTTTAGATAGATAGACCAAAGTATCAGCAATCACACCATGTAAAGGAATATCCTAATTTGTTTTCCATAAAACGCATTTCATTTTTACAATTGTCCAACAACTGTTTAAAAGGCCTTGATTGTTTAATTCTAACATTAGGTTATTCAAATATGTAATACAAATCTCCAAATGTATTTTTCTTTTGGTTTTATAGCACTAATGCTCCAAGGCTAATTTCGTTAGTATTTTGGCATGTTTTTCTAGATTTAGAACATTAAATATTTATAAAGCAAACATAATCCCCTAGCACAGCAAATACTTAAATTATTTAAGAGTATGTTGCAGAACAGTGTTTACAATATTTTTTCAGAATAGTGACCCCCCCCAAAAAAAAAAGATCTTAAGGGGGTTAGCAATCAGTGACGGAGTTGACAGATATGGAACAGACATTTTTTCCTCAAAAAATAAAAGTTCAATACAAACAATTATTAATTTGAAAATAATAAAAACTCCATTCTATCAGATCTTTCAGCACTCTGACGGAGTTGACAAAAACTCTGACAGAGTTAATGTTTTACAGAGTTGACACATTTCTTGATTCAAGTTGTATACACAGTAGCAATGTTGTTTTTCCTCAGTTACTTTACGACTAAAACCTAATTAAATGTAACATATTTTAACCAAAATTAATATTCTATCTTAATCCATCAGGCAGATGGAGTTGACAGTTTATGGTTGTTACCATGGAGATTTCAATATTGTTTGTTTAAATCTATCAAAAGTACTTTACAGACCATGAGTGGTCTTGTTGCACTACATCTAATAAGGACATGAACAAGGGGTCCTTATGGTATACAGTGCCTTCAGAAAGTATTCACACCCCTTGACTTTTTCTACATTGTGTTACAGCCCGAATTTAAAATGGATTAAAATCTAGATTTTTTTGGTCACTGGCCTACACACAACACCCCATAATGTCAAAGTGGAATTATGTTTTTTGAAATCTTTACAAATTAATTAAAAAAGAAAAGCTGAAATGTCTTAAGTCAGTAAGTGTTCAACTCCTTTGGTATGGCATGAGTAAAACATTTGCTAAACAACTCACATAAGTTGCATGGACTCACTTTGTGCAATAATAGTGTTTAACATAATTTTTTAATCACTACCTCATCTCTATAACCCACCCATTAATATAATTGTAAGTTCCCTCAGTCGAGCAGTGAATTTCAAACAAAGATTCAACCACAAAGACCAGGGAGGTTTTCCAATGCCTCGCAAAGTCCTTAACGATTACAAGCATACCCATAACATGATGCAGCCACCACTATGCTTTAAAATATGGAGAGTGGATAATTACATTTAAGCCATTTAGCAGACGCTCTTATCCAGAGCGACTTACAGGAGTAATTAGGGTTAAGTGCCTTGCTCAAGGGCACTTCGACAGATTTTTTCACCTAGTCGGCTCGGGGATTAGAACCAGCGACCTTTCGGTTACTGGCACAACGCTCTTAACCACTAAGCTACCTGCCGCCCTTTAATTAGTCATGTGTTGTATTGGATTTTCCCCAAACATAACACTTTGTATTCAGGACAAAAAGTTATTTGCTTTGCCACATGTTTTGCAGCATTACTTTTGTGACTTGTTGCAAACAGGATACATGTTTTGGAATATTTTTTAGTCTGTACAGGCTTCTTTCTTTTCACTCTGTCAGTTAGGTTAGTATTATGGAGTAACTACAAAGTTCTTGATCCATCCTCAGCTTTCTCCCATCACAGCCATTAAACTCTAACTGTTTTAAAGTCACCATTGGCCTCATGGCGAAATCTCTGAGCAGTTTCCTTCATCTCCGGCAACAGAGTTAGGAGGGCCGCTTGCATCTTTGTTGTGACTGGGTGTATTGATACACCATCCAAAGTTGAAATAACTTCACCATGCTCAAAGGGATATTCAATGTCTGCTTTTTTTTACCCATGTACCTATAGGTGCCCTTCTTTGCGAGGCATTGGAAAACTTCCCTGGTCTTTGTGATTGAATCTGTGTTTGAAATTCACTGCTCGACTGAGGGACCTTACAGATAATTGTATGTGTGGGGTACAGAGATGAGGTAGTCATTCAAAAATAATCTTAAACACTATTATTGCACACAGAGTCCATGCAACTTCTTATGTGACTTGTTAATCACATTTATACTCCTGAACTTAGGCATGCCATGACAAAGGGGTTCAATACATATTGACAAAATTCAAAAAAACATAACTCCACTTTGACATTATGGGGTATTGTGTGTAGGCCAGTGACCAAAAAAATCTACATTTAAGCCATTTTAAATTCAGGCTGTAACAACAAAATGTGGAAAAAGTCAAGGGGTGTGAATACTTTCTGAAGGCACTATACACATCAATGATTTTTCTCCTTGCTTTATGAGTCTATCCTGCACTGCTACTCCCTAGATTAACTGGCCCTGTCCCATTCCCCATAATATTTTACTATAAAATGTTTTATTAAACGTTTTAGGTTAAAATAATTTATCTTCAAATGATTTTTGAAACACGCTGTAGCCTCCGTGCAGTCCACGCCTGTACCGTGGGTCTCCCATCCTCCTATATTTTTCAAGTTACCAGACTTCACTGACACGCACACACACACAAATGTGTTTTGTGAACTCAAATCTGAACCTATACATGTGCTGTCTTACTTTCAGGCGGAGTATGAATGTAAAGCACGAGGGAATGTTTGGCTGTGAATGCTGTCTTACAGGCCTTATTACACACATACACACGCACAACATATGTAGGCATACAAACAAGAGAGAGAGCGAGAGAGATTATCTTGATAGAGAGTGTGGTGTCATCTACAGTGGGGAAAAAAAGTATTTAGTCAGCCACCAATTGTGCAAGTTCTCCCACTTAAAAAGATGAGAGAGGCCTGTAATTTTCATCATAGGTACACGTCAACTATGACGGACAAAATGAGATTTTTTTTTACAGAAAATCACATTGTAGGATTTTTAATGAATTTCTTTGCAAATTACGGTGGAAAATAAATATTTGGTCAATAACAAAAGTTTCTCAATACTTTGTTATATACCCTTTGTTGGCAATGACACAGGTCAAACGTTTTCTGTAAGTCTTCACAAGGTTTTCACACACCGTTGCTGGTATTTTGGCCCATTCCTCCATGCAGATCTCCTCTAGAGCAGTGATGTTTTGGGGCTGTCGCTGGGCAACACAGACTTTCAACTCCCTCCAAAGATTTTCTATGGGGTTGAGATCTGGAGACTGGCTAGGCCACTCCAGGACCTTGAAATGCTTCTTACGAAGCCACTCCTTCGTTGCCCGGGCGGTGTGTTTGGGATCATTGTCATGCTGAAAGACCCAGCCACGTTTCATCTTCAATGCCCTTGCTGATGGAAGGAGGTTTTCACTCAAAATCTCACGATACATGGCCCCATTCATTCTTTCCTTTACACAGATCAGTCGTCCTGGTCCCTTTGCAGAAAAACAGCCCCAAAGCATGATGTTTCCACCCCCATGCTTCACAGTAGGTATGGTGTTCTTTGGATGCAACTCAGCATTCTTTGTCCTCCAAACACGACGAGTTGAGTTTTTACCAAAAAGTTCTATTTTGGTTTCATCTGACATTCTCCCAATCCTCTTCTGGATTATCCAAATGCACTCTAGCAAACTTCAGACGGGCCTGGACATGTACTGGCTTAAGCAGGGGGACACGTCTGGCACTGCAGGATTTGAGTCCCTGGCGGCGTAGTGTGTTACTGATGGTAGGCTTTGTTACTTTGGTCCCAGCTCTCTGCAGGTCATTCACTAGGTCCCCCTGTGTGGTTCTGGGATTTTTGCTCACCGTTCTTGTGATCATTTTGACCCCACGGGGTGAGATCTTGCGTGGAGCCACAGATCGAGGGAGATTATCAGTGGTCTTGTATGTCTTCCATTTCCTAATAATTGCTCCCACTGTTGATTTCTTCAAACCAAGCTGCTTACCTATTGCAGATTCAGTCTTCCCAGCCTGGTGCAGGTCTACAATTTTGTTTCTTTGACAGCTCTTTGGTCTTGGCCATAGTGGAGTTTGGAGTGTGACTGTTTGAGGTTGTGGACAGGTGTCTTTTATACTGATAACAAGTTCAAACAGGTGCCATTAATACAGGTAACGAGTGGAGGACAGAGGAGCCTCTTAAAGAAGAAGTTACAGGTCTGTGAGAGCCAGAAATCTTGCTTGTTTGTAGGTGACCAAATACTTATTTTCCACCATAATTTGCAAATAAATTCATTAAAAATCCTACAATGTGATTTTCTGGAAAAACAGTTCTCAGTTTGTCTGTCATAGTTGACGTGTACCTATGATGAAAATTACAGGCCTCTTTCATCTTTTTAAGTGGGAGAACTTGCACAATTGGTGGCTGACTAAATATTTTTTCCCCCACTGTATTTGATACATGCAGATATACAGATCAAATACATTTTGTACTCCTTTGAAAAATGTATCTATTTCTTGAAGAACTTCCCCCCTTAAATCCTGTACAGGCCCATCTCATTATGTGGCTATGTTTGAACAATTCTTATTCTTACCAAAGTTTCACATTCTTACAACCCCAAGCTCATCGTTAACTCTTCTCATAATCTTCAATTCACATTGGGTACGTGTACATGCACACAATAATACGATTATTGTGAATAGTCAGATTAATATAACAGTTTGATAAAAACTTTGACATGCTCGAAGAACGTTTTCCCTAATAATCCTGTTTACATGGACACATCTGAAATCAGGCTACCCAATGGGACTTTGATGAATGCAGAAAATTGTCAATCGAAAAACAAACGTTCTACCACAGCGACCATGTCATTTTTGGGAAGCCTATTTGATTATAAAGTTTGTATATGAAAACAATTTCTAAGATACATACTTTCCGTTTTTCCAAACTCTCTTCACTGACACAAAAGAGGGAGGCTCGCTGGGCTGGTGCTAGTACATGTACAGATCAAATACACCGCTGGAACTCGGATTAAGGTGTTTAAATGTCCAAATAACTTGAAAGATTGCTCAGAAATCCAGGTGTTTTTAATCGGTGTATGCTTACTTCGATTATGACCTTAAGCAGAGTAAGGTGTTTACATGACTAATGCCATACTCGGCCTACTTCCATAATCAGTTGAATATCAAATTATTAGTGTGCATGTAAATGTACACATTGACATGCTTGATAATCTAAAATCAATACATAAACCATTGTACTGGGTTTGGCTCTTGCGTTTGTGTTCACCAAGACTCTATTATTGCTAACCCTAACCATTAGCTTGTGACCCATGTTCTGTCTATCAAGCCGTTAATTCTGCTAGCTAAACCGCTAACCATTGCAAAAACAAAGCTTTTTTGAAAAACTGTATGTAGTTCGAGGCAGTGGAAAACCTCAATGTTTTTTTTTTTTTTTTTAATTCACTTCTCAACAGAGGGATCTTACAGATAGATAATTGTGTGTGGGGTACAGAGATGAGCAACTTTTTACTCCTGAATTTATTTAGGCTTGTCATAAAAGGGTTGAATACTTAATTTGTGATTCATTTGTAAACATTTACACTGACATTATGGGGTAGTGTGTGTAGGCCAGTGACCAAAAAAAGGTAATCAAATTTAAATTCAGGCTGTAACAAAATGTGGAAAAAGTCAAGGGGTGTGAATACTTTGAAGGCACTCTACACAACAGATCATTTTCCCATTAATATCCATTATTGCCAGTTTTTAGAATTTAGAAAGTTTTTTTGAGAGTTTCAATTCGGAAAGTATTCAGACCCCTTGACTTTTTCCACATTTTGTTACTTTACAGCCTTATTCTAAATGGATAAAAATATTGTTTTTCCTCAATCTACACACAGCAACCCATTATGACAAAGCAAAAACAGGTTTAGACATTTTGGCAAATGTATTAAAAATTTAAAACAGAAATACCTTATTTACATAAGTATTCAGACCCTTTGCTATGAGACTCGAAATTGACCTCAGGTGCATCCTGTTTCCATTGATCATCCTTGAGATGTTCCTACAACTTGATTGGAGTCCACCTGTGGTAAATTCAATTGCTTGGACATGATTCAGAAAGGCACACACCTGTCTATATAAGGTCCCACAGATGACAGTGCATGTCAGAGCAAAAACCAAGCCATGAGGTTGAAGGAATTGTCCGTAGAGCGCCGAGACAGGATTGTGTCGAGGCACAGATCTGGGGAAGGGTACCAAAAAATTTCTGCAGCTTTGAAGGTCCCCAAGAACACAGTGACCTCCATCATTCTTAAATATAAGTTTGGAACCACCAAGACTCTTCCTAGAGCTGGCCTCCTGGCCAAACTGAGCATTCAGGGGAGTAGGGCCTTGGACAGGGAGGTGACCAAGAACTCAATGGTCACTGACAGAGCTCAATAGTTACCCTGTGGAGATGGGATAACCTTCCAGAAGGATAACCATCTTTACAACACTCCACCAAATCAGGCCTTTATGGTAGAGTGGCCAGACCGAAGCCATTCCTCATTAAAAGGCACGTCAGCCCGCTTGGAGTTTGCCAAAAGGCACCTAAAGACTCTCAGACCATGAAAAACAACATTATCTGGTCTGATGAAACCAAGATTGAACTCTTTGACCTGAATGCCAAATGTCACATCTGGAGGAAACCTGGCACCATCCCTACAGTGGAGCATGATGGTGGCAGCATCATGCTGTGGGGATGTTTTTCAGCAGCAGGGACTGTGAGACTAGTCAGGATCGAGGGAAAGATGAACGGAGCAGAGAGATCCTTGATGAAAACTGCTCCAGAGCGCTCAGGACCTCACACTGGGGCGAAGGTTCACCTTCCAACAGGACAACGACCCTAAGCACACAGCCAAGACAATGCAGGAGTGGCTTCGGGACAAGTCTCAATGTCCGTGAGTGGCCCAGCCAGAGCCCGGACTTGAACACGATCTAACATCTCTGGAGAGACCTGTGCAAAGCTGTCATCAAGGCAAAGTGTGGCTATTTGAAGAATCTCAAATATATTTTGATTTGTTTAACACTTTTTTGGTTACTATATGATTGTATGTGTTATTTCATAATTTTGATGTCTTCACTATTATTCTACAATGTAGGAAATAGTACAAATAAAGAAAAACCCTTGAATGAGTAGGTGTTCTAAAACTTTTGACCGGTAGTGTATGTACTGTTATGCACAGGCACAATTGATCCATTACTTCAAAATTAGAAAATGTAATCTCAGAGGAATCCTTACATCCTGTCTTGAGTGGCTCAAACATTTTGCCAAATGTTGATATTTTCATAGAATGTGTGAATCACTGCAACAGCTGGAGAAAATATGTGCTTAACTTGATGGCTTTTAATTGTTGTCATTATTGCGTCACTCAGTGTTGAGAAATTGAAACATCTGCACTGTGATTCGGGATAATGGTGACGAGATTTAGTTTGGTTTAGTGAGTCTGTGGGGAGGCATTGTTGCCGTTGGCTGCCAAATTCTGTCAGGATTAAGACCCACCTAAAGTTCCCTGTTGAATAAGTGATGTGCAAGCAACTTCACAGCTTTGATGAGGTACATGGAAACGTATCCAAATATGGGAGAAATATTAATTTATTTGATTATCGGGAATTAGAATGGAGTTATCTGAAAACCTTGTCTCACCATATCAACTCTGGTATAATAAAAAGCTCAAATAACATTGTCAGGGAATTTATTATATAAAACAGTTCAGTTTAAAAAGGCTCAATCATGATCGCAAGTTAAGTTTGCCACTACACTGTGAAGAAAAGACTGAATAATTCATTGTAATTCCTCATGGACAGTCAATATGGGGCTTTTCCCCAAAGTGATTAAAAAGTATTCTCCCCAAAGCCTATGCATCTAACCTCAGAAATCAAAACCCCTTTATGAATAAGAAATACCAAGCTACTTCTGAAAAAACTGCCACGAAACACCTTTCCAATACATCTCAATAGATCAGTAGCATTGCTTGCTAGCTAAAGTTAGCTATCCTACACTTGTAGTATCATCCTTTGACTTCAAATTTCTCCAGTGGAATGGTAGATTTTCATTGGGGACACTTGTTTTGCGGGGGACGCCTAGTTATTGCCTGGGTGGGCAGAATTGGCACTAGATTTGCAATTTAGGAGCCTGGTGGCGAATGCCCCACTCCAAACAGACGAGGCTAGCTATGAGGGGTGGAGTCAAAAACAAAACAACAAAATGCAAGTGGTGGAGAACTTCTGATCATTGATTAACAAACAAATTAGAGGAAAATGGAAGTGTCACGGTGCCATCTGAAAAACGATTCTTCCTTTTTTGATCTGTCTGAATTTCTCCTCATCTGTCGTGATTTACTTAGTGATGACATTCGCAGACCCCTGTCTCTACAGTACTCGGATAGAATGGCAAACTCCTCCTTCGCCGCTTTTGTAGTTCACCGTCCGCTAGCTGTGCATAACGAGCACACCTATTGAGAACCATGTCATCGTTATTGTTGGATGGCCCAATCAGCGTACTCTGTGAGAATATTCAGAAAGTATTCAGACCCCTTGATTTTTTCCACATTTTGTTACATTACAGCCTTATTCTAAAATGTATTTACAAAAAAAAATCAATCTACCCTATAATGACAAAGCAAAAACAGGTTTTTAGAAATGTTTGCAAAATAAAAACGTATATATCACATTTACATAAGTATTCAGACCCTTTACTCAGTACTTATGACGCTACAAGATTGGCACACCTGTATTTGGGGAGTTTCTCCCATTCTTCTCTGCAGATCCTCTCAAGCTCTGTCAGGTTGGATGGGGAGAGTTGCTGCACAGCTATTTTCAGGTCTCTCCAGAGATGTTCGATCTGTGTTCAAGTCCGGGGTCTGGCTGGGCCACTCAAGGACATTCAGAGACTTGTCGCGAAGCCACTCCTGTGTTGTCTTGGCTGTGTGATTAGGGTCGTTGTTCTGTTGGAAGGTGAACCCTCGGCCCAGTCTGAGGTCCTGAGCAGGTTTTCATCAAGGATCTCTCTGTACTTTACTCCATTCATCTTTCCCTTGATCCTGACTAGTCTCCCAGTCCCTGCCGCTGAAAAACATCCCCACAGCATGATGCCGCCGCCACCATGCTTCACCGTTGGGATGGTGCCAGGTTTCCTCCGGACATGACACTTGGCATTCAGGCCAAAGAGTTCAATCTTGGTTTCATCAGACCAGAGAATCTTGTTTCTCATGGTCTGAGAGTCTTTAGGTGCCTTTTGGCAAACTCCAAGTGGGCTGCCGTCTGGCCACTACCATAAAGGCCTGATTGGTGGAGTGCTGCAGAGATGGTTGTCCTTCTGGATATCCACAGAGGAACTCTAGAGCTCTGTCAGAGTGACCATCAGACCAAGGCCCTTCTCCCCAGATTGCTCAGTTTGGCCGGGTAGCCTGATCGATGAAAAGTCTTGGTGGTTCCAAACTTATTCCTTTTAAGAATGATGGAGGCCACTGTGTTCGTGGGGACCTTCAATGCTGCAGAAATTTTCTGGTACCCTTCCCCAGATCTGTGCCTCGACACAATCCTGTCTCGAAACTCTACAGACAATTCCTTCGACGTCATGGCTTGGTTTTTGCTCTGACATGCAATGTCAACTGTGGGACCTTATATAGACAGGTGTGTGCCTTTCCAAATCATGTCCAATCAATTGAATTTACAACAGGTGAACTCCAATCAAGTTGTAGAAACATCTCAAGGATGATCAACGGAAACAGGATGCACCTGAGCTCAATTGAGTCTCATAGGAAAGGGTCTGAATACTTATGTAAATAAGGTATTGTTTTTAATTTAACACATTTGCATAAAAACCTGTTTTCCATTTAGTCATTAAGTGGTATTGTGTGTAAATTGCTGAGTATTTTGTATTTTTAAATCCATTTCAGAATAAGGCTGTAACATAACAAAAAATTGGAAAAAGTGAAGGGGTTTGAATACTTTCCGAATCACTGTGTACCTTTATCCTATTCTGCCAGTTAACCTCTACAGGATCGGTGTCCCATATACAGGACGGTTGAGCTAACGTGTGCTAATGTGAACTTTCCAGGACATAGACGTCTTATATGGGCAGAAAGCTTACATTGTGGGTAGCTTAGTGGTTAAGAGCGTTGTGCCAGTAACCGAAAGGTTGCTGGTTCTAATCCCAGACCCAGTGAAAAATCTGTCGATGTGCCCTTGAGCAAGGCACTTAACCCTAATTGCTCCTGTAAATCGCTCTAGATAAGAGCGTCTGCTAAATGACTAAAATGTAAATGTAATAATGCACTTATATACAGTAATCTTGCTCGGATTTGTCATCCTCAGTGTCCCAGAGATAAAATGTAGCATATTCTTGTTTGATCAAATCAAATTTTATACATGTAAGAACTGGGTTCTACAGTTTGAACCCCTGCTGTCTCTCGCTCCACACCCACCCCGCCCGGCCATCTAGATGTGTGAAAGTTAGTGTATAAGCCAATGATCCATCACGTATGACATTCCTGGGAGTGTGTAAACTTACAATTTGTATTAGCATATCATTTTTGTATGTTCTCTATAGTTATGTACTTGAAAATGTATCAATTGACCAATTAGGCACATTTGGGCAGACTTGATACAAAATAGTCCAGTAATGAAATGCTTCACTGGATCAACCTGAAACTTTGCACACACACTGCTAAAGTGCACCTAAACTGCAATATTATATTGTGGCCTTTCTCTTGCATTTCAAAGATCATGAAAAAAAAAATAAGAAATTAGAAAACGCATGTTTTTTAGTTTGTATTATCTTTTACCAGATCTAATGTGTTATATTCTCCTACATTAATTTCACATTTCCACAAACTTCAAAGTGTTTCCTTTCAAATTGTATCAAGAATATGCATATCCTTGCTTCAGGTCCTGAGCTACAGGCAGTTAGATTTGGGTATGTCATTTTAGGCAAACATTGAAATAAAGGGTCCGATCCTTCTGAGGTTAAATAAACACAGGCATTTTTTTTTTTTACTGCACATAAGGTCAAGTAGGTCAGCCTGGCAAGTCAGCATCCAGTAACAAACTCTTCTTCCTTTTCCTCTGTGGAGAGGGACGGAGCCCAACGCATACCATAAACATAAGCAATCATTTTTACACCACTTTATTTATTTATTACAATTAATTAAATTATATTTTCTTGAGTGTCGACTACTCCTTTCCTTTTCCATTTAAAACAAGTTCGGTATGTGACTATTCTTTTTAGAAACTGAAAAGTCCTGAAGAGAGTGGGTAGGGAAGACGTCTGGGATGGGTTTTGAGTAAGGAAGGAAGGAAGGAAGGAGTGATGACTTCCCCAGGTGCCTCTACTCCAGGTGAGGAGATTTTCATATTTAATGTGATATTCTTTCATTCGCTGGATCTCCTCTTCTTTCTCCCCTTCTCGTTTTATTCCACGCCGTTCTCCGCATCATCTCCTTGCTCTCCGTCCATTAGCAGAGCGGCGTATTTACTGGCTGAGCTGAAATTCTGAAACAAAAAACAAAATAGAACATGAGAGATCCTAACATTGCTCACTTGGTCCCACTTTACAATAAATGTTCTAAATACTTATGGTACCACAGGTAACGGATATAACAGTTGTCGTAAGACCTATGTCACAATGTGCACCTAAACTGTAATGACATGGTACCCGGCTATGCATTATATGTATGCATAACTATTATGTATATAGATATTAGAACACGTGTCAAAGTGGGACCCATGTTTTTCCTGTTATATGACTTTGCAATAAAAGCCAAAAAAGACAGAAGAACAAAAAAGGAAAGATTGAGGGAAAAAGCTGTCGATGATGAGGGATACTGAAAGGGCGGTTCCAAGGACTGAAGCCAATTTGAAGGGATAATGGGTTAAAGGACTGAAGACCGTTTGGGGACAGTTTCAGTGGAAGACTGAAGATGATACAGGGGTAAGTTTCAGTTTCTGAATAATCAAAACTTTACATGGGAGAGGGGAATAGTGTGTGAGGCTTTGGGGAAAATCCAAATACACAATAGGGTGTGTCAAGACCACTTGATGTGGCACCAGGACTCACGAGGGTGGGGGACTCTTCGTATTTCTTTGGCTCTGGGGCAGGTCTCGAGTCTCGGCTTCTTCTTTTATCCTTTCTATAAACAGAATAAACACCCAGTTAAACTTCACCGTCCAGCTAAGTCTTACAGGTCAGAGACTGTGCGCACAAACTGGCACTAGCACACTTCAACAGTAGGACACCAAATAATGATAATTGATCCAATATAATCCACTCATAACTGTATATGCAGGAGAAGACTAATAGTATTCACCCTCACAATCTCTCGAGTAACCTCTAAAGGCTGGTTAATAGTTAATTAGCCAACAGGAGTGTTTCGACTTAGAAATGTGTCATGTTGAGAACCTGTTTAAGCCCCACACAAGCATTCCTTATTTAACTACTCAACTAATAGTCAAGCTCAGGTGTGCTTGTGCGGGGCTAGAACACAAATGTTATAAGTTGGGGGTACTGACCAACGTGTGAAAACACCATAGGAACGTATGCAGCCTTAACCAGCGCCATCCAGTTTAAAATAGGAACTGTGACAAAAAAAAATACTAAAACAAAAATCGTTTCCACTTTCGACGACACATGCAAGACAACACCCACATGAACGCACGCCTCTAAGACACAAATAACGTTTCCAGTGGGATTTTTTTTACATGAGGAAAACCAAGGCGAAATCAGCCAGTACTATAACCAAAGAAATGTTGGTTCGCCAAGTTAGGCTACTTGCAAGGAAATACTAGTGAAATATTTCTAATCATAATTATTATTTGCATGGCTAGCCAACAAGCTAGCAAGAATTTTGAGTGTTGCTGGCAAGCTAACAAGTGAGCTAGATGCTACAATAGCTAGCTTTCTGGCTAGTTAGTCAAAACTAGTTTGCTAGCTTGCTATCCTCACTGTCAGCATCTTTTATTTTTAAGTTTTCTTAAATTTACACTGACAACTGGTATATACCGCTAGCTACTGTTCTGGAGTGTAAGACGTACACAGTGCATAAAATGCGCTTACTGTTCGTGGAGTCCCACGCTTGAATTAGCTAGCTAAACAAAGTCTTGTACAAATATATAAGTGTTAATTTTATTCCCCAAAACCATTCAGTTCAGGTTTTACTGTTACCATAACAAGGAACTACAACCCTTGGAAGCGGGTAATTATTATTTAGTTATTTTATCATTAATATTTACATAATACAGTCATGATAACATGATGTTCAAAACTTCCAAATTATCATGTTGTGCTGTTGTCGTGGAGGCAAGCTAGCCCTTGCTTCTTGTCTCATGCTAAGCAGTCACCTTCGGGGGAGCCAAGAGTCGAGGAATTGGCGGTTGCATCTGCAATCTCCTCACTGAAGACAGCATTGGGCCCTGGTGAAGGCGCTTCCACTTAGCTAGCAAGCATTTGGTGACCTTTGATTTGACGGATAAGGGTAGCAATTGCATTGTTTTTAACTTTCTTCATTCCCAAAAGCGGTCGACGCGTCAACCATAAACCAACCTTTAGAGGTTCCCTGGCTGCAATACCCTGCCTATTCCACTAATGCCACTCGTTTTGGGCTGACCTGTCTTCCTCCCTTCGTCGGTTTCTGTTGGCCCCCTCTCCTCGGCCCCGCCCTGCTCCAGGCCCCGCGGCCCCCCCTCTCCCCCGTGGGGGGCCCCGGTCCAGACGCACACCGTCCACTTTATTCTCGTCTGGAAGGGAGAGCCCAAACAGTGAGGATTGAGGGAGGGGTTTGGGTGGCTGGAACTCCACTAAAGGCTACAACAGCATTCCACACAGCCTACGGCCCAGGTTGCGTTCAAGATCATTACGTTTGCGCAGCTATGCAAAAAATCTAGTGTCGAATGGGAGTTTCACACTTCAAACCTTTGTAATCTTGAATACAACCTGGGCCTGGGGAACCCATTTTCCTTACTAGCCGCAGGGTCTGCTGCTTTTACTGACTGACAACCTTCACCTGATTAATAAACCAGAGTCATTAAATAGGTACTCATCTTACCTCATTTTCCAGGAGTTACTGTCATATTCATGGGAAAATCTGTCAACAGCTTGATAACACCAGGGGTGTGACCAAAAAGAACAAACAAGAGAGAACACTTTCAAAATGTTTTACGGAAAGGAGTGTTATTAATACTGGATTCAGGTCGTTTGGTGCCTTTTAAATACTGCCCTGGGAACTAGCAGACACTGCACCCCTACAGGACCAAGCGTTCCCCACTTTTGCTTTACACCAGGGCTGCCCAGTTTTGTTCCTGCCTTCTCCTCTTTCCTGGGTTGTGTCAACTGACAATTAAGTAAATTAGAGTTTGATTCCAATTCTTCAAAGTTGCTTCAGTTGTCCTACCTCATCATCCTCATTCATTTGAAATTATTGTGTGTGAGTGAAGTACTGGTGGTCGAGCTTCCACATTGCTTTTTGTCAACACTCCAGACCAGCTAGCCAATGAAACCAGGCAAGAGAAACAACAGGAGAGATTATCCAGGACCAGAATTGGGCAGTGCTACACTTCAATCCATTTTAGTCAAGATGTGGCCTCCTCGTCCCAATCCACCCATTCACTCCCATATCCTCTGCTTTAGCTAATGACCAAACCCTAGAAGGGTAGAAGAGCTAGAAGGGGAAATAATCAACAATTTATACCAAAATATAAATGTAAAGTGTTGGTCCCATGTTTCATGAGGTTAAATAAAAGAAATCCCAGAAATGTTCTATACGCACAAAAAGCTTAGTGTTCAAATTTTGTGCACGCATTTCTTTACATCCCAGTTAGTGAGCATTTCTCCTTTGCCAAGATAATCCATCCAACTGACAGGTGTGGCATATCAAGAAGCTGATTAAACAGCATGTCATTACACAGGTGAACCTTGTGCTGGGGACAATAAAAGGCCACTAAAATGTGCCGTTTTGTCACAGAACAGAATGCCACAGATGTCTCAAGTTGAGGGAGTGCAATTGTCATGCTGACTACAGGAATGTCCACCAGAGCTGTTGCCAGAGAATTGAATGTTCATTTCTCTACCATAAGCCACCAACACCGTTTTAGAGAATTTGGCAGTCCAACCGGCCTCACAACCACGCCAGCCCAGGACCTCCACATCCGGCTTCTTCACCTTCGGGATCGTCTGAGGGGAGGGATTTTGATTTGATTTATTAGGATCCCCAATAGCCAACACCAATGGCGACAGCAAGTCTTACTGGGATCTGAAGGGGACGTTGCTGAGGAGTATTTCTGTCTAATAAAGCCCTTTTGTGGTTGGGCCTGGCTCCCTAGTGGGTGGGCCTATGCCCTCCCAAGCCCACCCATGGTTCAGCCCCTGCCCAGTCATGTGAGATCCATAGATTAGGGCCTAATGAATTTATTTCAATTGACTGATTTCCTTATATGAACTGTAACTCAGAAAGAAACAAATATATATTTGTTTCTTATATATATATATATATATGATATATATTTGTTTCTTATATATATATATATGAAAAAACAATATCTGAAATTGTTGCATGCTGCATTTATATTTTTGTTCAGTATATTTTAGAATTGGAACGTGATCAGGGCTCGACATTAACACTTGTCCTCTTGTCCGGGACAAGTTTAATAAAAATGCCTGACAAGAAGAATATAGATTTAAGTTGTCTGAATGGACAAGTAAAGAAAATGCCAAAATCAAAAAATTACTTAGATCAGAAATTGATCATAATCAGAGAGGCCAACATTGGAATAATACTCAAATCTATTGTTAATGTACATACAGTTGAAGTAGGAAGTTTACATACACTTAGGTTGGAGTCATTGAAACTCGTTTTTCAACCACTCCACAAATTTCTTGTTAACAAACTATAGTTTTGGCAAGTCGGTTAGGATATCTACTTTGTGCATGAAAAGTAATTTTTCAAAAAATTGTTTATAGACAGATTATTTCACTTATAATTCACTGTATCACAATTCCGGTGGGTCAGAAGTTTACATACACTAAGTTGACTGTGCATTTAAACAGCTTGGAAAATTCCAGAAAATGATGTCATGTCTTTAGAAGATTCTGATAGGCTAATTGACATCATTTGAGTCAATTGGAGGTGTACCTGTGGATGTATTTCAAGGCCTACCTTCAAACTTAGTGCCTCTTTGCTTGACATCATGGGAAAATCTAAAGAAATCAGCCAAGACCTCAGAAATAAAATTGTAGACCTCCACAAGTCTGGTTCATCATTGGGAGCAATTTCCAAATGCCTGAAGGTACCACGTTCATCTGTACAAACAATAGTACGCAAGTATAAACACCATGGGACCACGCAGCTGTCATACCGGTCAGGAAGGAGACGCGTTCTGTCTCCTAGAGATTAACGTACTTTGGTGCGAAAAGTGCAAATCAATCCCAGAACAACAGCAAAGGACCCTGTGAAGATGCTGGAGGAAACAGGTACAAAAGTATCTATATCCACAGAGTCCTATATCGACATAACCTGAAAGGCCGCTCAGCAAGGAAGAAGCCACTGCTCCAAAACCGCCATAAAAAAGCCAGACGACTACGGTTTGCAACTGCACATGCGGACAAAGATCGTACTTTTTGGAGAAATGTCCTCTGGTCTGATGAAACAAAAATAGAACTGTTTGGCCATAATGACCATCGTTATGTTTGGAGGAAAAAGGGGAACGCTTGCAAGCCGAAGAACACCATCCCAACCGTGAAGCACGGGGGTGGCAGCATCATGCTGTGGGGGTGCTTTGCTGCAGGAGGGACTGGTGCACTTCACAAAATAGATGGCATCATGATGAAGGAAAATTATTTGGATATATTGAAGCAATATCTCAAGACATCAGTCAGGAATTTAAATCTTGGTCGCAAATGGGTCTTCCAAATGGACATCAGACCAGAGGACATTTCTCCAAAAAGTACGATCTTTGTCCCCATGTGCAGTTGCAAACCGTAGTCTGGCTTTTTTATTGTGGTTTTGGAGCAGTAGCTTCTTCCTTGCTGAGCAGCCTTTCAGGTTATGTCGATATAGGACTCGTTTTACTGTGGATATAGATACTTTTGTACCTGTTTCCTCCAGCATCTTCACAAGGTCCTTTGCTGTTGTTCTGGGATTGATTTGCACTTTTCGCACCAAAGTACGTTCATCTCTAGGAGACCGAACGCTTCTCCTTCCTGAGCGGTATGACAGCTGCGTGGTCCCATGGCGTTTATACTTGCGTACTATTGTTTGTACAGATGAACGTGGTACCTTCAGGCATTTGGAAATTGCTCCCAAGGAAGAACCAGACTTGTGGAGGTCTACAATTTTTTCTGAGGTCTTGGCTGATTTCTTTTAATTTTCCCATGATGTCAAGCAAAGAGGCACTGAGTTTGAAGGTAGGCCTTGAAATACATCCACAGGTACACCTCCAATTGACACAAATGATGTCAATTAGCCTATCAGAAGCATCTAAAGCCATGAAATCATTTCCTGGAATTTTCCAAGCTGTTTAAAGGCACAGTCAACTTAGTGTATGTAAACTTCTGACCCACTGGAATTGTGATACATTGAATTATAAAAGTGAAATAATCTGTCTGTAAACAATTGTTGGAAAAATTACTTGTGTCATGCACAATGTAGATGCCCTAACCGACTTGCCAGAACTGTAGTTTGTTAACAAGAATTTGTGGAGTGGTTGAAAAACAAGTTAATGAATCCAACCTAAGTGTATGTAAACTTCTGACTTCAACTGTACTTCCAAAGTTGTGGCAAAATGGCTTAAGGACAACAAAGTCAAGATATTGGAGTGGCCATCTCAAAGCCCTGACCTCAATCCTATAGAACATTTGTGGGCAGAACTGAAAAAGCGTGTTCGAGCAAGGAGGCCTACAAACCTGACTCAGTTACACCAGCTCTGTCAGGAGGAATGGGCCAAAATTCACCCAATTTATTGTGGGAAGCTTGTGGAAGGCTACCCGAAACGTTTGACCCATGTTAAACAATTTAAAGGCAATGCTACCAAATACTATTTGAGTGTATGTAAACTTCTGACCCACTGCGAATGTGATGAAAGAAATAAAAGCTGAAATAAATCACTCGCTACTATTATTCTGCCATTTCACATTCTTAAAATAAAGTGGTGATCCTAACTGACCTAAGACAGGGAATCTTTACTAGGATTAAATGTCAGGAATTGTGAAAACTGAGTTTAAATGTATTTGGCTAAGGTCTATGTAAACTTCCGACTTCAACTGTACATAAAAAAGCCTTCATAATATGAAGAAATAAATCTAACATTTTAAGAAAATGGTCTCATCTGTTGCATCAGCCTCATTGCTTTTTAAATGTTTTAATGTGCAGCAGTTGTATGGATTTTGAATCTGTACTCCCAGAACTGTCCCAGAGTGTTTTGAACCGTAGACATATTTTTTATCGTCCCAGGGAAGACGAGACACCCTTAATTAAGAGCCCTGGAGGGAATTATTTTATAAAGACATAAAAAACTATATGGTTGTAATTGTAATGTAATATTTTATAGGCCACCAACGCTGCGTTTTACACAAGTAGCCCAAATCAGATTTTTTTCACCAATTGGTCTTTGACCAATCAGATCAGCTCTGAAAAATATGATGTTAAAAGATCTGATGTGAATGGTCAACAGACCAATTAGTGGTACAAATATCAGAATTGGGCTGCCTGTGTAAACGCAACCCATGCGTGGCAAACAATTGCCTGGCTACCCAGACTCCTTGCTCAGGCCAAACGCTACGCCACGCCCATGGACGTTTGTTTCTTCTTCGCAATGAGTCTGGATCAGAGTACATCCCCGACCCTTCACCGAATGTGAACACATTCAGGGCCGTCTGATTGGTCCAGTAACTGATGGGTTGGGCCAGAGCCAGAACACACGTTGGTAAAGCGGCGGTTTGAAAATTAGGCTTTGTTATTCTGATTGGTTAGAGCCGATCCAATAGCTGAGGATTTTGTTTTGTACAACGCCCCTAGTCAGTGTCACCACAAACAACTTCAATGATGGCAGTCTCAGACCAAAGTATGTAGCGAACGACAGAGCAGCAGAATAATTTCATGTGAGTCGTCAGGCTAACCATTCTCCAGGAGAGCCTTAAAAGAGGCAGTGTTGTATTTTGAGACAGGCTTGAATATGCAAAAGAAGCCAATAGCCAGAGTGCAGTCTACATTTTTGTCTGATTCTCTATGGTAAAAAGATAGCATTTTATTTTGTAAAGTGGTTCCTTGCAAATCTATTTTTTTATTTTTAAAACAAGTGACTTGGGCTTTTGAACAAGAAAAAAAAAAGGACAAGTGGCTATAAAAGTTAATGTCAAGCCCTGTGGATGTTGTAAAATATCATAATCCAGCAGCGATTCAACAGCGAGGGGGTGAATAGAACCCAAAAGTGTCAATCACACTCAGAATCTCTTAGTTTGAGAGTAGGACCGAAAGGCCTAGTCGGTCCACTCTGGGATTAGATTAGGACAAAGTCTCCATTACTCCTTATTTGGAAGGTACTTCTAACACACAAGCACAAGGTCTTTGCGGTCTCAGAGTCTTACCCTTTCCAGATCCTCTTTCATTTGCAGAACTCGAGCTGAAAAGAGAGACGGGACATTCAGACGTTTAACTAACTAGCTTGCAACAAAACTATTCTAAACTATTCTTAGCTACAGTCACTAAAATAGACAGGCTTTTGGTAATGGCTGTGACATCAATACGAGACATAATTGGCCACTTCGTTATCCAGAGACGCTATACAATATACAAGATGTATAAGAACGTGTTCTGACCTCAGTTTGGGGGGTGCCGCGTCACTGGGGGAGATAGGGGAACGTCCCTCGCTGGACCCTGCGCTCACCACAGGCCGCTTGGCCCAGGCATTCTCCTTAGGTGGCGGTGCAGGCATCACCTTGAGGGGCTCCTTGGAGGAGAAGGTGGAAGAGTTGGCGGAAGAGGGGCAAGCTCCGAGAGAGGGAGGGTCGTCCTCCTTACCGCTGAATACTTCGTTCTCCACGGAGCGCTCGCTCTCTCTGCGCCGTGAGGCTGTGGGGTGAAGATGGGATGCTGTCTTTTTAGTTTGGTGCAGATAAAGAAGAGAAGTGCAAAGCAAGACCATACACAGCATACATACACATATATATATACACATATATATACATATACATATATACATACACATATATATACATATATACATACACATATATATATATATATACACATACACATATATATATATACATACACATATACACACATATACATATACATATACACACATACATATACATACACACACACACACACATACATACATACATACACACAATTGCTCAGATAAATATATTTTGTTTATTGACACCCCTATTTTTCAATACCTCACCTAGTGAGGATAACAATAGAGGATAACAATAGAGCTTAATGCTTTATGAGTTGGAGAACACATTGGGCTGTGACGATACCATTTGGGACCAGAGCGTCCAATCCGGATCCGGCATTCTAAATGTCACGGGTCTGGGTCGGAGCTGATATGATTGTCACAGGTCTCGGGTATGTGTAACTTTAACTCATTTGTCCGGAAGGGCCCGTACAGATCCGAACGAGACAGCGGCAGCCGAGAGAGAGACATATGATAATTTATGCTGCTGCTTTTCACGAGAGTGGAGCGTGGCGCGTGTAGCTTGTTGGCCAATCATAAGTCATCAAAGCAGCAATAGGCTAGTCATGGAATTAAAATTACGGAAATAAAAATTAGACAAGGATAGGCTACAACGACCAAGAGCCAACAGGTAGGCTGCTACTTACAGTGCCTTCAGAAAGTACCGTAATTTTCGGACTATAAGCCGCGCCTTTTTTCAAATTTTTCGACCCTGCGGCTTATATAACGGTGCGGCTAATCTACGGATTTTTACAGCTAACGGCCACTAGAAGACCTCCTAGGTATTAAACATTAAAACACCTGCGGCTTATAGTCCAGTGCGGCTTATATATGTACACATCATTCAATTTAGCTGCTGCGGCTTATACTCCGGTGCGCCTTATAGTGCGTAAAATACGGTCCTCACCTTGACTTTTTCCACAATTTGTTGTGTTAAAGCATGAATTTAAAATATTAAATTTAGATTTTTGGTCACTAGCCTACACACAATACCCCATATTGTCAAAGTGGTGTTAATTAAAAATGAAAAGCTGAAATGTCTTGAGTCAATAAGTATTCAACTCCTTTGTTATGGCAAGCCTAAATAAGTTGAGGTGTAAAAATGTGCTTAACAAGTCACAAAAGTAGCATGGAATCACTGTGTGCAATAATAGTGTTTAAAAAAAAAATATTGTATGACTGACTATCTCTGTACCCCACACATACAATTATCTGTAAGGTCCCTCAGATGAGCAGTGAATTTCAAACAGATTCAACCGCCAAGACCAGGGAGGTTTTCCAATGCCTCACAAAGAAGGGGACCTAATTGCTTCATGGAAAATAATTATTTAAAAAAGCAGACATTGAAAAAAATATATTTAAATAATTTTGAATTCAAGCTGTAACAACAAAATGTGTAATAAGTGAAGGGGTATGAATACTTTCTGAAGGCACTAATATTCTGAATGGAGTTATTTGTAATTGTAGGATGAGAAAGCGCATGCAATGCAGCCTCAATTAGCCTAACTAGCTAACATTAGCTAGTTTAATTAGCTTCTCCTGGTTTGATGCAGTCGAGACAGGTACTACGTAATCATATTTGATAATAAATAACCTACCTAAGGCAGCTATTAGTCTTCTAAAGCGCAAGTCTGCTTGGTTGGTTGCCGTTTCTCTTCTGTCCCTCACTCCCTCCCCCGTGTCACTCACTCACAGTACGGCCCCTCCCCCCTCCTGCTAGAGGGGCACCTCTCCTCTGGCGCTTTATCAACTCCGGTTAATAGAGTAGCTTAAAAAATGACTTTCGGGTTCTGGATCCGACCAAGTCTATACGGAACAGGTTTAGTTGTTCTCGGATCCAATCGGAACGGGTCTCTATATGAAAAAATATATAATTATGCATATCGGATCCGGGTGGGAAAGCCCCAGGTCCATTTCGGAACAGGTCCAACTTTTTGGACCAGTGTAAACCTCTAATACCAGTATCACAATATTTTTTCCATGCCAAAAATGACAACACAAAGCAGACCAAACACCTTGGAAAATAAATAAAATATGACTCGATGACAAGACAATTGTTTGTTTCCAGCATTAGGGCTGTTTTCCTAAATAAGTTAAATCCGCTTCATGTTTTGTTTCCTTGCCACTAGGGTTGGGCAATATTTGGGGAGACCTCTTCTACGATATGCTACTCCAAATATTGCGATAACCGATATAATCATTTTTGCGCCGTTAATGACTAAATTATTTCAGACTGTGCCATTTTTGTGCTTATTAACAATATTATAGTCACATTCTCATTAAATAATCTCTGTGGCAATCAAATAAGGCTTAATTCATTTAGACTTAATTTTCAACATATTGATACTGCCCAACTGATAAAACTGCACAGTTTTGATTTGTAAAATTCAAGTAGAGTATAGTCTTGCACTTTTCTCATGATATTTTATTTAGTCATACATCGGCCCAACCATACTTACCACGATACTAATGAGTATTGCGATAGTGGTATTGTCCCGGCCCTAGATATTAGACCATTCACGTTGCATTTTTTTTTGTGTAGCTCAGTATTTGAACTATTTATTTTATACAGTGATTTTTGCTCATCTTTATCAAGGGTGTCAATCATTTCTGACCCCAATGTATCACAGGAAGCTGGTGGAACCTTAATTGGGGAGGACGGGCTCGTGGTAATGGCTGGAGCGGAACAGATGGAACGGTATTAAATACATCAAACAAATGGTTTCCATTCCATTTGCGCCTTTCTAGACATTATTATGAGCTGTCCTCCCCTCAGCAGCCTCCACTGGAATGTATATATTATAGATATGCATTCCCTGAAATACTGCTGAAAAAGAGTGGCCACTAGTCTGATAACTGACAGAAAACAAATATCTACCGTGACAATACATTGAATATTGTGGTTTAAACTTAAAAGCTGATCATGTAAGGGTGCTTAAACCACAAGCAAAGAGCCCACAAAGAGAACCGGATTGAACTCAGAAGAAGCAGCTAAATAAGGTTGACCCTCACCTCTCCCTCCAGATGTACTTCCTGGCTGTGATGACTCACTTCCTGTGCGGGACCGCTCAGAAGGTGGCTCCTCATTCCTCCAGCTTGGGTCCCTGAGGACAGAAGAGAAAGGTTTTGAGTAAATACTTTAAGACGATATGCATAATATCAATTACATGCTGACTAGACCAGTCACGCGCGTCCATGTGCGCATGTTGATTTTGTCCATCCACACCAGACGCAATCTAGACACGCATGTTGAAATATCAAAACTAACTCTGAACCAACTATATTAATTTGGTGACAGGTCAAAACACATCAAACATTCATGATCCTCTGTAGCTCAATTGGTAGAGCACGGCGCTTGTAACGCCAGGGTAGTGGGTTCGATCCCAGGGCCCACCCATACGTAAAAATGTATGCACACATGACTAAGTCGCTTTGGATAAAAGCGTCTACTAAATGGTATATTATATTATTATTATGGTATATTTAACTAGCTAGCTTGCTGTTGCTAGCTAATTTGTCCTGGGATATAAACATTGGGTTGTTATTTTACCTGAAATGCACAAGGTCCTTTTTTTCCTGGATCTTTGTAGAATTTTGACCTATTTTAGGTCACAAAATCATGTGTTCTCTACTCCACCAATTAATCCACAGATGAGGGGAAACCTAGTTAGTTTCTAGTAATCTCTCTTCCTTCAGTCGTCTTTGACTTTATATGGCGGTTGGCAACCAACTTTAAGGTGCATTACTGGCACCAACTGGATGTTCACCTTTCAATCACCCACGTGGGTATATGCTCCTAAAAACCAATGAGGAGAGGCGGGACTTGCAGCACTTCAAGCGTCAAAAATAGAACCAAGTTCTATTTTAGCGCCTGGCTACGCAGACAGTCAAGAAGTTTGGATGAAATGATTGAAAATAATGTATGTGTAAATTTATTTTGGTTGCAACGCGGCCGGTGTGGTCAGCATGTTAGTTCTAGCAATGACCACCCATACACAAAAAAAAAAAAAATGTATGCACACATGACTGTAAGTCGCTTGGGATAAAAGCGTCTGCTAAATGGCATATTATTATTATTATTATAATAATGACTAGGCGAGTCAGTTATGAACAAATTCTTATTTACAATGACGGCCTACCCCGGCCAAATCCTGATGACACTGGGCCAATTGTGCGCCTCCCTATGGGACTCCCAATCACGGTCGGATTGTGATACAGCCTGGAATCGAACCAAGGTCTGTAGTGACACCTCTAGCACTGAGATGCAGTGCCTTAGACCGCTGCGCAAATTTATAATTTAGAGCTGAAAACAGACAGATACGGGCACATAATCTGAGTTTTAGTGCCAATTGCCATGCTGTTTATGTTGCACCAGGTTTGCCCTTGCATAGTGTTTTGCTTACCATAACATTACTCAAGAATTCTGCCAGACCCATGCTCAAGTCAGCTCTGCCGCTTCCTGCTATACACCCAACCCCTCACCTGTCTCTGTCGCGGGGTTTCCTTTCAAAGCCCCTGGACTTGTCCTCTTCCAGCTGCCTCTGGAGCTTCTCCTCCACCTCCCGCTCCTTAGCCGCTGTGTCCACGGGTTTGGCCCCTCCGAAGATGGAGGCTCGACCAGAGCTGCGGGCGGCTGCCGGAGCAGCTGGGGGAGCCCCACCACCACCGGCCTGCTCCACCTCCTTAGGCATGCTGCGTGGCTTCAGGACCAGCTTGGGCCTCTCGGTGGGACCACCTGGTTGGGGGGGGGGGGGCATGGGTTACAGGGTTGACATTTTGTCTATATTTAACCTTTATTTGAACCTTGGATACATCCCCAAGGGAGACCTGATCATATTGTGATGGAATATAACACTAATTATTTAAAGGGGATCTAGGCAGGGGACCTGAGGGAAGGGTGGTGTCAGTGGGGGGTAGCAGGATGGACATGTGGTTACGTGGTTGAATAATATACAGAATAATAACAATAATAAATAAATAAAATATTGAGCACAATTTGAGGGTAGTTTACCCTCACGTCTCTCCTCACTCCCTTCGTCCTGCCTCTCGTACCGGTCCTCCCGGTCTCCACCGTAGCGATCCCGGTCCCCGTAGCGGCTACCACCACCCCCGCCACTCTGATAGTCATCGTCACGGCGGTACCCACTGCCAAAGGCACGCCGCCCACCGTCATCCCTATCCCTGCGGGAGCCAAAGGCTGTGGTAGAGTAGAGGGAGTACAAGCGCCAAGACTTAGACAGCGGTATTGATAAAGCGACTGAAATATGAGATACAGTAAGTTTGGACACACTCATTCCAGGGTTTTTTATTTTTACTATTTTCTACATTGTAGAATAATAGTTTTGTAACCAAAAAAAGTGTTAAACAACTCAACATTTATTTTATATTTGAGAGTTTTCAAATAGCCACCCTTTGCCTTGATGACAGCTTTGCACACTCTTGGCGTTCTATTAACCAGCTTCACCTGGAATGCGTTTTCCAACAGTCTTGAAGGAGTTCCCACATATGCTGAGCACTTGTTGGCTGCTTTTCCTTCACTCTGCCGTCCGACTCATCCCAAACCATCTCAATTGGGTTGAGGTCGGGGGATTGTGGAGGCCAGGTCATCTGATGCAGCACTCCATCACTCTCCTTCTTGGTAAAATAGCCCTTACACAGCCTGGAGGTGTGTTGGGTCATTGTCCTGTTGAAAAGAAAAATGATAATCCCACTAAGCACAAACCAGATGGGATGGCGTATTGCTGTAAAATGCTGTAGTAGCCATGCTGGTTAAGTGTGCCTTGAATTCTAAATAAATCACTGACAGTGTCACCAGCAAAGCACCCCCACGCCATAACACTTCCTCCTCCATGCTTTACGGTGGGAACTACACATGCGGATATCCGTTCACCTACGCTGCGTCTCACAATGATACGGCGGTTGGAACACAACATTTCAAATTTGGACTCCAGACCAAAGGACAGATTTCCACTGGTCTAATGTCCATTACTCATTTTTTTTTTACCCAAGCAGGTCTCTTCTTATTATTGGTGTCCTTTAGTAGTGGTTTCTTTGCAGCAATTCGACCATGAAGGCCTGATTCACACAGTCCCCTCTGAATAGTTGATGTTGAGATGTGTCTGTACCTTGAACTCTGTAAAGCATTTATTTGGGCTGCAATTTCTGAGGCTGGTAACTAATGAACTTATCCTCTGCAGCAGAGGTAACTCTGGGTCTTCCATTCCTGTGCCGGTCCTCATGAGAGGCAGTTTCATCATAGCTCTTGATGGTTTTTGCGACTGCACTAGTTTTGATGTCTTCACTATTATTCTACAATGTAAAAAATAGTTAAAAAACAAAGAAAAACCCTTGAATGAGTAGGTGTCCAAACTTTTGACTGGTACTGTATATTTATCTCATGAAGGCACACAAATACACATGATGGCTGCTTTAAAAGCTGTTCACAGAACAAAAAAATGGAGCTGCCGTATTTAAGAAACTGCTAGATTTTAGAACGAGCAACCGCAGTCAGATCAATGCAACTGCAGGATCTAAACTTTGCCCCTCTGCAAGGTGTCAGGATGAAAAAAAGGACTTGAATAATGCCAAGCACCCACAGTACGAGTTTGGAGAATGATACTGGCACAATTCACGCGTTGGACTATTTTTCATTATCTTTAGGTCCAAAAACTGGAGCACATGAATCGCACATTGTGGCAGGGTCAACGACATCTGTTTTACTGCAGTTGCGAGCTATGGAAGTGCACCAGTCCCTCCTGTAGCAAAGCACTCCCACAGCATGATGCTGCCACCCCCGTGCTTCACGGTTGGGATGGTGTTCTTCATCTTGCAAGCAGCCCCCTTTTTCCTCCTAACGATGGTCATTATGGCCAAACAGTTCTATTTTTGTTTCATCAGACCAGAGGACATTTCTCCAAAAAGTACGATCTTTGTCCCCATGTGCAGTTGCAAACTGTAGTCTTGCTTTTTTATGGCGGATTTGGAGCAGTGGCTTCTTCCTTGCTGAGCAGCCTTTCAGATCATGTCGATATAGGACTTGTTTTACTGTGGATATAGATACTTTTGTACCGGTTTCCTCCAGCATCTTCACAAGGTCCTTTGCTGTTGTTCTGGGATTGATTTGCACTTTTCGCACCAAAGTACATTCATCTCTAGGAGACAGAACGCGTCTCCTTCCTGAGCGGTATGACGGCTGTGTGGTCCCATGGTGTTTATACTTGCGTACTATTGTTTGTACAGATGAACGTGGTACCTTCAGGCATTTGGAAATTGCTCCCAAGGATGAACCAGACTTGTGGTGGTCTACAATTTTTTTTCTGATCTTGATTTTCCCATGATGTCAAGCAAAGAGGCACTGAGTTTGAAGTTGGCCTTGAAATACATCCACAGGTACACCTCCAATTGACTCAAACGATGTCAATTAGCCTATCAGAAGCTTCTAAAGCCATGACATCATTTTCTGGAATTTTCCAAGCTGTTTAAAGGCACAGTCAACTTAGTGTATGTAAACTTCCTACCCACCGGAATTGTGATACAGTGAATTATAAGTGAAATAATCTGTCCGTAAACAATTGTTGGAAAAATTACTTGCGTCATGCACAATGTAGATGTCCTAACCGACTTACCAAATCTATAGTTTGTTAACAAGACATTTGTGGAGTGGTTGAAAAATGAGTTTTAATGTCTCCGACCTAAGTGTATGTAAACTTCCAACTTCAACTGTACTTCTGCCAGGTAAGCCTACTTTGCAGTTAATATTTAATTGAGAAGTTCTGGGGGAAGTATTTGGCAACCCACAAGATAGTTATATCAACTACTAGTGATGGGCATTCCGAGTCTTTTCTGTGAGCCGCCTCATTTGGCTCCAATCACCTAAAAAGAGACGTTAATTTGGCTCCCAAACGGCTCTTAGTTCAGTAATGCTTAGAAATTTAACTAAAACCATGAAAAAGTAGTCGCTCTAATTTAAGGCCTAAAACATTGCCTACCATTATCTCAGATCGTGAAATGCAAGTTGACATTTTTACCTGACCAAATTATTAGATGGCCTGTAAAAAACACTGCAGAGCACACAAAAAAAGAGTGCGGACCAGAATGAGGCTCTTTCCTCAGTATATTGTTCCTGCACTGAGGAATTATCATCCTCAGAGAATGTTTAGACTTCGCATTTGCTTTTCCCATTTTGATATTGTTTTCTCAATTTCACTTCTTGTTTAATTGAATTTTGGTCATTCAAAATAAAGCTGAGAGAGAATCGCCTAGTCTCTGACTGTCTCAACTGTTACCATTTGAAAGCTGCAACTTTAGGACATTAAACGCTATTAGAATAGCCTATTTGGGAAACACTTCATAACTTCAACTTGTCTTCATGCTTTTGATAGGCTATTTTAATTTTGCTTTTGGCAGTTTGGTTCGCAACGGCAAGGAGGGATGCATGCATTATTTCCTTTAGACTAAGCTTTGCTTAAGGTGTGTTCAAACTACTCATTAGATTTTTTTTATCTTGCTATTGTTTGTTTTACCTCATTATTTCCTTAGGCCTATCATGTTTTTAGGTTATTCAAAAACAAGTTAAAACTTCTTGAACTCTTAGATACATTACTTGATCATGACAGGGTTCATACAGACAGTGGCAAGTCAAATTCAAGGACTTTCAAGTACTTTTTCAAACACTAATATTAATTTTCAAGGACCATCAATTTGTAATAGTATATATAGTATATATGCAATTGTTTCTAGTCGCCACCAGATGGCAGTATATCGCAAAAAAACCTAATGAAAACACAAACTTAGTATTCATCACTACCTTACAAGTTCTACTCAATAATACGTTGTTTCACTACTTATTAACTACATACATGAGTGGTAAGTCAGTACTGATGATTTTGTAATTTGAGTAGTGATGAGCAGAGTTTTGGGACATGCCTACTGGTGAGCACACATTTCCTATTCACACAATTCCAGCTTAATGACTTTTTATTGGGCATTTGGGAATCTAGCTACGAAAAGCATCTTGCTTCCGACTGGCAGCTTTAGTGTCGCCGGGTCGGGACAAGGGTGGGTGGGCTGTGTGTGGAAAACATCACGTGAACGGCCACCAGAACGGCAGGAGCACGGCTGCCGCTTGATAAAGCGGAATATCGCAGGCACCCCCTGAATAAGGCGATTGGCAAAAAAGCTCAGGAGGTTGTTGCAGAGAAAAAGTCACAATGTAGAACTGCCGCCAGAAGCAGCGGTGTGTCTTTCCCCCTTCATGTGGCTCTTCAGGGCAGATTCACCCATGCTGACACATTTTTCCACCTTACACGGTGTGGGTTGGGTCCAGTGATGTAGTGGGTAAACTATACCGAACAAAAATATAAAAACGCAACATGTAAAGTGTCAGTCCCATGTTTCATGAGCTGAAATAAAAGATAGCAGAAATGTTCCAGACGCACAAAAGGCAAAATTGAATCTACATTTGCCCGCCATCTTAGCTATGGATGTGATATTTGGCGGTGCCAAAGTCAGTTCTATACCTGCCTGGCTGAGTGGCAATGTCGGTGGAATGAGCGAGCTCGCCTGGCAAGCACAGCGCAAAACACGTGAGGAAATAAAACTCTGTAGTCTGCCTGGAAATTAATTGAGACCAATACATTTTTCTAATATTTTTCATAAAAATATTTGAACATTAAATCAAATCAAATGTTTTTTGTCACATAGACATGTTTAGCAGATATTATTGCGGGTGTAGCGAAATTATTGTGCTTCTAGCTCCGACAGTGCAGTAATATCTAACAAGTAATATCTAACATTTTCACAACATATACCCAATACACACAAATCTAAGTAAGGAATGGAATTTAAGAAAACATACATACAGTGGGGAGAACAAGTATTTGATACACTGCCGATTTTGCAGGTTTTCCTACTTACAAAGCATGTAGAGGTCTGTAATTTTTATCATAGGTACACTTCAACTGTGAGAGATGGAATCTAAAAAAAAAAAAATCCAGAAAATCACATTGTATGATTTCTAAGTAATTAATTTGCATTTTATTGCATGACATAAGTATTTGATACATCAGAAAAGCAGAACTTAATATTTGGTACAGAAACCTTTGTTTGCAATTACAGAGATCATACGTTTCCTGTAGGTCTTGACCAGGTTTGCACACACTGCAGCAGGGTTTTTGGCCCACTCCTCCATACAGACCTTCTCCAGAACCTTCACGTTTCGGGGCTGTCGCTGGGCAATACGGACTTTCAGCTCCCTCCAAAGATTTTCTATTGGGTTCAGGTCTGGAGACTGGCTAGGCCACTCCAGGACCTTGAGATGCTTCTTACGGAGCCACTCCTTAGTTGCCCTGGCTGTGTGTTTCGGGTCGTTGTCATGCTGGAAGACCCAGCCACGAGCCATCTTCAATGCTCTTACTGAAGGAAGGAGGTTGTTGGCCAAGATCTCGCGATACATTGCCCCATCCATCCTCCCCTCAATACGGTGCAGTCGTCCTGTCCCCTTTGCAGAAAAGCATCCCCAAAGAATGATGTTTCCACCTCCATGCTTCACGGTTGGGATGGTGTTCTTGGGGTTGTACTCATCCTTCTTCTTCCTCCAAACACGGCGAGTGGAGTTTAGACCAAAAAGCTCTATTTGTGTCTCATCAGACCACATGACCTTCTCCCATTCCTCCTCAGGATCATCCAGATGGTCATTGGCAAACTTCAGACGGGCCTGGACATGCGCTGGCTTGAGCAGGGGGACCTTGCGTGCACTGCAGGATTTTAATCCATGACGGCGTAGTGTGTTACTAATGGTTTTCTTTGAGACTGTGGTCCCAGCTCTCTTCAGGTCATTGACCAGGTCCTGCCGTGTAGTTCTGGGCTGATCCCTCACCTTCCTCATGATCATTGATGCCCCACGAGGTGAGATCTTGCATGGAGCCCCAGACCGAGGGTGATTGACCGTCATCTTGAACTTCTTCCATTTTCTAATAATTGCGCCAACAGTTGTTGCCTTCTCACCAAGCTGCTTGCCTATTGTCCTGTAGCCCATCCCAGCCTTGTGCAGGTCTACAATTTTATCCCTGATGTCCTTACACAGCTCTCTGGTCTTGGCCATTGTGGAGAGGTTGGAGTCTGTTTGATTGAGTGTGTGGACAGGTGTCTATTATACAGGTAACGAGTTCAAACAGGTGCAGTTAATACAGGTAATGAGTGGAGAACAGGAGGGCTTCTTAAAGAAAACAGGTCTGTGAGAGCCGGAATTCTTACTGGTTGGTAGGTGATCAAATACTTATGTCATGCAATAAAATGCAAATTAATTACTTAAAAATCATACAATGTGATTTTCTGGATTTTTGTTTTAGATTCCATCTCTCACAGTTGAAGTGTACCTATGATAACAATTACAGACCTCTACATGCTTTGTAAGTAGGAAAACCTGCAAAATCGGCAGTGTATCAAATACTTGTTCTCCCCACTGTATATGGACAAGCAATGACAGAGCGGCATGGACTAAGATACAGTAGAATATTATAGAATACATTTTATACACATGAGATGAGTAATGCAAGATATGTAAACATTATTAAAGTGACTAGTGTTCCATTTCTTAAAGTGGCCAGTGATTTCAATAGGCAGCAGCAGCCTCTAATGTGCTAGTGATGGCTATTTAACAGTCTGATGGCCTTGAGATAGAAGCTGTTTTTCATTCTCGGTCCCAGCTTTGATGCAACTGTACTGACCTCGCCTTCTGGATGATAGCGGGGTGAACAGGCAGTGGCTCGGGTGGTTGATGTCCTTGATGATCTTTTTGGCCTTCCTGTGACATCGGGTGCTGTAGGTGTCCTGGAGGGTGGGTAGTTTGCCCCCGGTAATGCCTTCGGCAGACCGCACCACCCTCTGGAGAGCCCTGCGGTTGCTAGCAGTGCAGTTGCCATACCAGGCGCTGATACAGCCCGACAGGATGCTCTCAATTGTGCATCTGTAAAAGTTTGTGAGGATTTTAGGTGCCAAGCCAAATTTCTTCAGCCTCCTGAGGTTGAAGAGGCTCTGTTGCGCTTTCTTCACCACACTGTCTGCGTGGGTGGACCATTTCAGTTTGCCAGTGGGGTACGCCAAGGAACTTGAAACTTTTCACCTTCTCCACTGCGGTCCCGTCAATGTGGATAGGGGGGGTGCACCCTCTGCTGTTTCCTGAGTCATTATCTGTTCTCCTAATTTTAATTCAAGTACTTTTCAAGTACCAACTTGAGAAAATGTCTGATTTAAGGTATTCCAGTACTTGAATTTCAGAGTGCCAAATTCAAGTACTTTAAGCACCTTGTGTGAACCCTGTCATTAACTAGAATGGTGGAAGGCAGAGGAAGAAAGCCAGCATGCATAAACACTGACGTCATATTCACATCAAATGGAAAGAAAATACAAAAATGTGGCTTTTGAAATTATTAAATACCGGAGTCTCAGATATAAAAAATTTCAAAAGGGGTAGGCCATATGGCCCAGGTCATCCGACGTTGAGAAAAATAAATACATCTGACTGGACATTTGCACTTTACTGTGTGGTGCCAGTCAAGTTGAAATAGGCTATACATCGTCTGTCGCATCATGTTGTCACCATCGACGATGGCTGTCAATCATCTTCGATATCCGATACTATCATATCGCCCAACCTTACTTGATATTCATAATCATACAGGAGGCGTTGGGGATTTGGATAACAAAGTAAATACAGCACAGTCTAGATTGATGACGATACGTTAAGTTTTGAGCAGTAGTTTCACCTCCACTCTCACCTCCCCGGTCGTCATAGCGGTCTCTGCCGCGGTCCCGGCCACTGTCCCGGTCGCCACCGAAGCCGCGGTCCCGGTCGCCACCAAAGCCGCGGTCCCGGTCGCCACCAAAGCCGCGGTCCCGGTCGCCACCAAAGCCGCGGTCATTTTCCCTTCGAGGCCCGTCACGGTCTCCGTAGCGGTCGCGTGACCCTGAGAGGGAACGAAAGAGTTAATGGAATTATGAAAGGGATACAAATCAAGTAAAAGTCTCTTGAGATTCAAGCATTATTAAGAAGAAATGTCAAAGGATGTGGTTCTGGTCACACAGTTGCAAGATAACTGGAACTATGTGGACAGCATAAAACATACCCATGCCTGCTTGACATTTCAGATAAATAGTGTAGCATAGAGCTTTGAGACAAAGGACATTAAGAAAGAGGTTTTAGCAGGGTGCTTTAAAAGAAGGGATGTGTGCTTGCTGAGTGCATACATATAGTCTATAGATCTGTGGCTCTTTTAGCTTAGAGGGAAACACTCTTACCGAAGGCGGATTCCTCTCTCTTTGGGGGTCCATCGTCGGCGTCTGCAGTGGGCCGTGCCCTCCAGTCATCACTGTCTGTCTTTTCAGGGCCTCCCATGTCTCCCATACGGCCCATCCTGTCTCGTCCGCCCATCTGGCCATTGTCTCTCCCCTCTGGCCATTCAAGGTTAGGGATCAAATGATAAGATAAATAAAGAAAAAGCCCACACTGTAAATGCTGCCCCCAAGTGCTTTATTCCTACACCACAAAAGACAACGTTTGGGCTGCAATGGCCTTCAGCAGTGTTATTTGGCCGGGCACTGGTGAGGAAATGTGGGACGTGCATCAACTGACCTCCTGACACATAGGGCCAGTTTGCAAGACACAGATTAAGCCTAGTCCTGGACTGAAAAGCACTTTTAATTGAGAATCGCCATTGAGAATACTTTTTAGTCCAGGACTAGGCTTAATCTGTGTCCAGGAAACCACCCCATAAGATAAACATGGATTTATAGAGGCTCTTTTGCCATTCTGTACCCATAGTACAGTAGAAAGTCTAGAATTCGTATTGAAATTACTAAATCGGTGCATCATTAATTAATTAGGAAGGTCATGGGAAAGTCCCTCTGGATAAGAGTGTCTGCTAAATGACTAAAATGTAAAATGTTGTGTGTAACTTACCCTTGTCGTTGGACTGATCTGCAATATCTACCCGGATCCTGCGGTTTCCCAGGTTCTATTAGGTCAGACAGGCAGGAAACAAGCTCAGAGACATGCAAGTCATTACCAGTAATGTGGCCTAAATGACCAACTCATCTCCTTTCCATAATAGCATGTTCCAGCGTGATAGCTTGAAACTATTTACCTGTCACTAACAGTTAAAATTCCATATACTTGTCTTGAGCACTCATCAAAAAATTAATTTCACTAATGATTAATTGAAAGCTCTCTTACTACTTTACTAAATCTACAGCACATCGTTTTTTTGTTTTTACTATGTCCCTTGTAGATACTGAAGTAAACTACAGACAGGTTGGTTGTTTAGCAACAAAACCGGCGCGTGCGCAACTATGGGGCAAAACAGACGAGTTGGCTTAGATTGTTGACATGTCAACTATATTTAGTCTCTTATTGGAAACAAATGAGCACTTCTGTCTCAAATACATCATTACAGTTGTTGGTTAGCTAGCTAGCAAATGTTTGCCATATTAGCATTGACATGAAATCAGCCAAAACAAAACATGGTATCAAGAACTTACGATTCCCCACATGGCAGTTTGTCATTGTTGGTAGCTATGTGGCCATCCAGAATCACAACTCAGACTTCTGCCCCATTGAAGCGTGTGCATCATTTTCTTGACGTTGTCAGCTAACCCATCTATTACCAAACTACTACCAACGCTGAATGGATGTTGAGATTGATATGATCAATGTATGTGTGATGAATCCTAATTAGAGACAGACACGTGGTTCAGCATTAAGACCCTTCGATCCTTTCTCTCCTCAGTGTGCCGTTCCTTACCTCCTCATTGAGAGTCAGCGCCCTCAAGAGGGAGTCCACGTCATCAAACTCCGCGTAACCAAAGCCCTTCAGCCTCTCTGGGTTACTAGGCTCCCGTGGCAAGCGCACCGCACTGATCTGAGAAGAGAGGGGAGATGTGGACCAGTGAGAGGGTGAGAGAGGGCTGATGGGGAACTGTACTGGTCTGAGGTTAGAAATAAGACGGACGAGTGAACGCGAGAGGAACCCCACTATAGTCTCAGAAGAGTGGAAATACTGCAGTGACATAACATAAATTGATATATCATGGGTATGGGTATCGTGAGATGAATCAAAATGTCCTTGAGGGCAATAGGATAAACACTTCCCTAGCTTACATTGCCAGCTCTATTCCCACATAACCTTTTGTAATTCCATTTCAATGTTTAAGCTACAGCGGAAAAAAAATGTTTTACTGCAACAACTCCAGTAAAATCTACATTTGAGGCACCCTATGTTGACGTGAAAGATATTCCAATGCATGGTGTTTATTTCGCTACACCCACAATAACATCTGCTAAATATGTGTATGTGATCAATAAAACTTGATTTGTATAAAACAGCAACATTTCAGGCAAATCATCTTAACCTTTGGGCAAGTATAAAAATGCTGCCGACTTGCCCAATGGGCAAGTGTCAATCAAGTGTTAATGTCAATACCCAGAAGACCCTTGGTGCTTTCAAAACAGCCTAGACAGGTTGATGGTTTCAGTTAAGCCTATTCTATAGATCTAGGCAAAGGACAACCTCATGTGGTTTGGATGTCAAGCCAAAAGGACAGGCCTTGAATTTCCCAGCGGCATTCCACCTTGTGTGGCCGTAATGCCCCCTAAACAAATCCATGCATTGTGGCCAAAGTGGCCGTTGTGCCCTTGGGCTGAACATAATAATTATAATTCCCTTTTCCCGGCTGCCAATCGCCCTGCTCTGAAGCACCTCTCACTCACATGGCTCTCTCAGATATCTCAATTCTTATTAGCCAATGCCCTTCACGTGATCGGGTCCTTCTCATAGGCATCGCAGCTCCGAAGCAGGTAGCTACAAGTGAAGACGGACACGTCAGGGATACAACGGCGCAAGTCCTTCTTATCGAATTCGAACGCAAATATTGAATGTGTTAGAAGAACTGTCCACATTTACTTTTCGTTAGCCAACAAGATGAGTAGCGAACAGCAAAAGCACTAGCCTATGCCAATCAACTATCCTCCACAGAACAAAAGTTGACCTATTCTATTGGTCAGCTTGTCGTTCTGTGCTACAAATAAATATTCCAAACACAGCCTACTCTGGGACAGTCGTGGGACGCAAATTAATACAACCACTGTATATCAAAACTTTTAAAAGCAAATGAGGCTGATGCAACAGATCAGAAAGTTTAGCTTAACATTTTGATAAACTATTTCTTCACATTATGAGCGTAGCAATGCGCACACGGCAGTAGGCTGCAAGCGTGAATGTTCCAAAATGCAATTAGCAGGAAAACACTTCTCAAAACTGCACCGCAAATGCGAGCTGTTTCATATGACAGATGAAAATATCCTTCAGTAATGTAGAAACTGAGCATGGGTTGTTAATATGACTAGGATTGTGTATTTCGCTGCTGGACTACGAAAGAAAGTTGAGAACATAAGAAATACTGGTTTAATGGCATTTCAGAAAATGTTTATAAAAGAATCCCCTTAAAATTCCTATGGTCTTAAAATCCCTATGGTCGGAACACAGCAAGACATGTCTCATAAAATGCCAAAAACCGTTGAGGTTTTAAACAATTAAGTTTACGGTTAAATAGGTGGGTGATGTTGCAGTGCGCAACAGGCACTGGCCTTTATCTGAACTAAAAGTGCCTCAAGTATGTGGACAGAATCAACCATTTAGACGTTAATTTTAATAATGATCCTACATTATATTTGTCAAACATGACTGGCATTCAGCATATACAGTACCAGTCAGAGGTTTGGACACACCTACTCATTAAAGGGTTTCTTTATATTTACTACTTTCTACATTGTAGAATAATAGTGAAGACATCAAAACGAAGAAATAACACATACGGAATCATGTAGTAACCAAAAAAAGTGTTAAACAAATCAAAATATATTTTATATTTGAAATTCTTCAAAATAGCCACCATTTGCCTTAATGACAGCTTTGCACACTCTTGGCATTCTCTCAACTAGCTTCATGAGGTAGTCACCTGGAATGCATTCAATTAACAGGTGTGCCTTGTTCATTTGTGAAATGTATTTCCTTCTTAATGCGTTTGAGCCAATCAGTTGTGTTTTGACAGGGTAGGGGTTGTATACAGAAGATAGTCCTATTTGGTAAAAGACCAAGTCCATATTATGGCAAGAACAGCTCAAATCAGCAAAGAGAAATGACAGTCCATCATTACTTTAAGACATGAAGGTCAGTCCGGAAAATTAAGAAGTGCAGTTGCAAAAACAATCAAGCGCTATGATGAAACTGGCTCTCATGAGGACCGCCACAGGAAATGATGACCCAGAGTTACCTCTGCTGCAGAGGATAAGTTAACTGGAGTTACCAGCCTCAGAAATTGCAGCCCAAATAAATGCTTCAGAGTTCAAGTAACAGACATATCTCAACATCAACTGTTCAGAGGACACTGTGTGAATCACGCCTTCATGGTTGATTGCTGCAAAGAAACCACTACTAAAGGACACCAATAAGAAGAAGAGACTTACTTGTGCCAAGAAACACGAGCAATGGACATTAAACCGGTGGAAATCTGTCCTTTGGTCTGATGAGTCCAAATTTGAGATTTTTGGTTCCAACCGCTGTGTCTTTGTGAGACGCAGAGTAGGTGAATGGATGATCCCCGCATATGTGGTTCCCACCATAAAGCATGGAGGTGGTGTGATGGTGCTTTGCTGGTGACACTGTCTGTGATTTATTTAGAATTCAAGGCACACTTAACCAGCATGGCTACCACAGCATTCTGCAGCGATACGCCACCCCATCTGCTTTGCGCTTATTGGGACTATCATTTGTTTTTCAATAGGACAATGACCTAAAAAACACCTCCAGGCTGTGTAAGGGCAATCTGACCAAGAAGGAGAGTGATGAGTGCTGCATCAGATGACCTCCACAAATCACCCGACCTCAACCCAATTGAGATGGTTTGGGATGAGTTGGACCGCAGAGTGAAGGAAAAGCAGCCAACAAGTGCTCAGCATATGTGGGAACTCCAAGACTGTTGGAAACGCATTCCTCATGAAGCTGGTTGAGAGAATGCCAAGACTTTGCAAAGCTGTCATCAAGGCAAAGGGTGGCTACTTTGAAGAATCTCAAATATAAAATATTTTGATTTGTTTAACACTTTTTTGGTTACTACATGATTCCATATGTGTTATTTAATAGTTTTGATGTTTTGACAATTATTTTACAATGTAGAAAATAGTAAAAATAAAGAAAAACCCTTGAATGAGTAGGTGTGTCCAAACTTCTGACTGGTACTGTATGTGTGTAATCAAGTGTCATTAAAGTTAAATTACATTTTCCCTCATGTTAGCGGTCTGGTCATATTCATAAATTGCGTAACACAAAAAAAGACTGTCGTTCAACACATCTAAAGTAGTCAAGTCTCCTCACACCAGGGTCAAGTTAGCTAAACATTTAGAAATTGGGTCGTTCCATATTAATTCAATCACTTTCTGACTTCACCCCTTTAGATTTGAACGAAACCTTCCAAACATGTTTGCCCATGGTAGAAGTGGTCAGAAGTGACTTTTTAGACCTGAATGCCAAAACATTCAGGAGATAGGTGCTCAAAGTTGACCCACTTTGCATACCCCACCCTACCATGAGACACCCATGTCTTCATCACTGAAAAATATAAAAGTTGAATTTGATATCATTTGAAAACTTAATAACAGGATTGTCAAACTATCATTTCTTGAAAAAGTTGTATTTTTTTTAAATCAAAATGTGTAAACTCATATTGCTTTCATTTTCACATACAGTGGGGGAAAAAAGTATTTAGTCAGCCACCAATTGTGCAAGTTCTCCCACTTAAAAAGATGAGAGAGGCCTGTAATTTTCATCATAGGTACACGTCAACTATGACAGACGAATTGAGAGAAAAAGAATCCAGAAAATCACATTGTAGGATTTTTAATGAATTTATTTGCAAATTATGGTGGAAAATAAGTATTTGGTCACCTACAAACAAGCAAGATTTCTTGCTCTCACAGACCTGTAACTTCTTCTTTAAGAGGCTCCTCTGTCCTCCACTCGTTACCTGTATTAATGGCACCTGTTTTAACTTGTTATCAGTATAAAAGACACCTGTCCACAACCTCAAACAGTCACACTCCAAACTCCACTATGGCCAAGACCAAAGAGCTGTCAAAGGACACCAGAAACAAAATTGTAGACCTGCACCAGGCTGGGAAGACTGAATCTGCAATAGGTAAGCAGCTTGGTTTGAAGAAATCAACTGTGGGAGCAATTATTAGGAAATGGAAGACATACAAGACCACTGATAATCTCCCTCGATCTGGGGCTCCACGCAAGATCTCACCCTGTGGGGTCAAAATGATCACAAGAACGGTGAGCAAAAATCCCAGACCCACACAGGGGGACCTAGTGAATGACCTGCAGAGAGCTGGGACCAAAGTAACAAAGCCTACCATCAGTAACACACTACGCCGCCAGGGACTCAAATCCTGCAGTGCTAGACGTGTCCCCCTGCTTAAGCCAGTACATGTCCAGGCCCATCTGAAGTTTGCTAGAGTGCATTTGGATGATCCAGAAGAGGATTGGGAGAATGTCATATGGTCAGATGAAACCAAAATATAACTTTTTGGTAAAAACTCAACTCGTCGTGTTTGGAGGACAAAGAATGCTGAGTTGCATCCAAAGAACACCATACCTACTGTGAAGCATGGGGGTGGAAACATCATGCTTTGGGGCTGTTTTTCTGCAAAGGGACCAGGACGACTGATCCGTGTAAAGGAAAGAATGAATGGGGCCATGTATCATGAGATTTTGAGTGAAAACCTCCTTCCATCAGCAAGGGCATTGAAGATGAAACGTGGCTGGGTCTTTCAGCATGACAATGATCCCAAACACACCGCCCGGGCAATGAAGGAGTGGCTTCGTAAGAAGCATTTCAAGGTCCTGGAGTGGCCTAGCCAGTCTCCAGATCTCAACCCCATAGAAAATCTTTGGAGGGAGTTGAAAGTCCGTGTTGCCCAGCGACAGCCCCAAAACATCACTGCTCTAGAGGAGATCTGCATGGAGGAATGGGCCAAAATACCAGCAACAGTGTGTGAAAACCTTGTGAAGACTTACAGAAAACGTTTGACCTGTGTCATTGCCAACAAAGGGTATATAACAAAGTATTGAGAAACTTTTGTTATTGACCAAATACTTATTTTCCACCATAATTTGCAAATAAATTCATTAAAAATCCTACAATGTGATTTTCTGGATTTTTTTTCTTCTCATTTTGTCTGTCATAGTTGACGTGTACCTATGATGAAAATTACAGGCCTCTCTCATCTTTTTAAGTGGGAGAACTTGCACAATTGGTGGCTGACTAAATACTTTTTTTCCCCACTGTATGTTGTAGCTTAGACCCTATTTTACATTGAGGTGTTTGTGTTGTGCCCGTCATCGGTTGAGACACAGCATTCTCTTGAATACAGGCTGGGTGTCATTTCAATTATAGAAAAATAATTAATAGAATGGACCTATCCCTTCATACCACTGCAAATTAGCTGGTACACCATTAAAATTGATTTGTTTTATACTGAAAAAAATATAAAAACGCAACAGAAATTTCACACACACAAAAAGCTTCTCTCAAATTGTGTGCCAATTTGTATACGTCCCTTTTAGTGAGCGTTTCTCCTTTGCTAAAATAATCCATCCACCTGACAGATGTGGCATATAAAGAAGCTGATTAAACAGAATTATCATTACACAGGTGCACCTTGTCTGGGGACAATAAAAGGCCACTAATATGTGCAGTTGTCACACAACACAATGCCACAGACATCTCAGGTTTTGTGGGAGCGTGCAATTGGCATGCTGACTGCAGGAATGTCCACCAGAGCTGATGCCAGAGAATTGAATGTTAATTTCTCTACCATATGTCGCCTCCAACTTAATTTCGGAGAATTTGGCAGTACGTCCAGCCGGCCTTAAAACCACATGTATGGCATCGCGTGGGCGAGCGATTTGCTGATGTCAACATTGTGAACAGAGTGCCACATGGTGGCAGTGGAGTTATGGTATGGGTAGGCATAAGCTTCAGACCATGAACACAATTGCATTTTATCAATGGCAATTTGAATGCACAGAGATTCCGTGACAATATCCAGTGGCCCATTGTCGTGCCATTCAGCCGCCGCCGTCGCCTCATGTTTCAGCATGATAATCGCAAGGATCTGTACACAATTCCTGGAAGCTGAAAATGTCCCAGTTCTTCCATGGCCTGCATAATCATATATGTCACCCATTGAGCATGTTTGGGATGCTCTGGATCAACGTGTACGATAGCGTTCCAGTTCCCGCCAATATCCAGCAACTTCGTGCAACCATTGAAGAGGAGTGGGACAACATTCCACAGGAGATGTCATACTGCATGAGGCAAATGGTCACAGCAGATACTGATTGGTTTTCTAATCCACGCCCCTACCTTTTTCTTTAAGGTATCTGTGACCAACAGATGCAAATCTGTATTCCCAGTCATGTGAAATCCATCGATTAGGGCCTGATTTTCATATGAAATATATCTTTGAAATTGTTGCATTTATATTTTTGTTCAGTATAGTTTCAATTACTACCAGAAAGATGACCACTAGTCCACCAACCATCAAATGTCAACTTGAATGGAAATGTCTATTCTATTATCTAGATTTCAATAGGTTTCCTATAGAAGATTGACAGTTTAATTTAAAATAGAGATGTCACAAAATGACATTTTTGCTTAACCTTTGAACAGCCATTTATCGGTTTTCCGTAAATGGCGACGCTAATATTTATGTAAACTCATCACAGTTGTGTTCTGTGGGTGTCACTGAGTAGGCTGATACACCATTTCAATGTTCCACAATGCATAGATAAGGCTGTAAAATGAAATATAAGTATGCCCCCAATGTAATCCTGATGTCTAATACATCCAAAGTGCTTTTTCAGATGTTTCTTATTTTCAAATGAACTAATTGTCTTTTGCTGAATTTATATATAACATTCTAACCTTGTTCAGCATTATCTAGTCCAAAGACGACATGATTCCACTATTTGTATTTGCATCACTTTCAAAAGAGGGACTTTTATTTTGAAGGCGAACTGAAAATTCCACTATTGTGGCTAATCCTTATTGTGGCTAGCTTCACATAGGCGCTAAGGTTAGCCTACCTCAATACAACTCAGATTTGGCTTGGAAAGAAAATGTCATCATGATTGTGATGTCGCCTGATTGACTTTAGATGCAGTATAAGTTTAGCCAGCTACGAACTTTGCTACTAACAGTAATGGCAACATTGCAATCTCTCTAAAGTAAATCTGACGATATGGCAAAGTTGTTTCCTACGAATTATTTGCCTACTTTAACACAAATGACATCGTATTTTCATCTACAGTTGAAGTCGGAAGTTTACCTACACCTTAGCCAAATACATTTAAACTAAGTTTCACAATTCCTGACATTTAATCCTAGTAAGAATTCCCTGTCTTAGGTCAGTTGGGATCACCACTTTATTTTAAGAAAGTGAAATGTCAATAATAGTAGAGAGAATTATTTATTCCACATTCCCAGTGTATGTAAACTTCTGACCCACTGGAATTGTGATACAGTGAAATAATCTGTCTGTAAACAATTGTTGGAAATATTACTTGTGTCATGCACAATGTAGATGTCCTAACCGACTTGCCAAAACTATAGTTTGTTAACAAGAAATGTGTGGAGTGGTGAAAAACGAGTTCTAATGACTCCAACCTAAGTGTATGTAAACTTTCAACTTCAACTGTAAATTAGTGTAATTTATACAAAACAGTCACAGCCTCCGAGGTGCAACTCATGTCTAGGGCACAAATAAATATTGGATGCAGCAATGGTGGTACTAGCTAACTCATGTCTGACTAAAACTGTGTACTAACAGCAACAAACTCAAACCAACCCAGGGCCATAGCAAAACATGTCACAGTTGGTTGTTTAGTGTAATGGCATCACCAGCCTGAATCTGGAGCCAGTCAGTCTACATCTTAAAAGCATAGAATAATTAGCTTCCAAACGAGATTACATTATTTCTCTAACTGTGTTTATAATTGAGGGATGATGACAATCGTTGAACCTGTTTTTCCAGTTAGACAAAGTGCATAGTTGGGTGCCAGACTGATATCCCCTGGTCATGAACGGAGGCCGGGACCTACCAGAAGGAGTAAAGGTGGGCATCATAACATGTTCAGCAATTTGATTGCAATGGATTAGCGACCTCCACAATAATTTTATTAATTGTTCACTTGTTATTTTCACAGCTTGTCAGGCAAAGCCTCAGAATAAAAGTGTTTCATGCGACACCTCCGCTGTTGCCAGGCTCCCTCAGCTCCTATGAAAAGGACAAGCCATCATGAGGCCTCTGATAGTGATTAGAGTTACTGCCCTGTTGACAGACGGCTTCATCAACAATGACAGGTAATGTGTGTTATGTGAAAAGTTCTATTAAAAAATACCCGGCTTGATAAACTAGTAGGCTAATTCCCAAGCAAAGCAAATACAACTAGTAGTAATTTTGGTTGTGAAGTGCATTAGCAAAAAATGTGGTCCTTTCTCTAGAACAAAATGCAATTTACCACTTGGCAGTCAATTATATCACCCGGTCAAAGGCCCTCCCAGTCAACACCACCTCATAAGATTGCCTGCTGCAGTTCGAGAGATGTCCAGTTTGCAGCTCAACATGCAGCATAGAGAAGACCAGCAAGGCTGCCCTCATCAGCAGCATCATGCAGACATGCCCTCGCTGTGAGCATTCCTACAAATAGAACAGTCAGCCACGTTGGCAAGTATCCGGCCAGCAAACTTCACCCGTCAGCAGCAACAGCTTTCACAGGCTCATCATTTGTAAAAATACAGACTGTAACCCACTTCATTACTTCGATAACCCAATTATGAAACATAATTTATGTAAACTGAAATGTGTTCCTTATTTTATACTTCTTAGATGCATATAATCCACCATTGATAATGTAATCAGTGCTCTCTGTGTGTGTGTGACTGACCAGTATCTTTGAGGGGGGGCCAGGAGCTGATCTACGCTGCTATGCCCATTAATAGGGCTCTGGCAAAGACCTCCCCTCCAGCCTCACCAAAGGTTGTCGGTGGGGAGAACAGAATTCGGTAGGTTTAGTCTGACCTGTCCAACTTTAACATAGGGGAAATCTGATACAAACATATATACTATCCTAACAGACATTTGTAATAGAACAGTGACTACTTGTGTATGTGTTCACAGACACATGCATGAAGAAAGCACGGAGACTTGCAAAATTATGTGCAGACTGACTTGATACTTGTGGTCCTCTGTAGCTCAGCTGGTAGAGCACGGCGCTTGTAACGCCAGGGTAGTGGGTTCGATCCCCGGGACCACCCATACGTAAAAATGTATGCACGCATGACTAAGTCACGTTGGATAAAAGCGTCGGCTAAATGGCATATATTATATTATACTGATGTCTCTGAATGGAGAGACACCTGCCAATCGGCAATACAATTTTACTACACAACTTTCATTTGTATTGTCTTTTTATTATTATTTTATGGTATAAGTCATTGGGGGAAGGAGAAACCCTGATCAGGGAACTCATGTTGTATACGGGACACCACATAGGAAGGTATGACCACTCTGACATGTTCGCCATGGTAGCCCCATTACCACCAGACTAAATGCCGATAGGCACAGTATCTGTATCGGCTGGGAAAGACAATGAAAGATGAAAGGTGCACATTGTTATATTAGCTGAACCCTGCTTCTATGGTATTATGTAAAGGGTTGGTTATTCTATATGGACCTGTTACTACACTGAAAGCTATAAAAACACTTAGTTTAGAAAATCTACATAAATTCAGCAGTTGCATCCTTCTCATGTTACTCTGTAGACTACTGACCTATTCAAAGCTTTCTCCAGCATCTCTCCATGAAAAAACAATTAAAACAATGGATATTCCCAATCAAGTCAACATTCTCTGATGTGTGGACCTCCAACCATCTTTGTGGTACCATTTGAAAGTTAACATTTACATTTTATACACATTTTAGTTAATGTATTAGCCAAAACATGACACCCACCCTGTATTCATGTACATGCTGTCTCTCAACCGGGTGGTTGGAATAACACAAACACCTCTGAGGATGTAAAATAGTCTAAGCTACAACATATACTGAAAAATAAACGCAAAATGCAACAATTTCAAAGACTTTACTGAGTTCCAGTTCATAAGGAAAATCAGTAAATTGAAATAAATACATTGGACCCTAATATATGGATTTCACATGACTAGGAATACAGATATGCATCTGTTGGTCACAGATACACTACATGGCCAAATGTATGTGGACACCATCTCATTCCAAAATCATAGGCATTAATATGGCGTTGGTCCCCCCTTTGATGCTATAACAGCCTCCACTCTTCTGGAAAGGCTTTCCACTAGATGTTGGAACATTGCTGGGGGGACTTGCTTCCATTTAGCCACAAGAGCATTACTGAGGTCGGGCACAGATTTTGGGCGATTAGGCCTGGCTCGCAGTCAGCATTCCACTTCATCCCAAAGGTGCTCGATGGGGTTGAGGTCAGGGCTGTGTGCAGGCCAGTCAAGTCTTCCACACCGATCTCGACAAACCATTTCTGTATGGACCTCGTTTTGTGAATACGGGCATTGTCATGCTGAAACAGGAAAGGGCCTTCCCCAAATTGTTGCCACAAAGCTGGAAGAATCGTAATCATCTAGAATGTCATATTATGCTGTAGAGTTAAGAATCCCTTCACTGGAACTAAGGGGCCTAGCCCGAACCATGAAAAACAGCCCCAGACCATTATTCCTTTACAGTTGGCATATGAATTGGGGCAGGTAGAGTTCTCCTGGCATCTGCCAAACCCGGATTCGTCCGTCGGACTGCCAGATGGTGAAGCATCACTCCAGAGAACGCGTTTCCACTGCTCCAGAGTCCAATGGCGGCAAGCTTTACACCACTCCAGCCGACGCTTGATATTGCGCATGGTGATCTTAGACTTGTGTTCGGCTGCTCGGCCATGGAAACCAGACGAACTGTTCTTGTGCTGACGTTGCTTCCAGAGGCAGGACTTGGTTTTGAGTGTTGTAACCGAGGACAGACGATTTTTACGCGCTACGCACTTCAGCGGTCCCTTTCTGTGAGCTTGTGTGGCCTACCACTTCGCGACTGAGTTGTTGTTGCTCCTAGACATTTCCACTTCTCAAAAACAGCACTTACAGTTAACAAGGCAGCTCTAGAAGGACAGAAGTTTGACGAACTGACTTGTTGGAAAGGTGGCATCCTATGACGGTGCCACGTTGAAAGTCACTGAGCTCTTCAGTATGGGCCATTCCACTGCCAATGCTTGTCTATGGAGATTGCATGGCTGTGTGGCTGAAATAGCCGAATCCACTCATTTGAAGGGGTGTCCACATACCTTTGGCTATGTAGTGTAACTTTAAAAAAAAGTTAGGGGAGTGGATCAGAAAACCAGTCAGTATCTGGTGTGATCACAATAAGCCTCATGCAATGACATAGAAATCATATGGAATGACCCAATTGTAAACTAGCTTTCTGATTAGACAAGTTCAGGTAGGACTAGGACTGCACAATTAATCGAATTCAGATTGAAATTGTGATATTGACTTGTGCAATATCCATTTCGTAAGGGGCTGCCATTCTCTTTTCTTTGACACTCTGTTAATGCAACAAAAGCTAGACTACGGTACCTCCTCCAATGAGATGCGCTAGATGTTCATTCACTATCTACATGCACAGAGCATGCTGACCAATCACAAGCAGGCTCTCTCACGCTCTGCATGGCATGCACATGCTGGCCAATCACAAGAGTCCCCGCTTAGAGCATGAAGTTAGATGCTGGTGAGCAGAGAAAGGGCTTTACCTCGGGGTGTGTGTCGGAAACATGAGTGCTGCAAGTGCTAACAAGAATGTCGATTTGGTGCCAAAGGCGGCCACATTTTCAGTGGTATGGCAGTATTTCGGCTACATGCAAACCGATGTCAATGAAATGCAAGTGTTGTGCAAATAGTGCCTGAGAGTTGTGGCGACAACATGAGGCAACACGACAAATGTATTCAATCATTTGAAGAAAAACACCCCGCAGACACATAGAAATCACAGAGGCTATCACATAGCCAAAGACATGGTTCCTATTTACAGAGTCAGCAAAGAATGCTTCAAGAAGATGATGAAGAAGCTGGACAGGAGATACAAGATTCCATCTCTCATATTTCTCCCAAGTCGCCATCCCAACACTGTATAACAAAATGAGAGAATTTGAAACATTGAATGTCGTGTTGAATGAGTGGACCAGACTCCAATGTTTTGGACACAGGCTGCACCTTGCAATCGGTAAGCTACGTGTTACAGTACATGTTAAGGCACTTTGACTTATAATTTTAATTATAATAATAATAATAATAATAATTAAGCCTACTTATACATAATTACACAATCATAAGCTTCCTATTCCATCTGCAGCCTATGGCTGCCTGAATAAATAATTAACTTAGTTTATTTAAGAACTCATAGGCTTAATGTTAAGTGCTCCGCTTATATCACACTACATTTTGATGACCATGTTAAAAATGTATGTTTGTTAATATACACTGCTCAAAAAAATAAAGGGAACACTAAAATAACACATCCTAGATCTGAATGAATGAAATAATCTTAATACTTTTTTCTTTACATAGTTGAATGTGCTGAGAACAAAATCACACAAAAAGTATCAATGGAAATCAAATGTATCAACCCATGGAGGTCTGGATTTGGAGTCACCCTCAAAATTAAAGTGAAAAACCACACTACAGGCTGATCCAACTTTGATGTAATGTCCTTAAACGTGCCTGTATGACCTCCCTACAACGCCTGGGCATGCTCCTGATGAGGTGGCGGATGGTCTCCTGAGGGATCTCCTCCCAGACCTGGACTAAAGCATCCGCCAACTCCTGGACAGTCTGTGGTGCAACGTGGCGTTGATGGATGGAGCGAGATATGATGTCCCAGATGTGCTCAATTGGATTCAGGTCTGGGGAACGGGCGGGCCAGTCCATAGCATCAATGCCTTCCTCTTGCAGGAACTGCTGACACACTCCAGCCACATGAGGTCTAGCATTGTCTTGCATTAGGAGGAACCCAGGGCCAACCGCACCAGCATATGGTCTCACAAGGGGTCTGAGGATCTCATCTCGGTACCTAATGGCAGTCAGGCTACCTCTGGCGAGCACATGGAGGGCTGTGCGGTCCCCCCAAAGAAATGCCACCCCAAACCATGACTGACCCACCGCCAAACCGGTCATGCTGGAGGATGTTGCAGGCAGCAGAAAGTTCTCCACGGCGTCTCCAGACTCTGTCACATCTGTCACGTGCTCAGTGTGAACCTGCTTTCATCTGTGAAGAGCACAGGGCACCAGTGGCGAATTTGCCAATCTTGGTGTTCTCTGGCAAATGCCAAACGTCCTGCACGGTGTTGGGCTGTAAGCACAACCCCCACCTGTGGACGTCGGGCCCTCATACCACCCTCATGGAGTCTGTTTCTGACCATTTGAGCAGACACATGCACATTTGTGGCCTGCTGGAGGTCATTTTGCAGGGCTCTGGCAGTGATCCTCCTGCTCCTCCTTGCACAAAGGCGGAGGTAGCAGTCCTGCTGCTGGGTTGTTGCCCTCTTACGGCCTCCTCCACGTCTCCTGATGTACTGGCCTGTCTCCTGGTAGTGCCTCCATGCTCTGGACACTACGCTGACAGACACAGCAAACCTTCTTGCCACAGCTCGCATTGATGTGCCATCCTGGATGAGCTGCACTACCTGAGCCACTTGTGTGGGTTGTAGACTCCGTCTCATGCTACCACTAGAGTGAAAGCACCGCCAGCATTCAAAAGTGACCAAAACATCAGCCAGGAAGCATAGGAACTGAGAAGTGGTCTGTGGTCACCACCTGCAAAACCAGTCCTTTATTGGGGGTGTGTTGCTAATTGCCTATAATTTCCACCTGTTGTCTATTCCATTTGCACAACAGCATGTGAAATTTATTGTCAATCAGTGTTGCTTCCTAAGTGGACAGTTTGATTTCACAGAAGTGTGATTGACTTGGAGTTACATTGTGTTGTTTGTTTAAGTGTTCCCTTTATTTTTTTTGAGCAGTGTATATTATCATATGTAGCCTATAACAAGGTTGGACAATATTTTTCATTTGGTTTTGTATTCAGTTAGCACAGCATGTATTCATTCATATGTTGTCATTTTAGAAGGGATGTTCTCTACCGTGACAGTTGTTTTAACCAAGTTCTTGAAAATCGCAATTCATAATCACAAGTGCAATATCTGGCCCAATAAAATCACAATTCGATATTTTGTCCAAATCGTGCAGCCCTAGGTAGGACAAAAAAATGTTGCGCCATTTTGTGCAAACTGAACACGACCCAGATTTTGTCCCCATTTGATAACACAGCTGAGTACATACCGCTAGGCCCCGGAAGAAGTCCTTGATAGATTCCTCTGAGACGTCGTAGGGCAGGTTGCCCAGGAAGGCAGTGTAGGGGGGGCTGCGGGGGAGGCGCGAGCGGTCCACATCGGGCTCGCGGGCCGACCGTGGCGCTGTGGGCAGGATGTTGCGGTCTATTGCCGGGGCCCGGTAACTGTCCTCCCCTGTGTGCCAGGAGGTGGACACTGAGGGAGAGAAAGATGGAGGAAAAGAGGAGTGAGGAAGAGGGATTTGTTTTTCCAGAGACAAATGGATTTCAATGGATAGGTGAGACGTCATAGCAAAAATGTGGAACAACAAGAGATGATTCCCAATGGTACATGACAGAGAAGCATGTTAGCTCTTTACAAGACATTTCACAGATCTGAGATATCCTGTGCACATTGAAACCCTGTAAAGTTTGTTTCTTTGGATGTGCCCCCATATGAAACTTCAAGAATGAAGTTGTCCCTCACCATCTCCTTCCAGGTCATCGGTTTCGTCAGCCCAGCTGGTGGACTTGGCGTAGCTGGGTTGCGGTGGTGGAGCATTGCCCCCACTCCCACTGTCCTCTGCCAGGAAGTCAGTGAGCGTCAGTGTCTTCCCCTTCTTATTCCCCTTTTTCTTAGCTGGAAAGGGAGCGAGTTGAGAGACATAAGTGGGCTGCATGACACATTGTAGTGAAATGTAATGAACACAGGGGAACTTTCCAAAAACAACCCCTAGTCCCTGCCTTTCTTCTGCGTTTTCTAGTCTGAGGGGTCTGCCTTCCGTTTCTGCCTTCTTGAGAACTCCTTGTGGAACTGTCATGACAAACATTGTTGGCAAGAGCGCAAACAGATCTGGGATCAGGCCAGGTCTGGATGGGTGTAAGTAATGTGGCTCCGACTGGTGTATTGCTTAGACCTATCCAGAGTGTCTTCAGGTCATTGAAAACCGAAGGGGTAAGGGGACAGGTTAAGGGGTTGTATTCGGACCAGGCATGGGAGTAATTGTAATCAAATTTAAATGGACCACGTAAAGTGGGATATGGCTTCAAGTCATTACATCAGCCAGTGTCTTCAAAACTGAAGACACCAAGCAGGTGGATGGAGAGCTCTTATGTAAGATAAAGAGGGTACATTTTGAAGACACTGACTGATGTAATGACTTGAAGCCATAGCCCACTACACACGGTCCATTAAACTTGATTTGTAACTACTAGCCTCCAGGCAGCCCACCACTTGTTTCGCAAACCACAAAGAAACAGTGTCCATATGGAGCTAGTGGAAATGCCTGAACCTATAGTGCGTCGTTTTCACATACTGCCATTGACATTCTCTGACAAAAGCGAAATAAGCGCATTGGTTTAGAAAAGGGCTCAAACCTCCCTTTATGCCGACAGCTGCGCACAAACGATTACTCTATTTGAACCGTTGTTGTAGAGTGCTCTGGTCCAGCAGCATGTCAGATAAGGGAGCAGCAATGTGCAGACCATGATAAGTGTGTGTGTTTAATGGTCCTTCATATTGTGTGTGTGGGTGTATGGCCAAAGCCAGCCAGATGAGCCTTGGCTTCACTCACACATTCTAAAACAGGGAGTGGTCCCTCTCGCTGCATATTAACCGCCACTATTTTGCAAAGTTCCAAAACAAACTGGGCATCACAGACAAGTGTTTTTACAACTCAAAATACGAGTAGGTGGAAGAGAAGGGTGCAACGAAAAATGTCAGCTTATCGTATTTACAGCAACTGAGTTTGATTGTTTCTTCAAGGGCAACACCACTTAGTGCCTTCAGAAAGTATTCAGACCCCTTGACTTTTTCCACATTTTGCTGTGGTACAGCCTGAATTTAAAATAGATTAAATTGAGATTTTGTGTCACTGGCCTACACACAATACCCTATCATGTCAAAGTGGATTTATTTTATTTTTTTCCGAATTTATTTACAAATTAATTAAAAATGAAAAGCTGAAATGTCATGAGTCAATAAGTATTCAACCCCTTTGCTATGGCAAGACTAAATAAGTTCAGAAGTAAAAAATTGCTTAACAAGTCACATAATAAGTTGCAATAATCGTGTTTAACATGTTTTTTTAAATGACTACCTCATGTCTCTACCCCACACATACAATTATCTGTAAGGTCCCTCAGTCGAGCAGTGAATTTCAAACACAGATTCAACCACAAAGACCAGGGAGGTTTTCCAATGCTTCGCAAAGAAGGGGGTTAAAGATGGGTAAAAAAATATTATACACATTGAATATCCCTTTGAGCATGGTGAAGTTATTAATTACACTTTGGATGGTGTACCAATACACCCAGTCACCATGAGGCCAATGGTGACTTTAAAACAGCTACTGAGTGTAATGGCAGTGATAGGAGAAGACTGAGGATGGATCAACAACATTAAAAACAGATTAAAAAATATTCCAAAACATGCATCCAGTTTGCAACAAGGCACAAAAGTAATACTGCAAAAAACGTGGCAAAGCAATAAACTTTTTGTCCTGAATACAAAGTGTTATGTTGGGGGAAATCCAGTACATTACTAAGTCCCACTCTCCATATTTTCAAGCATAGTGTTGGATGCATCATGTTATGGGGTGCTTGTAATCGTTAAGGACTGGGGAGTTTTTCAGGATAAAAAAATAAACTGAATGGAGCTAAGCACAGGCAAAATCCTAGAGAAAACCTGGTTCAGTCTGCTTTCCATCAGACACTGGGAGATGAATTCACCTTTCAGCAGGCCAATAACCTAAAACACATTTACATTTACATTTTAGTCATTTAGCAGACGCTCTTATCCAGAGCGACTTACAGGAGCAATTAGGGTTAAGTGCCTTGCTTAAGGGCACATCGACAGATTTTTCACCTAGTCGGCTCGGGGATTAGAACCAGCGACCTTTCGGTTACTGGCACAACGCTCTTACCCACTAAGCTACCTGCCGCAAATGTACACTGGAGTTGCTTACCAAGACGACATTGAATGTTCCTGAGTGGTCTAATTACAGTTTTGACTCAAATCTATGGCAAGACTTAAATAGTTGTCTAGCAACGATCACAACCAACTTGACAGAGCTTGAAGAATTAAAACAAGAATACATGTGGAAATATTGTACAATCCAGTTGTGCAAAGCTCTTAGATTTACCCAGAAAGACTCACAGCTGTAATCGCTGCCAAAGGTGATTCTAGCATATATTGACTCAGTGTGAATACTTATTTCATTTTCAATAAATTTGCTGAACATGTTTCCACTATCATTATGGGGTATTGTATGTAGATGGGTGAGGGAAAAAATATATTTAATCAATTTTGAATGTGTGTAACAACAAAATGTGGAATAAGTCAAGGGGTATGACTACTTGTGGTCCTCTGTAGCTCAACTGGTAGAGCACGGCGCTTGTAACGCCAAGGTAGTGGGTTCGATCCCCGGGACCACCCATACACAAAAAAAAAATGTATGCACGCATGACTGTAAGTCGCTTTGGATAAAAGCGTCTGCTAAATGGCATATTATTATATTATATTATTATATTATATATTATTATATATATATTATTATATACTTTCTGAGACACTCATCATAATGAGTTTTAGTGACCTAGAAATGGTTGACTACTGGTTCCAGGGGTTTCAATGGACCCAGCTATTCTGATGGAGCAGGTTTGGTCTGTTTATTTTGGTTTGAAGCAGACTGAGAAAAACAAACGAGGGCTGTGAGTGTCATTGTGAAAATCCCAGCTGTCAGGACATTCTTTTCACACACTCCAGAGCATCACAGCCTGTTTACAATTGGTATCTAGTCAGTGGGTCACACACGCACACTGTTTACAATGGATGATGGCACTCGTGCAATGAGTAGCAACTAATACCATGAATGCACACTTGAACTGTAGAAGTAGTGAGTTATGAGCTTTATCCATCCTGGCAACTAGCTAGCCTTATTTATCCTAGCAGACAGCATATAGGCCTACGTGCAAGGTATTGTATCATTATTATGAATTATCTGAAACCAAGTTAAGGATAGTCCCAGTCGGTATTAAACATAACGTTGCGGCCCTGCCTGCCTGTTGGGAAAACAACTTGTGGTTACCCCATTGGCTCACAGCAAAAAGTATCTTGCTGTCTGCTTGTTTTAGTCATATAGAAAAACTACATTTAAGATAAGTAAAACATTACGTTTCAACATTGCCTGCTCCCACGTGTTCTCACTACTTAGAAAAACGTAATATTGTAAGTCTTCTCTCATGCTCTCATTAGGTCAGCAGGTAGCTTAGTGGTTAAGAGCGTTGTGCCAGTAACCGAAAGGTCGCTGGTTCTAATCCCCGAGCCGACTAGGTGAAAAATATGTCGATGTGCCCTTGAGCAAGGCACTTAACCCTAATTGCTCCTGCAAGTCGCTGTCTGCTAAATGACTAATTATTAATGCCCCCTTTCATGATGGCGCTAATGTTAGCAACGTGAGTGCTAGCTAGCTAGCTACCAACCAGTTAATTATGCTTACCAAGATCAACACAAACAAACGGACTATAAAACTACAAGTAGTGAGTGGAGTTACAAACGGACTATACTAAACGAGTTAAATGTCTTACCTGTGATTAAATGTTTTCCACACACACAGTTAGGTGTAGCCTACTTGGACACCGGGTCCCCAGAATTACCCACTCGATTTTTGACCTGGTTACATGTCCATTGAACAACACAGCAGCTTTTCGGCATGTTTTGTTAAATAAAAAATCTAAGACGAAGTGGGGGGTTAATAGGAAAGAGTGTTGCCCCCAATTTGTGGGCGTGGTCGAGGGGAATTCCTTCTTATGACATGAATACCGACTCAGAGTTTAGCCATCTTACCAAAGCTTGCTAGTTACACAAATCCATTTAGAACAACTAGATGGTTCCTAGCTAGTTATCAATACAGATTAAGCTCACTAGCTAGTTACTAACCCATACCTAGACGCTAACTGGTTTTAGCGCCATTTGACGATAGTATCTTCTGGACGGGGGAGTTTTGTTAACAGACCCAACGCTCGTTCTGAAAGTTTAAACGGTTTTGGAAACAAGGGACGTAGCCACATTTCATATCAGCAATAAAGGAAAGGTTAAATTACTACACACCTTTATAGGGTTAGTGATCCCACACGACCATATCTCCATGTTACAGTGCATGTTTACGGAAAACAGAAGGAAGACAGTCGACTACCTCAGCTAATTAGGTATCTGCGCCTCCTAACACCTGTGTGTAAACGGAAGACGGGCGCCACAAACGTGTTGTCAATAAGAAACAGTCGGCTGCAACTGTTAAACCCGGTTAACAAGTGCTAACACGGTGCTTCTAACAGTAAGTGTATATTTGGCATTTGTGAAGTTATTTTGATGTAATATGAAAATAGAGGGATTTATCTTTCTAGACCGTACTGCAATTGAGAATCGATTCACGTTTAGATGCGAGTATTTGGCTGTTTTGGCTTCCAGTGCCAATTCACCTTTAAACAGAACAATGTAAGGTCCTTGGACTATAAGGAGTAACGTTAGGCTCCTTTAGTCCAATATTGGACTAGCTAGCTACCTGCTAAGCTAGCCATTGTCATTACACCCACTTGCTTAAGGCGTCAGCATGCTTCAGTTCGGCTAGCGCCTAGCCAGAGTGTGCTCGCATACTCCCTTAAAATACAATTTTGAGACGCATTAGCCAGTATACACGTCCTCAAAATAGTTAGAATTAATCTAAGATAACTCAAGAAATCGGCCATACATTTTACGTTTTTGCCGAGGAGATCTTAGTCGCCCAATTTTACATATAACCAATGTTTGGTGAATTGAAAAATGTTGCATGAAAACGAGTCGTCTCTCGTTGAATGACAAAACACATAATTGACGAATCCCTACTGTTGACCAATTACCAACGAAGGGGCTTAGACTTCTGCTGCCAATTTAGATTGCCTCAAGAAAAATGTTGTGCCCGAACAACAGAAATAACCTTTGCCGAAGACCAAAACATCACAATGTCATCATAATATATGCACAAACTGTTCTGGCTGGGAAGCATGCAGTCGCCTTTAGTCAGCAAAAGACAGGGAAGACTGCTTGAATGAAAGTGAAACTAACAGCGTTTAATCCATATAATGTTTGGGAAGGCATTTGTGAAAATTCTATAGCAATATAGTGGGAAAGCGGACATGCGTTTGGACAATGAATTGACACTGCAGCAAATAAAACCGAATAACAAAAATATTTATTGTCCAGGACCGGAGTCTACGCAGACCGATGCGCGTTGCCAATCAGAGCTACAGTAGGCCTATATGCAAATAAGTCATACGGGCCTGCCATAATTCACTTTGAACGGGACTGTGTGTTTACAGGCAGAGACAACGTGACTTTAGGTCATTAGAACGCATTCGCCAAAAGCCACCTGAATGGATTTCTGTAAATACCACGGGAGTCCCCTTACATTTGGGAACTTCTGTCCTATTGATCAAACAACCATGAAAATGTAGGCCCTCTCTCCCTCAGTTGCAAATGCACATCAACAAGATCAACAACTAATGTTAGCATAACAGAGATGAGCTCAAATCTAAGGAGGGAACATTAGATAAACCTTCAACCTTTTTCAACTAGTTGGCCATCAAAATTCCACTGATAAACGATTGGGAATAGTAGCTTGCTCATCCTTCTGCAGCTTGCCTGCCAATGCATATTTGTCCTAACCCACGTTGAGAACTGAATGGGAACTTGCCTGCCCGCCAATTTCATCGATGCCAAATACATTTGATTGACAACTAAGAGATATGCTAACTGTGGATAACAGTCGTTCAAGTTCAGCATAGCTAGCGAAGCAATTCAAATGTCTTGCTAGCTAACCAAATGACACCTGCATCTCTAGCTGTAGCCAATGAAAAACGATATAAGGAGAAAAAGTAGGTCGTTCACCCACTTCTCCAATGACATGACACCCTCCTGGCAGCTAGCTAGCTAACATTAGGCTACGTGTTTTTAGCTTGCTAAATAAACAGCTAGCTACATAAATAAATACGCTAGCCCAGGGGTGTCAGTCAATCAGCACACGGGCCATATTGAAAAAATCAACGAATTCGCGGGCCAGACATAGCCCATTTTATTTTACACAAAAACTTGCAACCCAAACTGCCCATTGCTTTATTCGAAAAAAATATGGCCCTTTATAATGTCCACTTATGACACAGTATAAAGCATTTTAAAGATATTAAAACAAAAGAAAAATAATATTTGTCCAGCCTTTGCTGCTATGCTTGCAGATGTGCATAATATGCTGCGACCCTAATCAAAAAGTATTTAACTCAATAACAAAAACATAGCTACAGGTCGTTGTAACGTTTAAACTTAGAAAATGTTTTTCATGTTTTTGCACTACATGGATCAACGTTGTTGAATGTAGCATTGCTGTATGGTGCACTCAAAATGTATTATAGTTGAGTAGCAAGCCTAGGCTACTGCTCAAATGTTGCTGTAATAGGCCTACATGTTTCTTCTTCGCATGGTGTTTTGTTGCAGGTTTTGTTTTTTGGTTATTAATTGTCAAGCTTTAAACACCGAAGCCAAACTGCAACATTTTAGTAGCCTAGCAAGGACTGTGGCATGTGTCTGTACACTTTCCTTTCGTTGAATTTACCGATGAGAGCGCATCAGGCTGTAATTTCATACTCGCTTGTGTCCTATTCGGCCTGAGGGCCTTGTTCTTCACACATATGCGCTAGCCTATTAGCCACATTATGACTGACTCATTGCCCTTGCTAGTTTGATTGTATTGACATTCCCAGCCTTAGTTACAGTAGTCCGTTTTTGTTCAAAATATTGAGTCATTAAAACTGAAGCAGTGCATCCCGAATGGGTGGTGGCAGCAACCAATGTACCATGCCAACTGTGATTTACAACCTGATAGCAATATTTTTTGGACTATCAAGAAATGTATTGGTTAATTATATTGAAGATGCACTATGCAGAAATCGCTCTGCCATTGCCTGGTTGCTGAAATTCTAATAGTTCGCCTAATTTCAGTTTGTGACAAAACAAGCAAGTATAGTGTAGAGAATCATTGTTCCATCTAAACAGCTGTGAAATATATTTTCCATTAACAAAAATATTGTATTTTCAGCTGTTTGAAGCTGGTGTACAAAACCGAAAGCAAAAGATGCAAAAACGAAACTTAACGGGAAGCATATAAATAACGCACATAGAACAGATCTACTGCTTTCAACGAGAATGACAGATCTATATGCACGCATGACTGTAAGTCGCTTTGGATAAAAGCGTCTGCTAAATGGCATATTATTATCATTATTATAAATTTGGTCAGGTCACCCAGAAAGTTATATTGCAGATTTTTTTTATTTAACTAGGCAAGTCAGTTAAAAACAAATTATTATTTACAATGACGGCCTACACCGGCCAAACCCGGACGACGCTGGGCCAATTGTGCACTGCCCTATGGGACTTCCAATCACGGCCGGTTGTTGATACAGCCTGGAATCGAACCAGGGGGTCTGTAGTGACGCCTCAAGCACTGAGATGCAGTGCCTTAGAACGCTGCGCCACTCGGGAGCATCATGCATTGAACTGCGTCCATCTATTCTGCCAACAATGCATTACTGTATGTCATGGAATTTTGAGTCAAATAACCTACTTTTAAAAACGTATAAAGTTGGTTTTGAAGCATAAACTCGGAATTTGATATTTGACAGATTTTATTATTGTATGTTTGTTTCATATCTGCAAAGTAGTTAAAACGAGTTCAGCTCCACTTTAAGGCCTAGTGGCTATGACATACTGATATATGCCATCGCCAGAACAGGACTTGGCTATCCAGCCTGCTAAAAGTTGGGGAGAGGCCAGTGATGGTTAGTACGAGTGTCCGGCAACTGTCGCACTTCACCCATCCGTTACCAAAAACGCGCACGTGGGGAATTTCATTCAACCAACCCCTCCTCCAAGAAATTCGCTTGCGCCTCTAACAATAGCGTAGCTTGTCTGAGTGCACAGTAAATCGTCCACTATCTAACGTTAGACACAATGTGGGCGTTCTTTCAGTAACGTTAGTTGTTTATGTATAACAACATTACATCACATAACGACCTGCTTAACAATTTATAATGAAAGCAAAAGACTACCTCTAAAGTCAACTTGCTACACGTAACATTATCAAAAACACCGGCGGGACAAAATGATTGAACTTGCAAATCGCTGCCTCGCGTAACGCTAGCTAGCTTTAACGTTACATCCCTTCGCCGGCCGGGCCGTCTTTATCCCTCAGAAACAGTCCTTTGATACAATTATACACATAGGACACGACAAGGTGTAAACAACCGTCAAACAATATTAGCTGATACCCTCTGAAATCTCCCAACTCGTTCACCCACATAAACCTCACCTGCCGCCGCCATGTTGGAGAGCGAGTCCGTACCAGATATCCGGATGAAGACGTCCGAAGTTTATTTACGAGAACGCGCATCTTTGGTCGCGAGCCTCAAATCCCTCCCGCCTTGCCCATGCCGTGTATTTTCTATTAGGACAATTTTCTATTACAATATTCTGTTATCGTGTGTATGCCTACATAGTACTGGCCAATTCTAGGCATCTCAAAGCGTTTTCATACTTTTTATTTTTTATATGTAGGCAGGATATGTGTTTTACATGCTGTTGTCTATTTTTTAATAATTATTAATTCATTTATCCATCAACCCATTCATTCATTTACTCATTTACTCATTCATTCGATTAATTCATTATAGTACCAACCTGACCAATAAAAACAGTCGTACCTAATGTCAATATTATGTCTTCTAGTCTCATGATTTGGTTCTGGGTGCCAAGATGAGGTGTCTCACTAACTCTCCATGTGTGTTTTTGTGCTTCATCTCATCTTGTGCTATTGAACTGAAAGTTTGCTGCACTCAAGGATAATTCACTGCAAGAAAAAAACAAGCAGATTCACATCTTTATTTTTATAAACCAAAATAGATCAATATTCTAAGGAAGTACAGTTATTCCTCCTTATGTTATCCATGTTGTAGGCTATTGATTCAGTATTTGAGTGACAGCTTGTAGATATATCGATAACATAACCTACTAACCTTCATAATAGGTAGCATAAACTATGCATTGCACTCTAGTCTTTCTTATTTATTACCTATTATAAACTGGGTGGTTCGAGCCCTGAACGCTGATTTGCTGATATCCGTGGTATATCAGACCGTATACCACAGGTATGACAAAACATTTATTTTTACTGCTCTAATTACGTTGGTAAACAGTTTATAATAGCAATAAGGCACCTCAGGGGTTTGTGATATATGGCCAATATACCACGGCTAAGGGCTGTGTCCAGGCACTCCGCGTTGCGTCGTGCTTAAGAACAGCCCTTACCCGTGGTATATTGGCCATATACCACACCCCCTCGGGCCTTATTGCTTAAATGTAGCCTAACAGAGTAGCCTACTTAAATTCAAGAAGAGCAATAGCATCAATTGCTTCCTAAAGCATTCTGCTCCATAGTAGCCTATTCACAATGAGTTACAGTGGGGGAAAAAGTATTTAGTCAGCCATCAATTGTGCAAGTTCTCCCACTTAAAAAGATGAGAGAGGGCTGTAATTTTCATCATAGGTACACGTCAACTATGAAAGACAAATTGAGTTAGAAAATCACATTGTAGGATTTTTTAATGAATTTTTTGCAAATTATGGTGGAAAATAAGTATTTGGTCACCTACAAACAAGCAAGATTTCTGGCTCTCACAGACCTGTAACTTCTTCTTTAAGAGGCTCCTCTGTCCTCCACTCGTTACCTGTATTAATGGCACCTGTTTGAACTTGTTATCAGTATAAAAGACACCTGTCCACAACCTCAAACAGTCACACTCCAAACTCCACTATGGCCAAGACCAAAGAGCTGTCAAAGGACACCAGAAACAAAATTGTAGACCTGCACCAGGCTGGGAAGACTGAATCTGCAATAGTTAAGCAGCTTGGTTTGAAGAAATGAGAGCAATTATTAGGAAATGGAAGACATACAAGACCACTGATAAAATCTCCCTTGATCTGGGGCTCCACGCAAGATCTCACCCCGTGGGGTCAAAATGATCACAAGAACGGTGAGCAAAAATCCCAGAACCACACGGGGGGACCTAGTGAATGACCTGCAGAGAGCTGGGACCAAAGTAACAAAGCCTACCATCAGTAACACACTACGCCGCCAGGGACTCAAATCCTGCAGTGCCAGACGTGTCCCCCTGCTTAAGCCAGTACATGTCCAGGCCCGTCTGAAGTTTGCTAGAGTGCATTTGGATGATCCAGAAGAGGATTGGGAGAATGTCATATGGTCAGATGAAACCAAAATAGAACTTTTTGGTAAAAACTCAACTCGTCGTGTTTGGAGGACAAAGAATGCTGAGTTGCATCCAAAGAACACCATACCTACTGTGAAGCATGGGGGTGGAAACATCATGCTTTGGGGCTGTTTTTCTGCAAAGGGACCAGGACGTCTGATCCGTGTAAAGGAAAGAATGAATGGGGCCATGTATCGTGAGATTTTGAGTGAAAACCTCCTTCCATCAGCAAGGGCATTGAAGATGAAACGTGGCTGGGTCTTTCAGCATGACAATGATCCCAAACACACTGCCCGGGCAATGAAGGAGTGGCTTCGTAAGAAGCATTTCAAGGTCCTGGAGTGGCCTAGCCAGTCTCCAGATCTCAACCCCATAGAAAATCTTTGGAGGGAGTTGAAAGTCCGTGTTGCCCAGCGACAGCCCCAAAACATCACTGCTCTAGAGGAGATCTGCATGGAGGAATGGGCCAAAATACCAGCAACAGTGTGTGAAAACCTTGTGAAGACTTACAGAAAACGTTTGACCTGTGTCATTGCCAATAAAGGGTATATAAAAGTATTGAGAAACTTTTGTTATTGACCAAATACTTATTTTCCACCATAATTTGCAAATAAATTCATAAAAAATCCTACAATGTGATTTTCTGGATTTTTTTTCTCATTTTGTCTGTAATAGTTGTTGTGTACCTATGATGAAAATTACAGGCCTCTCTCATCTTTTTAAGTGGGAGAACTTGCACAATTGGTGGCTGACTAAATACTTTTTTTCCCCACTGTATAATGAATGATTTTCTGTATGTGTTGTGATTATGTACTTTATGGATGTTTAGTTTCTAGTTGTTTACCTCACATTTGGTTTAAATTATGACTGTATGGTTATACACATGATAAATATTCATCAATATCTTCCCTCATTACTAAACCACACCATCCTTAGTTTTATTGTGATAAGCTTTTTTTCCAATCACATATTATGATTTTTTCATGATGGTTTTAAGGTTTTTGTAACTTTACTTGTATTTCTTGTATTGCCACTTAAGAGGTGTTTATGAGTTTGTGACTTTTTGATTGCCAGTACTTGGTAATATGAAAAATAAATAAGATTTTTAAAAATGGAATAACAGTTTTCTATCCATCACATTAAAAAAATATACATTTGAGATACTCCTAAAATTTCGCAATGGCCTCAGTTCATCATGGTGCAAGAAACAAATATAAGAAACAACATGTTAAATGGTAACCATTGCATTTATTGCATCAAAGTTTGATTTTTTGTTGTTGTTATGATTTTTTTATGACACGATGTTATGCCCATTTGATGGGTTTGACTCCTCTGCGTCTGTGGGTGTATATCTCTCTCTCCATGAAGTTTACAATTGGTCATCACTTTTGTCCGCCCTCATTCCCTTATGCTTTCAGTTCATCCATAGCGTCTTGGAGCCTGGAATAGAATTAATAGGTATTAGAACACAGGAAATGAATTCATTGACAGGACAGATGATACTGCCATACCTAGTTTTTACTGTAGATGGCGTCAAACCACCTCAAGTACTGTACTTCACACACTAATTGCTACTGATGCGTCCAAAATCATATTTGTGTTTCTCCCATTTCACTTTGTCACAATTTCCAAGTATTTGAATAATGGTATGTGTCACCCCCACTTCCCCATCATTATTTCCTGTTTTAACTCCCTCAATTTTATTTAAACTATGCTCTGTGGCCGTTTGTGGTACTTTAACTTGAAGCATAGCTGACATAAGCATTGAGATGCTAAAAGAATAAACAGTTTAATTACTATCAATCCTCAAGCCTAAGAGCAGAGTGTGCATCTCAATTGTCAAAAGTTGCTTCATCTCCTTCTCACATCCTTTCCTTCACCTTCACTAATGTGTAAGGAACTGGATTGGTGGACAAAGCCACCACCCTATAACAGTCACCTATCCATGTGTCTTTAGTTCAGTGCAGATGATGGAAACAAGCAGAGGAGAGTCAGTCAGCCACTCCCCCTCATCCACTTGCTTGAAGTCTCTTGAAAGGAATCCACTTTAGACTGAGACACAGCCCTAGTCAGCCATTAGCCCCTTTAGTCCCTCGTCCACTTACTTGAAGTCTCCCCCATCGAGCAGGCTCCTATAGGTGGCGATCTCGGCCTCCAGCTTCATCTTCATATTGAGGAGTGCCTCATACTCCTGGCCCTGCTGCTGGATGTTGCCCCGCAGGTTGGTCAGCTCACCCTCCAGACGGATGAGGATAGCATTGTACTTCTCCACCTCCATGTTGGAGCGCATCTCTGTGTTGCGCAAGGTATCTTCCAAGGAGGATTTCTGTTGGGAATAACAGGGGAATGTTGGGAATGGTCTTCGAAATTTTGTTGAATGATACTGGGATTATTAGAATGTTGGAGATATGGATGGTATGGCTAAGGTATGGCAGCGGACTTCAAAAGGAGGTCGTACATAGAGGACATACATGGGCTACTATCAGTTCAATTTTACTCGGAGGAATTAAGGAATTTTACGGAAATATGTTATCATATTGAAAGAATGTCCTTGCCAAGCTCTGTTGGGACGCGAGCTCGATCTCGAGGGTCTGTAACTGTCTCTGTAGGTCGCTCATCTCCATCTGGGCCCCCTGCAGGGCCTCTGTGTTCTGGGATACCTGCACCTGTACGTCTGAGATCTATACCACAGCATAAAGGAAGGGAAGGAGATAGGCAAGGAGATAAGGAGGGAAGAAAGGAAGGAGAGAGGGAGGGAAGAAGGGAAGGAGATATGGAAGGAGGGAAGAAGGGAAGGAGTTAGGGAAGAAGGGAAAGTTAGGGCTCTATTCAATCTGTAATGCTGAAGCGTTACAGATTCAGCGATATACATTTATAGGTCATTTCCGATTGCGCCAACGTATGCAGCGTTTACCGTGAATGCAGTCTCCGCTAAAGCGGGAACATTGCCTTACATTTCAATCGCGCTGTAAAGCTGAACATCCGCGATGCGGATTGAAAAGAGCCCTTAGTCATCTTGAAAGTTTAATTCATGTTTTGGATTTCAGGCTTTCTTTGTCTGACTAGACCACCCATACAACAAAACATTTTTTCAATGGAAAGCTACACTTTCAGTGGATAACATTTTTTATGTTGTCCAGTGGGTGTGGGTTACTCCATTTTAGTTCCAATTGCAGATCAAAAACCAATAATTATAGGTTTGATGTGGTGTGTAATGATAGTATGATACAATGATGTACCTTCTGGACACTGAAAATAAGATGGGGTACCTGGTTTTCGTGCCACATTTTGAGGTCCTTTGCGTTCTTCAGAGCCATCTTCTCGTAGTTGGCCCTCATCTCCTCCATCACCAGGCTCAGGTCCTGACCTTTAGGGGCGTCCACGTCCACCTGCACCCCTGACTGGGATATCTGGGTCCTCATCTCCATCACCTCCTGTTGGAGAGGGGTCGGAGGAAGGGGAGAGGGGGAGAGAGAGAGAGACAGAAACAGACAGCGACAGAAAAAAAGACAGACAAAGGAAAGTAAGGCATTCCAATATTAGCCAACTGTGAAATTTGAAAAGTTCATAGCTAGTGATAATGTTAGTCTGATATTATCACGTTATCGTTGTTCTTCATGGAATTGGATTGTTCCATTTATTCTATTTCTATTCTCCATACTGAAAATGTTATATTTCAAATGATTATTTGATATGGACATTCGATCTCAATGCTATAGCTCACATTGTCATGGTTCTTCCTGAGGAAGATGAGCTCCTCCCTCACGGCCTCGATCTCACTCTCCACATTCATCCTGCCCATGTTGGTGTTATCGATGACCTTCTTCAGCCCAGCAATGTCCGCCTCCACTGACTGACGAATGCTGTACTCAGATTCAAATCTGTGGGCACAGGGACACTCACTAAACTCTGCATTGACATGAAATACACTGACATTTTGGGGTAAAGGCACAAAATGGCTGCCATGTTTCAGTTTACTAGGAGTAGGATGGAGTTGAAGCAGACACTGATCTGAGGTCAATTTTGTATTTTTCTCCTCCTTTTGATTATCATTAGAATTTTGGGGAGGGAAAGTTGATCCTAGATCTGTGTCTGTGGGCAATTACTATCTCTGGAGCAGTTCACCAAGGTTAAAAGAGCTATGCAGCATAGGGGTTGCATGTAAGAGGTTACATGCACATCAGACATTCACGTACAGATGCCAAGATGACAGATTCATTATGAGAGATCAGACTTTCTGTGCCAACTCTGCACACTGGTACCGGCACAAGACTTCCTCTCTTGTGGGTCTGGCATGTCTCAAACTCTTGAGAGTTTTTCCTTGCTTAATGGCTGACTTTATAGTGGCCCACTGGGCACACACTGGATGAACTAACGTTGTTTCCACATCATTTCAATGAAATTATGTGGAATAGACGTTGAACTGACATCTGTGCCCAGTGGGGGGTTTGAGTCAATGAACTTTGTGAGAAGCACAAGTACAGTAGGAAATTGAACAGATCAATTGATTTTCATAACAGAAAAACAAAATCCCAAATGAACCCCTGTATTGTATACAAAGTTATGGCTCAACATGCGTGCAGAAAGATGTCATTTACAGTGGTAAACTCACTTTACTCTGAAGTCATCTGCAGCTAAGCGAGCATTATCGATTTGGAGGACAATACTAGCGTTGTCCACTGTCGCATCGAATACCTATTGGAGAAAAATATAGTTAATTTCCATTGAATATATACAAAAAGAGATATAATGGACTTACTTCTTATTTATCATGAAAGACAAAATATTTTCAGAAACTATTTTTGCATGTGACATAAGCCTGCTTTATGATGCTTTACTTTCCTTGACTTTTGAATCCATGTCAGTTATAGAGGAAGGCCTTTCCCCCATTTACTGTTTAATGCAAATATATATGAACTTCTAACTATAATTTTGTGTGTCATACATTAGCTGGCAATAAAAAAGAAGAACTAATATGTTCCATCATAGGATTTGCTGCTCATCACCATCCTAAAACCTGTGTTTAAAATGTACGCCTCCCAGGGGGGTGATATTGAAACCGCAGAGTCTGAGTGATTACATAATGGGACCAAAACACAACTGAATCTATGGTTACGGCCATATAACTACGACTGCACCTGAAAAAGAGGAACCCGCGAAACGGAAAAGCAGCAAAATGGGTTTCCGTGCCAGGGCTGTCTGTTCTCAGTTTGCATTGTTAGAGAAAACGGGCCAGGCTTCCTGTCCTCCCCCTCAATCTGTGTGTTTGTAACTATGGCATTCTGATGTGAATCACAAAAAAAAGGGGAACTCTTGTCGGTTTATGTGTCCGGCAAGTGGAACAAGGCTAACATTCATCATAAGAGTGTCATCATAAACTATAGAGGACTTTGGAATTCTTTTGAACAAATGTCTGTTTTTGCAGGGAGTTCGTGAGATCTTGTTGGAATTCTTTGACTGTGCTGTTTGGAGCTATAATGGTTATAGAAACAACACACCCGCCAGCAATGTGTTTCCAATCCCACAGGGAATTCTTTTTGTGTGTTGTCACACACATCTGGTTCATATCGCTGGTCCCTCCCACACTACACTACGCCCCAGAGTGGAGACAGTGACCTGGTGAGGTCAAAACGCTTGGAACGTTGTGTATGGGTTTTGTTCCGTTTTTTGTGATTCATTTGAGGAACTCTTTGACCAAATTGAGGAGTGAGGGAACTAGGGAAGGAGGGGGAGGGAAAGTGGCTATCTGACTGGCCTGCCACACCCTCTACAATGATTTATATATACACTAGATGACTCACAGGGGGCGCTGTTTTGAAGCCTCCATCTTGGCACTCCCCCACCGTTGTAAAAACGGATTAATTTTTTTGGAAGCTATAGAAATGTATTTACAAAGGTCTGAATTTGTTTTTGCCACATGTATTCTATTACCGACACCTTAATACATACCTTTTTAATTATTTTTTGTGAGCTAAACATAAACATTTACATTTTAATAATATAACAAATAAATGTCCTTAAAGTATTAATTTTTGAAAGTACTAATGTTACTGTCCCCACTACAACAACAAAATACTCAAATACATGTAATTTTGTCCTTGAAACATTTAAATGAAATACTGTAGAATTCCATTCATTCATATGGAGGACTGCTTTTCTGAGGAATGTCAATGTGGCCGACTGGTGGCTTCAAAGTATCTCATTGGCCAATACATAGCATCAGCAAAATCAGGGTTTAGATACATGATTGACCCTCTATTCAGTTAGGAATTTTGAGAAGCCAGTTGTTCCAATGCAGGGTTCCCCACAGAAATGTTGAAGTCAAAGCATAAGCAAAGTAAATTGGTAAATAAATAATTGTCATTATGCTTAAACTCATTCTTGGACAGACATCTTCTCTCATACCATAATGGGTTTTAGTTCAACGAAAAGTTGCAGGAGTGGTGACATTACATTCATATTTTGATTTACTGGTTGATCAAATCAACATACTAATCTAAAGCAACAAAAGACAACAAAACCACAAATTCCTCAATTTAACCCTTTTCTTACACACATTATTCTTCCTCAACACCCCCCTCTCTCTCTCTTGTCTCTATCACTCTTGTAACGATACTGTATTTGTTTGAATGTGATATGGCTCAACACCCCCCTCTCTCTTTCTCATTCACACCCCCACCTTCTTGCGCAGGTCGTCCAGTATGGTGCTGTACTTGCTATAGTCGCGGGCGTCCGGTCCTCCCTTCTCCAGGGCCTCTCGGATCTTCACCTCCAGCTGTCCGTTGGCCTGCTCCAGGTTCCTCACCGTCTCCAGGTAGTTGGCCAGGCGGTCATTCAGGTTCTGCATGGCCCCCTTCTCGTTGCCCATGACGTGACCACTGCCACCACCTACTGCCGCAGCGTTGATTAGACCACCCATGCCGCCCATGCCGGCACCCATGCCACCACCAATGCCCGTGCCCATACCACCGCCGCTCACCTTAAAGGAGGATGAGGAGTAGGAGGAAGAGCCGGCTGGGGCACCGCTGCGGAGGCCCCCGTAGGCTGCGGAGGAGATGCGGGTGCCCTGGCCGCCGGCCCCGCCATAGGTGCTGGCGGCCCGGTAGGAGGACACGGGCATGGTGCGTTGGAAGGAGATGTGACTGTTGGACGGTCTGTAACTCATGACTGCTGATGGAGTAGTCGGAACGAATGAACAAATGGAAAAGAGAGAGAGAGAAAGGAGCCTCTGAGCTGAGCTACAGAAAGAGTGACGTGGGTAGAGTGAACCGGAGAACTTATACTTCCCCCACACAACCCTCCTCTCTCTCTCTTTTCCAGGCCGGCCTCCAAGACCCTGCCTATATCCACATCCCCCATCCTCTCTTTCCTACTCTCCCACCTCTTCTCTCATGCTCTCATTCCACACTCTTTTCCCTAGCATTTGCATTTGCCCTTGGACACTCCTCAACTTCTATCTACATGCAAAACGTTGCTAATTATGTTATTTTAGCATGAATCTAATGTAAAACACATATTTGTGAAATCTAATACAAGAGAACTTTCTATCTTGTCAATTCAGATGACAAATTCCTCACACTGCAAAAAGAAAATGTAAGACAGAAAGAAAAAAAGAAAGAGACACAAAATGAAGAAAAGAGAGAAGACTGGAGTTAATGATGAAGAAAACAATTAAAGAAAGCAAGGTTTTATCCTGGGCATGCTTTGACATTCTTTGGTTTTTCCCATAAAAGGCATAATTTGGAATGGTTGCTGCATACCCACTGGGCAAAAATGGGTTGAATCCACAGGAGGTTGGTGGCACCTTAATAGGGGAAAACGGGTTTGTGGTAATGACTGGAGCGGAATTTGTGTAATGGTATCAAATACATTGAACACATGGTTTCCAGGTGTTTGATGCCATTCCATTGCTCTGTTCCGACCATTATTATGAGCCGTTCTCATTGTTTCCACATTATTTCAACCAAACAATTCTATGTGAATAACATCCTAGCTAGCACATTTGGTTCCTTGGAAGTTGTGGGAACGTACATTTTTGTTTTCCCAATTGGTTCTGGGAACGAAGCCAGAAGTTTCCTGACCTGTAAAATGGAACATTTCTTAAACGTTCTGAGAACGGAAGTAAAAATGTCACCTGTTCTGGGAACTTACATTTTTAGGTTGCAGGGAGGTTCTGAGAACGTTTTACTATGGTTCCTTTAAAGTTTTCCTACGAGGTTTTATTAACATTTTGAAGGTCATTAAATAAAGTTCTGAGAACATATTTCCATAAGACTTTTAATAACACTGCTAGCTTAGTTCAGGTTAACTGTTTTGAACTCCATTGCCAGGAAGTTGTGAAAAGGTTGTATGCAAAATAACCATAGGACAACCAGGCTCTCACCAAGCTCTAAGACACATATGGTTCTCAGAACGTTATGTGCTAGGTGGGATTGAATCAAGTGGAAAACTGATTGGATTTGAAAAAAGACATAAATGTAAGGGAATTTTGTATTTTTTTCTTTTAACCTAAATCCAATGACATGGTGACATTTTTTGTTGATTTCACATTGAGTTCATGTTAGTTGACAACTCAACCAAATGTAAATCAAAACTAGATGTTGAACTGACATCTGTGCCCAGTGTGTAGTTTATATGTACTTGATCAGCCAAACCCCCAAAATAACTGGATACGGACACACTTAGCAGCAGGGCTAAAGTAAACTGGCTTGCAGAAAGGAAAGGGAAAGGGGGATACCTAGTCAGTTGTACAACTGAATGTATTCAACTGAAATGTGTCTTCCGCATTTAACCCAACCCCTCTGATTCAGAGAGGTGCGGGGGGCTCCCTTAATCGACATCCACATCATCGGCGCCCGGGGAACAGTGAAGAGAATGGGCTGTTGCAATGTATGTAATGATCACAAGAACAGCTTATTCCCATTAGTGTATAGAATAAGCATGTATTGAAACGCCCCATCACCCATATTAAAAAGGCAACACCCAAGCTTCAAATACACCTAGAACGGCACATTCTGTAAATGAGGTGATGTGCACAAAGACTTTGGTAAGCTGATACCACAGTGTCTCTGTCTCTCTGTCTTCGGCGATAGGATTGGGGGAAGGGAGGGGGTGCTCTTGAGTCACCTTTGAGTGATAGAATGCCGGACACTGATTTCACGAAATTCCTTGGTTGAGTAGTTGATATCTTCAAGGTGATACCTTTGAGAAGACGTCTGCAGATAGCTGTGACAGGCTGAATTATATCTTTTAGTGGTTTGTATCTCATTGATCATCAGGAATGTTGATTGTGTCACCCGAAAGGTAATAAGGTCACACAGACACAGACAGACAGAGCCATTGAGTTTTTCATCCAGTACACAAAAAACCCATCAATATCCATTGTTCTTAAGAAAACATACCAGAAAAGGACTGTGAGTGGAAACGTTACCTCTCAAAGGTCAGAAACAACATAGCATGACATAATAGATGAATGGACAGACTTGAAAGATGCAGTATGTAACATTTGACTCTGACTCTTGCCACTTTTATTTTGACAATAAACAAGCAAGTTCATAGCCTCAAACTATCTTCTCAAACTAGCACATGTCCAGGGTGTGTACTTGTATGTCAAGCTGCCTCACGCTACAGAAACATGGGCCGTTCTTGCTCGGACAAGGCTTAAAGGGATACTTCAGGATTTTGGCAACGATGAATTCGGGGATACCATTTTTATGTTTCTGTGTCCAGTATGAAGGAAGTTAGAAGTAGTTTTGCGAGCCAATGCTAACTAGCGTTAGCGCAACGACTGGAAGTCTATGGGTATTGGCTAGCATGCCAAAATCCCGAAGTATCCCTTTAACGCTACTTGCTTTTTTACTTACTACAGCTATATCATAGACATAATTAAATGAAGGGCTATTTGTTTGTGGAAATGTAACAGAATGCACCAAAATAAAACCTGTGCCCTTAGGGAGATGGTCTCAAAGTTAATAGGTGGTGGCGTTTATAGCAGTGGAAAATAACAGGTTCCCAATGACCCTCACTGACGACACTACTGTATGCCCTGGTTAGGGCGGATTCACAAAATGGACCCCAGAGACAAAATAACAAAACAAAGTACCCAGGGGAAGTTGGCTAAAGCTCATACACTTCCCCTGTTTTCTTTATACTCTGACTTTACCTCACCTTCATGGTTGATCAAGTTTCAAAGCTTCACCTCTTCATCATAACAGTTCTCATATCATTCAGTATGTATCAATGTCCAGTCATATCACACAAAGCTTGGACAGTACACCTCAATGATTTAAAACAGTTTAATGGCAGAAGAAGAGGAACTTCTCAATAGAATCAGAGTGACTCACCTCACTGCTTCTACGCCATTTCTAAATGTTTAAAATGATTGTCCACTTTGAAATTTAAGTTTGTCAGTGAAAATCCACATTCTACAATTGATTGTATACAGGCCATGGTCTAGCTTTAAATCCATTGGAGCATGCATTAAGCTCAAGACGTGGACTTATCTCAACATTTGACCTCTTTTGAACTAATCTGACAAACGTTTGTTTCGGGAGGCACTATCACTTCAAACTGCTGCATGTGCAGAAATCCAGGCCTTAGTAGCTCTGGAGACCCTCAGTCCAGGGAGGCCAAGGGAGAGAGGGAAAGAGAGAAGAAAATTGAGGAGAAACTTGAGACTCTGACTCATACCAATAACAGCAGGATTCTGGGAAACTCAACAGGAGCTTATGTGCTTCAGGGATTCTGGACAACTGTCAGAGAATGAAAGCTCCCAGCTTGATCTTTCTTGGATGAACTTGGACTTGTTTATTCTCCTCTTCTATTTTACTAACTTTCCACTCTGTTACCCCTAAACTCGGGAGTGCTTACCCAGCTAAGAAAATTACAGTGCTTCAACGTTGTGCCAATGTCATATGTCAGTAGGGCAGTTACTCACTCAATCCCATGACCGGGACTTGTGCCAGGGTGGGGGAAAAAAGAGGAACAAGGGTAAGAAAAGGGAGGGTGGATCTTGATCTCTTTATAGCAAATTAGGAGTATAAATCTTAGATAAAGACCTGAGACACCCTGAGACCCTGAGCATTATTGGATGTCCTGCTTACATTCTTATATCTGCGTGGGAATTCCAGTTTTACGAGCAAGGTGTGGCCATGGGGGTCTGTGCTGACCATGGTCAAGGTGTGAAGGTCACTTATCAGTCATGAGTGAAATGTGACAGTTACGGGCCATTTTCTCTCAGAGTTGTCATGTCCATCTTTAGAGTCTTAGTACCAGTATGTTCCGTTTTTACACATGTCCACAAATACAGTAACACACCATTGAAAATGCATAGTCAGCACAATGGTCACTTAATTAATATGCTCCCTTTTAACTTGCACACATATATGACAACGAATACACGAACCCTCTACTGAAAATGCAGTCAATCACCACAATAGCCTCTTAAAGGGATAGTTCACCCAAATACAAATTGCATAATGGTTTCCTTAACCTATAAGCAGTCTATGGGCAAGGTATGACATCAATCCATGCTTTGGTTTTGTTTAACTTTTTAGCATTTGTGGACCAAAACCAATGCAAGTCAATATCCTATATTAGATTGCTTACAGCAGGGATCATCAACTAGATTAATCCGTGGGTCAATTTTCTGTTGAGCGGATGGTCGGGCGGCCTGAATATAATTACAAATAATTTGTAACTACACATTTACTGCAAGCCCAAACAGGATATGTTTGACTAAAACATAATCATTTCCAAAACTTGCTTACATTTGTATGCGATCACATGTCTCTCTATTATGTGTGGGAATACTTGGGAACAGATTTCTTAAATTAAAATCACTTAGAGCTGATTTCCTGGTGTTTTTAGTCTTTTATGTACAACAATGAAAATTATTATTATTATTATTATAGAAGCTCAGAAAACTTGGAGGGCCAAATGAAACCACCCGCGGGCCAAATTCGGCCGCCAGTTGGGGAACCCTGGCTTACGGGGTAAGGAAACTGATAACTATCCCTTTAACATGTTCCCTGTAGACTTACAGTTCATGAGTCTATAAAATTCCACTGAAAATACATAGTCAGCCTTCATCCTCCTTTAGGAACATAGGAATAAAGGTTATTTGGATGACACCTCTTTTCTATTAGGATCCTTGCACAGGAAAATTAAGACAGTATGCCTGCACACACATTCACACACCAGAACATCTGGTTACACTTCATTTTACAGTCCTATTTTGGCTGGTATTTATTTGTATTTGCAATGAAATTACATGGTAACAATAATGCATGGTAATTCAACAAACTCACTCCAGGAACCAACACATCATTATTTTGATTGTATAATCAAATATGTTTTTTTCCATTTTAACTTGTCATTGGGAGGTAAATACCAGATAGATAGGGGACTGTAAAATAAAGCTTAGTTAGTTAGTAACTATCTACTTACTTACTTACCTTTATTGAATCACCTTGAAAAAGATTTTTCTTGTTTTCCTATTAAACAAGCTTGGCTTTATTGCATTTATGATGTATCACAAGACAAAAAACAACACAGGGGTTTACATACACATTACAGTCCACCAATTTTACAGCGTATTGTGCTGAAAGCATCAGATTCTTCCGAAGGAGCACTAGGGGGAGCCAGCCCCAAGTCAAGGTGTGGCAGTCAAGGTGCAAACGGGCAGGCGTACTTTGACCATCCCATTGTTTTTATGGGATGCTAATATCGCTACCCTAGTGTTGACTACACTTCAGACACAGATGTAGGTGGCAGGAAGAGGCCTGTAGGGCAATTATGCAACCCCTACCGACACGTCCTTAGGGTTATTTGGAACAGCAGCCCCTCTGACTCTTTCTAAAGAGGGTCTGTATCTTCTCAGCGCTAATCGTTGTCTTCTGCCCCTCCAACGCTCACCCACTCATCGCATGGACGTGTTTACCTCAGCACATTCCAATCTTTATGTGTCGCATTTGAAGACCGACGCACACAAACCAAAACATCTCTCGACTCTGGAGGCAACGGGGCGAGAGGGTCAGATGTCAAAGGGCGTCTTAAATTACCCAAGGTCTCTGACGACAGATGAGGAATGCAGTGATTTCTCCCAGAAAGGAAAAGAGAGATTTTGTCCCACGTATGTCAGTTATTAAGGTCGATAGGATTAGAGAGCTGCAGCTGTTTTTGTTTGTTTAGTGATGAATGTGTTTAACAATAGGTCATTGGTAACGCTTGAGCCAGATAAGGCTCCCAATGGCCGATGCAAACATGAGCCATGTTACTTCCGTATGGCAAAATATACATACAGTAATCCATTGGTGCAAACTCTTCACAGCGCAACTTCGGGACTGTTTACAAATGGAGTTCAAGTTTCCAATACCTGGGATAAACTGAAAAATATTGATTTACTACTCGATCAGAGCAGTCTAAATTATTAGAAAAATGAAATACTATATCATTTCCCCCCAACTGACTTCATTGAGGTGAGTTATTGAGTTCATTGAGTGACAGTCATTACTTATCTCTTCAACCCAGCAGTTAAACTCTGATAAGCCTTTCCCAGGGGAGTGCATGGGTTAACATGGGTAAAACACCTACACACCCACATCCATACACATGCTTCATGTCTGGGTCAACAGTCAGCACAGACTTTTACTTTCTCCTCAGAACATTTGATATGCTCTTGTCATTACAGTCATCCTGTACAGTGCTCCACGTGTTTATAGGAGCATTTCATTGCTCAGGGCTAAATAAAAAAAAGGGGCCCCTTGCTTTGCATGTGAACACAATAGGCCAGGCTCTTTCAAGGACCCCATTCTCTAAAGCAGGGGTGTCAAACACGCATTCGGTCTTCAACGAGGTCCCGAGGGCCGCATTGAAAATTGGTTATATTTCCTTGCATTCAGAATTTGCAAAAAATAGTCCTCTATCCATCGTTTTGGGAATTTTCCATGCTCCCTGACTGTCTAGTGACTATTAGCGAGCTGGACAGCAAATAAACTATATGAATGTAGGTCTACTGACTGTGCACAGCAATTACTAGTGAGCTGGATAGTCAAGAAACTGTATGAATATAGGTCCATTATAATTTCTACACAGTTTCGATTTGGTTTTAGTCATTTTAAAGTATATTGGGTTCGTATCCCCCCCCCAGAAAAATATTTTACTCAAACCACCCGCGGCCCATATTGGACCCGGCTCGCGGGTGGTTTGTTTGACACCCCTGCTCTAACTGCTAACTATTAATCAACTAAATCACATTATTTCCATTGAAGTACAGTGAGTGTCTTATTCTAGTCAATCACGGTGTCAACACTAGAAGAAGTGAAGCCCGAAGGTAAAGATACAGTATACATCGTACTTTAAAGAAATGTACAGGTACAAGAACGACAACTTGTACAGGATGTGACTTCCAGGTATAGATGTCTGGCCAGTATCTATAAAACGAGTGCTGATCTAGGATCAGATTCCACCTGTCCATATAGTCTTTATTTATTATGATCTAAAAGGCATTCCTACTCTGGGACACTTTATGAATACGGGTCATACACTGCTTTTCATGGTGCAGGGGAAAAAGGGTGTGTCTGACCAAGGTGGGCTTGGGCATTCTTTATAGAGAGGAAACTAAAACAACCACTGTTTGCTCTTCGTTCAGAAGATAAGAGAGGAAGGTAATCAATAGCCTATGTGACACTCTCCACACAATAAAGTTGTCTGTGTAAAAATGTATTGCAACATATTATACAGTATGTGTGACTCACTTTAAGGGGTGTTAAGATATGGAATGTCACTAAAGTCTACGTTAAAACCCACTTTTCCCACAACTGTGAGTCATTCAGTCACTATCAACACAGACTCGCCATATCTGACAGTAAAAAGCTGCACAATCTGCTGTATGAGGTTTAATGTGTATAGAAGGACTGGCTTACAAGTGCAGTTGGTCTGTGTAAGATTTCATTGGTCATATTGAAATACGCCTCTTGATTTTGGGAGAATATGACTAATGGAATATCTTTGCACTATATACTGTATGTTAGCTCACTAATACAGTTCTGGGCATTAGAAAGTTACTTTTTCCACACGCAAAATGCCTGCTGCAGCAAGGTACATTCTTAATGGTGACAAACTGTTAATGATAATGCCAAGCACCAAGTTCATTAACAATCATCTAACAAGAGCCCATTCCCAGACCTGTACTTTGTTTTTGTACAATTAATTATGAATTTTGAAGAGGTTTTTGATGATGCAAAGAATGCATTCTGCACTGGTCAGATGCATTGAGACTCTAACATAAATACATTTATAATATGAATGGTCAGAATATCATTATAACAGCACATAATGCTGCAAACAAGGAAAAGCAGCTCCAATCCCTGTTATGTAAGTTTTGTATTCTCTCAAATTCACTCTGTGTGCTGTAAATATGTAACATGACTCTATTCTTTTTCTCCAGCATTCTGCGCTCCCCTACTGCATGCTAGCCAATCACAACACCCCTCGGACCCTCCCCTTTCCAGATAAAAAGAGGGCCAGGGAACAGTGAGCTCCATCTGCACGAGTCTCTCTCTCTCTGCAGCGAATCTCCCAGTCTCCACAGACCACCTACTGTAGCACTTGCTAAAACCAAAGTCATCATGTCCACCAGAGCTGTGAAGAGCACCAGCTACTCTGTGAGGTCCTCCTCTGCAGGCATGGGGCCTCAAAACTTCAGCAGCAACTCCTTCTCCGACGGCTATGGCGGCGGCGCCAGACAACAGAGCTACAGCGTCCGCAGCTCTTATGGGGGCGTTGGCAGCAGTGCCGGGGGTGTGGCAGCAGGTGGCTATAGGGTAGTTGGGGGGTACGTGGCTGGTGGGTCCGGGCAAAGAGGGGGCGTGATGGAGTTTGGGTATGCGGGCATGGGTGTTGGTGGTGGTTTGGGAATGGGTGGTGGTATGGGGATGGGGGGTGGGAAGATGACATGTACGGGACCCCCTCAAATCACCGCTGTTCAGGTGAACAAGAGCCTGCTGGCACCCTTGAACCTGGAGATCGACCCCAACATCCAGGTGGTCCGCACCCACGAGAAGGAGCAGATCAAGACCCTCAACAACCGCTTCGCTTCCTTCATCGATAAGGTCAGTTACTCATGAGTTCTGATCACACCAGGGTCAAATGCATAGTGCATGCCAAATACTTTCATACACTTGAGCTGAGCTTGATTTAGCTTGTCTTTTACAATGGTGGAGTAGTCCTGAAGGTGCAAACCTCGCCCACTCTGCACAGCGGTCAAGCTAAATCTAACTCACATCAGGTATTTTACAGCATTGCACAGTAAAATACCTGACCCATGTCTGGTTTGTATTAACTTGGCCTTTGGGAAGGGGCAGATTCACTTGTGATTTCGGTCATCTGTTTTGGATTTTTTATGTTAGCTATAACAATTCCTTTTAACTTCATCGAATAAGCTCCCTGCTCCAGTCAATCCGTACTGAATATACATTGTGTGCAAAACATTGTGCACAAAACTGAATGTATATTGTCAACAAAACTATGGAAATACATTCTAAGACTAATTGGGTACTATTTAGGCATGCAAGAATATAAAATACAAACTTGGTTTTCAACAGAAAACCCTCCCGCACTGACCACTCCCCTTTTACTGTAAAATAAAGAGTGGCATGATGGGCTCAATTGGTAGAGCATGGCGCTTGTAACGCCAGGGTAGTGGGTTCGATCCCCGGGACCACCCATACGTAAACATTTATGCACACATGACTGTAAGTCGCTTTGGATAAAAGCGTCTGCTAAATGGCATATTATTATTATTATTATTAAATAGGGCCAGAGGCACAATATGTGGTTGGTTGTATGAATACAGAGTTTGTTGTTTGGAAACCCCTTCTAGAAATTAACTACTGACTCTTAAGTCCACAAAATGATATATGGTGACACTTTGTTGTCTGCAGAATTTGTAGGCTACTAGGGATTTGTTGTTGGGCAGGAATCTATCTTGTCACAGGATCCTGTCTGCTCAATGTGCCATTGTGGCCTACACACTCAAACAGGATTTGGCAGGTTCACTGTCAGATATATCAGCCCATTCCTGCACAGGGCTTATCAACTGTCAACTACATTGATTACATGTTTCAAGCATCCCTTATTTGTAAAGTACCAAAGAATTCAAGGATCAATTTACAGGTTAAGCCATAAATCAGTTATGTTTACCGCCAGGTTAACCTATGTGCGGCATTCGACCCCTCCTCGACCCCTCCTCCACACCTTAGAGATACACACCTCCTCTGTTCTCTCCTCCATGCTTGTGTTTGAGTGGAACCCCACCCAGGGGCAGGGGGTCAAAAGAAAACACTTGAACAACATGAATCATGTGTGTAACTTTGATTGAGAAAGAGTGCCACATCATGCTGAAACACGGTACTCTGCTTCAATGACACACATTTGTTTGTTGGCCATTCATTAGTCTGTACATAAATTCACACTTTTGCTCCATCCATTCATGCATAATATATATACATTAATTCATACATTAATTCATCCTGCCATTCATTCATTTGTTTGTTCGTGCCTTCCATCCATCCATCCACCCTTCCTTCCTCTCTCACCTTGGCCATCCCTTCCTTCCTTCATTCATCCAGTCATTCACAAGTTTCAGTCAATGACACTGACCATTTCCCTTTTTGTCCCTGCAGGTGCGTTTCCTGGAGCAGCAGAACAAGATGCTGGAGACCAAGTGGAGCCTCCTGCAGGACCAGACCACCACCCGCTCCGACATCGACGCCATGTTTGAGGCCTACATCTCCAACTTGCGCAGACAGCTCGACGGCCTGGGCAACGAGAAGATGAGGTTGGAGTTGGACCTGCACAACATGAAAGGGCTTGTGGAAGACTTCAAGACCAAGTGAGTGGGTTTGACATTAAAAGTTAAAGGGGTAGTTCACTCAAATTTGATTATTATTGAACTACTTTCTTAACTTATAAGTGGTGTATGTTGTATAGTTAGAATTAAAACATTTTGACTAGGAGGGACCCAAATCTGAGTCTCAAATACAGTGTTATGATTTCAAGGAGCTATTGTTTTTGATTGAATAAATTCAAATCTTTAATCCTAAACGTTCTTTAATTTTAAGCTTGTCAGCAATGTTTCTTGTTTGATTGATGGGCTTGCTCTATTCTCAGATATGAGGATGAGATCAACAAGCGTACTGAGTCTGAAAACAACTTTGTTCTCCTCAAGAAGGTCAGTAGACTAAATAATTCTACAAGCCCCCCTACATGGATAACTTACAGTGCATTGTTGCTTAACCACAAAAATTGGCTGAAGTAGAAAAGTACATGAACCAGGTATGTTCTGCTATGCTTTCTCAGGATGCAGATGCTGCCTACATGATGGAGATGGAGCTGAAGGCCAAGCGGGACTGTCTTACTGATGAGCTTGAGTTCCTCAGGACTATCTATGACGCGGTAATGTACCACGTCTATATTGCAATGGGAGAGACTGACAGAAAACATTTGAATGCCTAGCTCAGGGGTCTCCAACAGGTCGATCGCAAGCTACCAGTAGCTCGAAGACCACCTATGAGTAGCTCGCCAAACAATTCTGAAAGTACATGCAATTTTCATGTGTTCCACCGCAAAATGTGATAAGCAAATCTCACTAGTATCAGACACTGCAAGCTCCCAGCTACTATTTAATCAGCGGAACTTGACATTAAGATAATGGCGTCGGAGGGGATGGCTGCCGTTTTACGGCTCCTAACCAACAGGGCTATTTTGTTTGTAATTTGTTTTGTACATAATGTTGCTGCTACCGTCTCTTATGACCGAAAAGAGCTTCTGGACATCAGAACAGCGATTAATCACCTCGAACTGGATAAAGATTTTTCTTGAATGAGTCCGATACGAAGGATATACTGCTTCTCCGAGACCAGGCCCAAATCCCAGTCATTATCGAGAAGAAAATACAGAAATACAGGGGGCGGATATCAAATCAAATCAAAATTTATTTGCCACATGCGCAGAATACAACAGGTGTAGACATTACAGTAAACAGCAAATAATTAAAGAGCAACAGTAAAATAAAATAACAGTAGGGAGGTTATATACAGGGGGTACCGAAACAGAGTCAATGTGCGGGGGCACTGGTTAGTCGAGGTAATTGAGGAAATTTTTACATGTGGGTAGAGTTAAAGTGATTATGCATAAATAATAAACGGAGTAGCAGTAGCGTAAAAGAGGGGGTGGGGTGGGGTGGACAATGCAAATAGTCCGGGTAGCCATGATTAGCTGTTCAGGAGTCTTATGGCTTGGGGGTAGAAGCTGTTAAGAAGCCTTTTGGACCTAGACTTGGCGCTCCGGTACCGCTTGCCGTGCGGTAGCAGAGAGAACAGTCTATGACTAGGGTGGTTGGAGTCTTTGATAATTTCCAGGACCTTCCTCTGACACCTCCTGGTATAGAGGTCCTGGATGGCAGGAAGCTTGGCCCCAGTGATGTACTGGGCTGTACGCACTACCCTCTGTAGTGCCTTGTGGTTGGAGGCCGAGCAGTTGCCATACCAGGCGGTGATGCAACCAGTCGGAATGCTCTCGATGGTGCAGCAGTATAACTTTATGAGGATCTGAGGACCCATGCCAAATCTTGAGGGAGAATAGGCTTTGTCGTGCCCTCTTCACGACTGTCTTGGTGTGTTTGATGTGTTCGGGGTGCCTTGTGAGAATTCGTCGGCGAGTGGGTAACCCGCCTCTACCATCCGTTCTATTGTCCAACGTGCAATCACCGGAAAATAAACGATTATATCCGTTCGAGACTATCCTGACGGACATAAAAAACTGTAATATCTTATGTTTCACTGAACAACGACACGGATAATATAGAGCTGGCTGGGTTTTCCGTGCATCGGCAGGACAGAACAGCTACGTCTGGTAAGACGAGGGGTGAGGATGTGTGTCTATTTGTCAATAACAGCTGGTGTGCGATAATATTAAAGAAGTCTCGAGGTATTGCTCACCTGAGGTAGAGTACCTCATGATAAGCTGTTGACCACACTATCTACCAAAAGAGTTTTCATCAATATTATTCTTAGCCGTCTATTTACCACCAAAAACCGATGCTGGCAAAAAGACCGTACCCAACGAGCTGTATAAGGACATAAGCAAACAAGAAAATGCTCATCCAGAAGCGGCACTCCTAGTGGCCAGGGACGTTAATGCAGGCAAACTTAAATACGTTTTACCTCATTTCTACCAGCATGTCACATAAATAATATAAATAATATGCCATTTAGCAGACACTTTTATCCAAAGCGACTTACAGTCATGTGTGCATACATTTTTACGTATGGGTGGTCCCGGGGATCAAACCCACTACCCTGGCGTTACAAGTGCCATGCTCTACCAATTGAGCTACAGAGGACCACGTGTGCAACCAGAGAAAAAAAAAAACTCCAGACCACCTTTACTCGACACACAGACGCATACAAAGCTCTCCCTCACCCTCCATTTGGCAAATCTGACCATAATTCTATCCTCCTGATTCCTGGTTAAAAGTAAAAACTAAAGCAGGAAGTACCATTGACTCGCTCAATTCGGAAGCGGTCAGATTCAGGACTGTTTTGCTAGCACAGACTGGAATATGTTCCGGGATTCATCCAATGGCATTGAGGAGTATACCACCTCAGTCAACGGCTTCATCAATAAGTTCATCGACGACGTCGTCCCCACAGTGACCGTGCATACATATCCCAACCAGAGCCATGGATTACAGGCAACATCCGCACTGAACTAAAGGCTAGAGCTGCCGCTTTCAAGGAGCGGGACACTAAACCGGACGCTTATAAAAATCCTGCTATGCCCTCAGACGAACCATCAAACAGGCAAAGCGTCAATACAGGACTAAGATTGAATCCTACTACACCGGCTCTGACGATCGTCGGATGTGGCAGGGCTTGCAAACTATTACAGACTACAAAGGGAATCCCAGCCGCGAGCTGCCCAGTGACGTGAGCCTACCAGACGGGCTAAATGCCTTTTATGCTCGCTTTGAGGCTAGCAACACTGAAGCATGCATGAGAGCACCAGCTGTTCTGGATGACCGTGTGATCACGCTCTCCATAGTCAATGTGAGCAAGACCTTTAAACAGGTCAACATTCACAAGGCCGCGGGGCCAGACGGATTGCCAGGACGTGTACTCCGAGCATGCGTGGACCAACTGGCAAGTGTCTTCACTCACATTTCCAACCTCTCCCTGACCGAGTCTGTAATACCTACATGTTTCAAGCAGACCACCATAGTCCCTGTGCCAGAGAAAGCGAAGGTAACCTGCCTAAATGACTAACGCCCCGTAACACTCACGTCAGTAGCCATGAAATGCTTTGATTTGATGGTCATGACTCACATCAAAACCATCATCCCGGAAACCCTAGACCCACTCCAATTCGCATACCACCCCAACAGATCCACAGATGACGCAATCTCAATCGCACTCCACACTGCCCTTTCCCACCTGGACAAAAGGAACACCTATATGAGAATGCTGTTCATTGACTACAGCTCAGCGTTCAACACCAAAGTGCTCACAAAGCTCATCACTAATCTAAGGACCCTGGGACTAAACACCTCCCTCTGCAACTGGATCCTGGACTTCCTGACAGGCCGCCCCCAGGTGATAAGGGTAGGCAACAACACATCTGCCACACTGATCCTCAACACTGGGGCCCCTCAGGGGTGCGTGCTTAGTCCCCTCCTGTACTCCCTGTTCACCCTTGACTGCGTGGCCAAGCACGACTCCAACACCATCATTAAGTTTGCTGATGACACAACAGTGTTAGGCTTGATCACCAACAACGATGAGACAGCCTATAGAGAGAAGGTCAGAGACCTGGCAGTGTGGTGCCAGGAAAACAACCTATCCCTCAATGTGAGCAAGACAAATGAGCTGATCGTGGACTACAGGAAAAGGAGGGCCGAACAGGCCCCTATTAACGACGGGGCTGTAGTGGAGCAGGTCGAGAGTTTCAAGTTCCTTGGTGTCCATATCACCAACAAACTATCATGGTCCAAACACACCAAGACAGTCATGGAGACAACACCTTTCCCCCCCAGGAGACTGAAAAGATTTGGCATGGGTCCCCAGATCCTCAAAAAGTTATACAGCTGCACCACTGAGAACATCCTGACCGGTTGCATCACCGACTGGTATGGCAACTGCTCGGCATCCGACCGTAAGGCACTACAGAGGTTAGTGCGTACAGCCCAGTACATCACTGGGGCCAAGCTTCCTGCCATCCAGGACCTACTGTATATACTAGGCGGTGTCAGAAGAAAATTGTCAAAGAATCCAGTCACCCAAGTCATAGACTGTTCTCTCTGCTACCGCATAGCAAGCGGTACCGGAGCGCCAAGTCTAGGTCCAAAAGGCTCCTTAACAGCTTCTACCCCCAAGCCATAAGACTGCTGAACAACTAATCAAATGGCCACCTGGACTATTTACATTGACCCCCCCTCGCTGTTTATTATCTATGCATAGTCCCTACCTACCTCGACTAACCTGTACCCCCGCACATTGACTCGATACCGGTACCCCCTGTATATAGCCTCGTTATTGTTATTTTATTGTGTTATTTTTCATTTTTTACTTTAAATATTTTCTTAACTCTATTTCTTGAACTGCATTGTTGGTTAAGGGCTTGTAAGTAAGCATTTCATGGTAAGGTTGTACCTGTTGTATTCCGTATGTGACAAATAAAATGTGATTTGAATTTGATTTGATTATCCCACCCCTGGTTAGCCAATATTAGCTTAAAAAGTCAAACCTAAAACAATTTCCAGCAATATTGCCCCTTTCTGTCCGTGTGGTGTGGGAATTTTTCTATCACTCTGTGTGTAGCCAATAGTGATGGGTCGTTTGCGAATTAATGGCTCTTTTTGAACTTCTCTTTTTGGTGAACGTCAGGAACCGAATCGCATATGTGAAAGAGCCATTCATTTGGCTCCCTGATTTGCGTACTTTTACTATTGCTTTTTGAGCAGTTATCTGGAGATAAATTATAAAACATTCTCTGAGGATGATAATTCCTCAGTGCAGGAACTATATAGTGAGGAGTCGTCCATTTTTTTTTGTAGGCCATCTAATAATTTGGTCAGGTAAAAATGAATTTGAACTCACATTTCACGTTCTGACATAATGGTAGGCAACGTTTCAGGCTTTTAATGAGAGATTTACTATTCTTTCATGTTTTAGGTCAATATCTAAGCATTACTGAACGAAGAGCCGTTTGGGAGCCAAATTAACTTATCTTTTAGGTGAATGGAGCCAAATGAGCCGGCTCACAGAAAAGACTCGGAATGCCCATCACTAGAGCCAGTTGATGTGATAACTGGCTTGTGGGTTGACAGAAATACTGTTAATGGCAAAGTAGGCTTACCTGGCAGAAGTATATCATGAGTAAGTTTATCGTTTGTATCTATTATGTGTTATTTGCTAACTTTACCATGAAATGAGCAGCAGCGATACAGAACCATCACTAGACAGGAACATTAGATGGCACACTAGATGTGAAATTAAAGGGCAAGATGCCCAATTAAAGGGGAATTACAGACCAACATTTTTTTTTTCTGATGTGAATTAAGCATTGACATTTACTCAGAACATCCAATTTCGCTGTTTCTCGATAAACAATTGTAATGTTGAGACTGAAACCCCCAAAAAAATCTTAAACCAGGAAAAATAAAACTGAGAAAACATAATTTGGGAAAATATAAAACAAAATATGGCAAAGAAATCACTGATTTTTTTAGTGGCCCCCTAAGAGCTTTTTATTAATCATTATTTTACCAGGTACACTACCAGTCAAACGTTTGGACAAACCTACTCATTCAAGGGTTCTTCTTTATATTTACTATTTTTTACATTGTAGAATAATAGTGAAGACATCAAAAGTACTTAATAACACATATGGAATCATATAGTAACCAAAAAAGTGTTAAACAAATCAAAATACATTTTATATTTGAGATTATTCAAATAGCCACCCTTTGCCTTGATGACAGCTTTGCACACTCTTGGCATTCCCTCAACCAGCGTCATGAGGTAGTCACCTGGAATGCATTTAAATTAACATTGTGGAATTTCTTTGTTGTGATAAGGTAGGGGGTATACAGAAGATAGCCCTATTTGGTAAAAGACCAAGTCCATATTATGGCAAGAACAGGTCAAATAAGTAAAGAGAAACGACAGTCCATCATTAATAGAAGACATGAAGGTCAGTCAATACGGAAAATGTCAAGAACTTTATAATAATAATATAATAATAATAATAATATGCCATTTAGCAGACGCTTTTATCCAAAGCGACTTACAGTCATGCGTGCATACATTTTTTTTGTGTATGGGTGGTCCCGGGATTTGAACCCACTACCTTGGCGTTACAAGCGCCGTGCTCTACCAGCTGAGCTACAGAGGACCACAACTTTGAAAGTTCATTGGATTTTGAATAAATTGTGTGTAGAGTATTTTTTATTTATTTAACTAGGCAAGTCAGTTTAGAACAAATTCTTATTTACAATGACAGACTACCCTGGCGCTGCTGGGCCAATTGTGCACCGCCCTATGGGACTCCCAATCACAGCCTGATTGTGATATAGCCTGGAATCGAACCAGGGTCTTTAGTGACGCATCTAGCACTGAGATGCTTCAGACCGCTGCGCCACTCGGGAGCCCATGCTTTATGAAATCTAAAGGCTTCTCTCCATCCTCTCTTGGTTCTTCAGGAGCTGCGTGAGCTGCAGGGCCAGATCAAGGACACCTCTGTCGTGGTGGAGATGGACAACAGCCGTAACCTGGACATGGACTCCATCGTGGCCGAAGTGCGCGCTCAGTACGAGGACATCGCCAACCGCAGCAGAGCTGAGGCCGAGACCTGGTACACGCAGAAGGTAAGCCCCTTCTCCAGTGAGGCACCCGAAACCCCTCACGCCTACGTGACCTTTCCGAGATTCAAAACTGGCTATGCTCCAATGTCCATACTAGCATATCACTGAGAATGGATGCCCAATGCCTAAATGGAGTGCTAGTGTGGAGACCAGTGGAGGCTGCTGAGGGGAGGATGGCTTATAATAATGTCTGGAATGGAATCAATGGAATGTCTCAGGTATCCACTCTGCTAGCCAGAAGCTAGCATTGATGGATGACTTCACTGTTATGTTATGTCTCTATGTTTTGGCTGCTGACAGTAACGTGATTTTGTCTCTGTAACAGTATGAACAGATGCAGGTGTCAGCCAGCAACTATGAGGACGACCTGAAAAACACCAAGGCAGAGATCGCAGATATCAACCGCAAAATCATGAGATATCAGTCTGAAATTGATATGATAAAGGGTCAGGTGAGTGCCACATTATGTTCCTCAATAAATATGTATCCCAGTGTATTTTTATGTAACACCCCTGGTGTGGATAGACTTTCTCTCCTACTCAGTGGTAGGGTAACCAACATCTACCAATACGAACATGACTAAAAACATTGTTTGCCTGAAAACAGCGCGGCCACCTGGAGAACCAGATCGCTGAGGCAGAGGAGCGTGGTGAGCTGGCGGTGAAGGATGCCAGGCTTCGCATTAACGACCTCAAGGTGGCCCTGCAGAGAGCCAAACAGGATATGACCATGCAAGTACGCCAGTACCAGGAGCTGATGAATGTCAAGCTGGCCCTGGACATTGAGATCGCCACCTACAGGAAGCTGCTGGAAGGAGAGGAGAGCAGGTACGAGACTTGGGGCCATGTTCTTTTAGATTAGTCACAGGAAGGAGGAAATCATTCAGGCATGAGAGCATTAAAACATTGTGTTGAATGACCAGACTCTAAGATTAGGAGAATTTGATAATGACCAATTAGTTCATTTGCTGACTGAACATTCCCTTCTCTCTCTCTCCTCTCCTCTCCTCTCCTCTCCTCTCCTCTCCTCTCTCTCCTCTCCTCTCCTCTCCTCTCCTCTCCTCTCCTCTCCTCTCCTCTCCCCAGGCTGGTGAATGGAATCAAGTCGGTCAACATCTCCAAACAGTCTTCTTGTAAGTGAATGCCCTCACACCCCACAGCTATGCTGTTTCACTTATTGTTTATTACTTATGAATGTACATCACAGGAGGTTGGTGGCACCTTAATTGGGGAGGGCAGACTTGTGGTAATGGTTCGTGATATGGGTGTCCATAAGAGTCCATAAGAGGAATGAGTGGAATGGTATCAAATACATTAAACACATGGTTTCTATGTGTTTGATGCCATTCCATTTACTCAATTTCAGCCATTGTTATGAACTGTCCTCCACTCAGCAGCCTCCACTGATGTACATTGTACCTGTCAAATAAATGGGAGAAATAAATAACACAAATCCATGTTAACTCCAATAACCCGACGTGTTCATTTCCACTTCCAGCAATGAACTACAACTCTTACCCCCTGGAGAGCAGTCGCACCACCAGTTATGTCAGCGGCTCAATGGGGGGATACAAGGGCAGCAGCACCAGCTACGGAATCAGCACTTACGCCAGTTGCCATGAGAGCAGCCATGTAGGCAGCAGCTTCGACCTGCCTGGCAGCATCACCCTGGGAGGCACCAACGGTATCCAGGTCTCTACCAGCAGAGACGTGGATGCCAGCATCAGCCTGGGAGGTGCCAAAGGCACCAGCAGAGACGTGGATGCCAGTATCAGCCTGGAAGGCAGCAACAGCATGGCTACCAGCAGAGACATGGATGCCAGCGTCAGTGTCGATAGCAGTTCCACTGTCCCAAACACCAAATCCCAGACCACCTTCGTCAAGACTGTTGAAGCCGAGGTGACCTTGAATGTGGCTTCTGATGCGGCGTCCGACCATGCCGAGGAACAGCCGGCTGAGAGCGACGAATGAGGAGACTTCATCATCACGGGCGACGGTGCAGTTAGTTTACTGTAGATCTATCTGTCGCAGATTTGTGCTTCTCCAACCTACCTTTCACCCTTCCACTAGTTTCACTTTTCTAGCCAAGTTATTACTGTATTTACCTGCAGAACAGAACAGTGACATGTCAAACAGGCTACATATATCCACCTAGAATCACAGGAAGTCGAACTGTATCCTCAGTCTAACTGTAACTTTTCCTACCCACAAAGGGTTTGTTTTAAATTGTAAAAGCCCCATGAAAGTCAGCCCCTAGTGTCCATTCAAGTCACCAGCAGGTGTCATTGTGGTACATGTTTTTCTCTCTGCTTGCTCTGAGACCCATTAAAGTACTTGGAGAACAAACAACCTCTATGTGCTGTGACATTTATTCTATGAGTGTCCATAAGAGTCATTTTATAGGGGGATGCTGTTATCCTTATGCCCACCAAAAGGGACAATTTCATGAAATGTGTCCATGTCATTCACCATTCACCAACAGCATTTTCATAATATGGAATGAAGATTCTATAGTTGTCAATGGAGATGAGGAAAATATCAAAACACACAACAACAAAAAATGAAACACTTTTGTATAAGAGATCAGAATGACAGACAGAGGTTTATAATAACAAGGAGCATAGCAGAGTGCAGCTACAAAAACACAAAAGGTCTTCAGATCAACAGACCATCAGTCTTGATAGACAGGTACTGGCCTGAAGCATGTCACTCTCCAACCTCTACTTAGTACAAACAACCAAACACATTCCAACCACACTGTCCATGGACACACGTGAAAACACAAATGCATGCATGCAGACAGACACACACACACAGGCGCATGCGCGCGCACACACACACACAAACGCAACATGTAAAATGTTGGTCCCATGTTTCATGAGCTGAAATAAAAGATCCCAGAAATTCTTCATATGCACAAAAAGCTTATTTCTCTCAAATGTTGCGCACACATTTGTTTACATACCTGTTAGTGAGCATTTCTCATTTGCCAAGATAATCCATCCACCTGACAGGTGTGACATATCAATAAGATGATTAAACAGCATGATCATTACACAGGTGCACCTTGTGCTGGGGACAATAAAAGGCCACTCTAAAATGTGCAGTTTTGTCACACAACACAATGCCACAGATGTCTCACGTTTTGAGGGAAAGTGCAATTGGCATGCTGACTGCAGGATTATCCACCAGAGCTGTTGCCAGAGAATTTAATGTTCATTTATCTACCATAAGCCGCCTCCAACATCGTTTTAGAGAATTTGGCAGTACGTCCAACCGGCCTCACAACTGCAGACCATGTGTAACCACGCAAGCCCAGGACATTCACATCTGGCTTCTTCACCGGCGAGATCGTCTGAGACCAGCCACCGGGACAGCTGATGAAACTGTGGGTTTGCACAGCCGAATAATTTTTGCACAAACCGTCAGAAACCACCTCAGAGAAGCTCATCTGCGTGCTTGTTGTCCTCACCAGGGACTTGACCTGACTGCAGAGGGCAAATGCTCACCTTAGATAGCGACTGGCTCGCTGGAGAAGTGTGCTCTTCACGGATGAATCCCGAATTCAACTGTACCAGGCTGATGGCGTTGTGTGGGTGAGCGGTTTGCTAATCTCAACCATGTGAACAGAGTGCCCCATGATGGCGGTGGGGTTATGGTATGGGCATAAGCTACGGACAATGAACACAATTATATTTTATCGAAGGAAATTTGAATGCACAGAGATACCGTGATGAGATCCTGAGGCCCATTGTCGTGCCATTCATCCGCCACCATTACCTCATGTTTCAGCATGATAGTGCACGGCCCCATGTCGCAAAGATCTGTACACAATTCCTGGAGGCTGAAAATGTCCCAGTTCTTCCATGGCCTGCATACTCACCAGACATGTCACCCATTGAGTATGTTTGGGATCCTCTGGATCGGCGTGTAAGACAGCGTGATCCAGTTCCCGCCAATATCCAGCAACTTCGCACAGCCATTGAAGAGGAGTGGAACAAAATTCCACAGGCCACAATCAACAGCCTGATCAACTCTATGCGAAGAAGATGTGTCGTGCAGAATGAGGCAAATTATGGTCACACCAGATACTGACTGGTTTTCTGATCCACACCCCTACCTTTTTTTAAGGTATCTGTGACCAACATACAGTATGCATACCTGAATTCCCTCATGTGAAATCCATAGATTCATTTATTTAAATTGATTGATTTCCTTATATGAATTGTAACTCAGTAAAAGCTTTGAAATTGTTGCATGTTGTGTTCATTGTTTTGTTCAGTGTACAGTATGTGTGTACAGCGCATTTGGAAAGTATTCAGACCCCTTTACTTTTTCCACATTTTGTTACTTTACAGCCTTATTCTAAAATGGATTAAATAGTTTTTTCCCCTTATCAATCTACAAACAATACCCCATAATGACAAATCAAAACAGCTTTTTAGACATTTTTGTTAAAATAAAATTAAAAAAACGGAAATATCACATTTACATGCGTATTCAGACCCTTTACTCAGTACTTTGTTGAGGCACCTTCAGTAGTGAGACTTGAGTCTTCTTGGGTATGACGCTACAAGCTTGGCACACCTGTATTTGGGGAGTTTCTCCCATTCTTCTCTGCAGATCCTTTCAAGTCTGTCAGGTTGGATGGGGAACGTCGCTGCAAAGCTATTTTCAGGTCTCTCCAGAGATGTTAGATCGGGTTCAGGTCCGGGCTCTGGCTGGGCCACTCAAGGACATTCAGAGACTTGTCCCCTAGCCACTCCTGCATTGTCTTGGCTGTGTGCTTAGCATCGTCGTCCTGTTAGAAGGTGAACCTTCACCCCAGTTTGAGGTCCTGAGCGCTATGGAGCAGGTTTTCATCAAGGATCTCTCTGTACTTTGCTCCGTTCATCTTTCCCTCGATCCTGACTAGTCTCCCAGTGTCTGCCACTGAAAAACATCCACACAGCATGATGCTGCCACCACCATGCTTCACCGTAGGGATGATGCCAGGTTTCCCCCAGACGTGATGCTTGGCATTCAGGCCAAAGAGTTCAATCTTGGTTTCATCAGAACAGAGAATCGTGTTTCTCATGGTCTGAGAGTCTTTAGGTGCCTTTTGGCAAACTCCAAGCAGGCTGTCATGTGCCTTTTACTGAGGAGTGGATTCCGTCTGGCAACATATAGGCCTGATTGGCGGAGTGCTGCAGAGATGGTTGTCCTTCTGGAAGGTTCTCCCATATCCACGGAGGAACTGGAGCTCTGTCAGAGTGACCATTGGGTTTTTGGTCACCTCCCTGACCAAGGCCCTTCTCCCCCGATTGCACAGTTTGGCCGGGCGGTCAGCTCTAGGAAAAGTCTTGGTGGTCCAAACTTCTTCCATTTCAGAATGATGGCGGCCACTGTGTTCTTGGGGACCTTCAATGCTGCAGAAATATTTTGGTACTCTTCCCCAGATCTGTGCCTCGACACAATCCTGTATCGGAGCTCTATGGACAATTCCTTCGACCTCATGGATTGGTCTTTGCTCCTGGCATGCACTGCTAACTGTGGGACCTTATATAGACAGGTGTGTGCCTTTCCAAATCATGTCCAATCAATTGAATTTACCACAGGTGGACTCCAATCAAGTTGTAGAAACATCTCAAGGATGATCAATGGAAACAGGATGCACCTGAAGTCAATTTCGAGTCTCATAGCAAAGGGTCTGAATACTTATGTGAATAAGTTATTTCTGTTTGTTATTTTTAATAAATTTGCAAACATTTCTAAAAACCTGTTTTTGTTTTGTCATTATGGGGTATTATGTGTAGATTGATGAGAAAAAAACATTTATCAATTGTAGACGAAGGCTGTAACGTAACAACATTTGTTAACAGGAAGGATTCTGAATACTTTCCGAATGCACTGTTCTCTCTCTCTCTCTCTCTCTCTCTCTCAAAACCAACAATTGCGCTCAGTAGTATGCTGAATCCACAGTTCACTCTGCAGCCTCTGACAAGCCCAAACTGGGCCTGCATTTGACATTTAATGTGACTTAGCAGTGTGAGAAACCGGAGAGACCAATTCATGCATTATGATGAAGCCTGCAGTATCTATTATCATCTTTATAATGCCAAAGGGATTTAAGGTCATGCATTCCTGACATGACTTGTCAAATGTCATTGAATGTCACTGTCTACCTGTGTTTTTTTCTAACGACATTTGTGTGTATTCAATAGATATTTCTTTTTGAAGACTCGAAACAATAAATATTTCAACACTGCACAACATGCTTTGCTGCGTACTTAAGGGTTTATTTGATTCCCCTAACTCAACTAGAAACTGGCATAAATCATGCACTTGTAGTATGCCAATGGAATATTACTGTGAGTCGATTTCTGTTTGAGTTGCCCCTTGCCACAATGTTTGCAAACAATGTTTGGGTTAAACACATTCGTGATGAATTTGATTTGTTTCATGATGGAGGGGGCATAGATTACACAAGAGGGGTTTAGGGCAGAGGGGAACAGGTCTGTACCTACAAGAAGTGCGGGGTATCGCTAAAGCTGTTATCTAAATTTAAGGCCAAAACACAAATGTCACCCATCCACTACGCAGAGGAAAGCCCACCCCACTCCCCCTCCACCAACTGCATCCATTGATGCTGACAAAACTGTAGCACTTAGCACTGCAGTACATACAGAAACAGGCTGCTCCATATTACGGTTTCAAGGGGTGGCATTATGACTGTCATATGTCCATAGCATGTGGGCATGTGCCTCAGGCTGCTTTTATTTCATCCTTTGCATTACAGAGTGAGCTTAGCATGGGAACAATATTAAAGGGAGAATTACTTGAAATTAACAGATGAATGAAGAGATAGAGAGCGCTATTCCTAAAATAAACAAAGGACACTGCATAGGTGCAGACTGAAGGCAGAGCCAAGCGCAAATATAAAAGCTTAACTCGTGTCTTTGTGATTGATGGATGTGGACCGTCATCCATTTTAATTCTGCACAGCAGATGAAAGACATCTGTTATGTAACTCTTTGTAGCAGGCCGAGAGAACACCTCCAGAACAGCATGAACCCACAAGGCTCTCTTCTACACAAACAACCGACTTACACTGTAGTTCTGCAAGACCAGAGTAAGCCACCACTAGTCAAGGTAGAGAAAGAGAGAAAGCTCCAGTGTCATTCATTTCAGTGTCCCTTACAGCAGGTCAAGTGTATATATACACTACCAGTCAAAAGTTTTAGGACACCTACTCATTTAAGGGTTTTTCTTTATTTCTACTATTTTTTATATTGTAGAATAATAGTGAAGTCATCAAAACTATGAAATAACACATATGGAATCATGTAGTAACCAAAAAAGTATTAAACAAATCAAAATATATTTTATATTTGAGATTCTTAAAATAGCCACCCTTTGCCCTTTGCACACTCTTGGCATTCTCTCAACCAGCTTCACCTGGGGATGCCCCGTGAAATTCTAGGCATTATCAAGCACTTGTCAAATTGTGAATGAGTGTCTGATGTAGTGTGTATAGCCTGCGCAAAAAATAAAGCAGAGCTCATGACTTTCAAGCGACTTTTTCCAAATCATCATTAGAGTTGCATCATGCAGCCTTACAATGTATTAAAAATCAAAACATATAGCCCAACGTTTGTAGAACAACTAAAGTTACACTAATAACTCTAAATTAAGCATATGGGAAACGATTTGAGGGAGTGCGCACATGCGGCTATTCTGTGTTGAGCGGTTAACAAATAAATTTGGCATAGCCAGATCAGGACCTAACATAAGGACCTAACATAAGGACAACTCAGAGTATGCTATTCTGTTCTTCTGAAATAGACAACATTTTCTTCTTATCATGCTTCTTTAGACCCGTCTAAAATAAATAATGGATTTATTGTGAAGGTGTAGGCTATATTAAATGGATTTATTATACTTTTTTAAATCTAGATGTTCCAAAGGTCAGCATCAGTGGCTTGTAGGCTATGTGTGGAAGCCAGGAGATGCTAATTGTGTTTATGTTAATTAACGGTCAATTACCGTGAGACCGATAGTTATTTGCTTGACAATCACCGGCTGACGAAATTTCGTGACCGCCACAACCCTAGCAGAAACCAAAGGAATTTCCAGAGTTAGCCATCCCTGAGACCGTGTGTGGTAACTCATAGTCTAGTCTAGTCTAATAAAGTTTAGTAATGATGTTAGGTACAGTGGGAGTTTTTGTAAAAGGGCTTTATACATGAAAACATAGCAATGTATCAACCTATCTGACATCAAAGAGGGCCCAACTTTCTGGTAGAGAATGCAGTGATGAGTACTAAAACTGTCGCCTGTAATAAAGTGCATTGCCCTATGATAAACTGCATCTAATGGCTTTAATGAAGTGGCAGCTGTATTCATATAGATGTTGTCGCAATAGTCTAGGACCGATAGGAACGTCGACTGAATAATCTGCTTTCTACTATTTAGCGAGAGGCAAGAAGCCCATTTTTATCTCAGCTTCTTAACTAACTCATCAATATGCTTTTTAAAAGACAGCTTTTCATCTATCCAGATGCCCAGATATTTGTAAGCAGGGATACGATCAATATGGACACCATCCAAAGTACATATGTTTAAATCAGAGTTATTTTTATGTGCTCTAGAGCAGTGTTTCCCAAACTCAGTCTTGGGGCCCCCCCTGGGTGCACGTTTTGGTTTTTGCCCTAGCACTACACAGCTGATTCAAATAACCAACTCATCATCAAGCTTTGATTATTTGAATTATTTGAAACCAAAATGTGCACCGAGTGGGGGCCCCAGGACCGAGTTTGGGAAACCCTGCTCTAGAGAACAACATATACAGTACTTAGTTTTACCTGCATTCAATACTAATTTCAGGTCAGTAAAGTCATGTATGATTTACTGTGCACTGTGGCCTTTAGCACATGCAGACCATAAAACTGCAGTGAATGTTGAAAGTATGCGTTTAGAAAATGTTATGGTAATAACATACTGTACAATTCACCCAGGTGGAGGTGACAGACAGGGTTAGTTCTAACTACAGAACCTTCTCAAAACACATTGTTAGAGAAGATTCAAGGTTCACCCCTCTGACCTTCTCTTCCATTGTGTTTTGAGAAGGATGAGAGGAGAGGGCGCAAGCAATCAAGGAACGACAATTGAGAATCACCTGATGACCACAATATTCTAATTGCAATTTGTGTAGAGATGTGGACTTTCATCCAAGCCGCATGCATGTACTAACTCACTTTAAACCTCCAGGCGGTCAGCTGGCTAGACCAGTTCACTTAGACAACTAGGTCAAGAGCCTGTTATCGATGGTGTAACAGGCCCCAGGATGGCAGTGGGCATACCATTTCACCCGAAGAGATGGAAAACAGGTTCACTACATACAAGGGGAGCCATCTCTTAGTCCATAATAGGTGGAGAAAGTGTCACTAATTGCAATTTGTGTAGAGATCATAAAAGCAGCATAGATGTACTAACTCGCTTTAAACCTCCATTCAATTTCCTTGCCAATTTGTTTTTGTCTTGTAGCTAACCAACTCATTCATAAATCTACGCCTTGACTCAACTTGTGCACCAATCATTTAGTATTTCCACTTATCTGTGTGTGGCATTCTACTAAAATCATTGAACTATACAAGGAACAAGACATATGTACAAGGCCATTAAATTGTAAATGTTGTTTAACGGCTTTAATTTAATGCATAATATGATATACCACCAGTAATCCACTGCAAAGTTGACTTGTCTCATCATAGCTCTTTCGATGCCTCAGGACTCAACATAAGTCATACAGTGACAGCTACTTTTCACAACTTTGTAGGCTGCTTGCTGTCTTTTTTCTATCATGCCTTTGTTGCTGTAGTAACAGGTTTGCATTCTTCCCCATGAGTCCTCTGACGGAACACAATCTGCTGAGCCGTTGGAAACAAAACTTATTTTACAAAAGCTGGTGGATGCTCGGCAAAGGTGTGTCTCATTCCAACAGTGTGGGACACGAAACCAGCAGGTCTTTTGACTGCTTCTACCTGCTGACCTTGTCAAAATGTCTTGTAGGGGTTAGTTAGCGCCATGCTATCATTATGACTATGAGTTCACCTGTAACCATCAAAGCTAATACTGACATGTACCTCGCAAACGCATAGCCAAAGGCCTATTAATAATCTCAGCACGTATCCCATGTGCAGGGGTTGAATAAACTAATAGTAACCCCTGTCTAAACTCAAGCCCTATTGCAGAGTTACTTTTACAATACTCAGCTTATGTACAATAGAGTTATGTTTTGAGGATCGGAGCAGGGTCCTTCACTTAGCAAGCTTGTGATCAGGTGAGAGATTACAAGGTTTTCATTAAGTATGGAATCTGAGGGAGGTGTACGTTGGCTGAATGAACAAAGGATAGGCTGGTCGATTTATTTTCTCTTTCCTCGCTTTGTTCTTGACATTGTTGAGTAACACCATAGTTACTTTGATTGCTGTATATCAGGGTATCAAATCAGTGATTTTGAGTTGTAGAGATTAGTGCTTTCCATTGCTTTGTGAGTCTTCCATTTAAGATGTATGCCATTTGGTTTCTGAATTATGTTAAATTGGACCTGAGTTGAGATTAGATTGCTAGGTTGATGCTCAGCATTTTGTCTTTTGCGAATGCCACACATTGAAACAAAACAATCTGATTCAAATGCAACATGTAACACCAACACATAATTTACAAGTGATAAAAACACTTTCTACAGGGGGTATCAATGAAAAACACATTCGTTTTGACATCGATTGACAGGTAAGTTTGGCCTTTGCCTAAAGCATGGCCCAAAAGCAAGGATGGTCAGACAGACTACAGTAGAGGATTGTATTGACTTCCCTTCTTAACCCACCTTGACTCAGTTGTCTAAGTGAACTGGTCCAGCCAGCTGACAGGCAGTCAGCTGGCTGGACCAGCCGGTCAGCTGGCTGGTCCAGTTCACTTTGACGACTAGGTCAAGAGCCTGTTATCGATGGTGTAACAGGCCCCAGGATGACAGTGGTCATACCATTGTCACCCGAAGAGATGGAAAACAGGTTCACTACATACAAGGGGAGCTATCCTTTACTCCATAATAGGTGTGTTTCTTTAGTTGGATTGAGGGAGCTAGACCTCTGCAAGCAGATTTGTGGAAGGCTTCACAGAACATGGGTCAACACTGGTCTTCTCACAAACTCCGCTCTTTCTGCGATTTTTACAAGTTTCCCTCCCTGGAACATGAAATGCATTGGTTGGGGCTCCATCCCTAGGGTTAAAACAAAAGAGAGTATAAAAGAAATGCAACATACAAGTGTCTCATTACAAAATATGTTTGAACAGTTCTGTTTCTCTCCATGTAACTTCGTCCGCCCCAAGTGTCAACAAACAAGGCCTAGGTTGAAGGGAAGGCTAACAAGCAGCTGTGGCCATACCCTATATCCTGCCTATCACGGTGATAAGGAGGACATGAAAGACATTTCCCCCCCGCCCTCATCATCCCATTTCACTACTTTGCAATCTCCTAAACAAACCATGCACAAGTAAAGTGTCTGTGTACAACCAGACTGTGAGATATGGTTTTCAACATTCTTTGCCCATTACAGTGCGGTTGTCATCCAACTTGTCTTTTCAATATTATACAACATCTATGCATTGCTCTTATACAAAATACCGTACATATCTATCAGTGTGTGTAGGAGCTTTTACTGGCCAGATGCCAAAACTGTATTCTTATTACAGATGTCAATCAAAAGTTTTACGATGACCTCTGTACCTTTTTCATTCATGTTGTTACAATGCAAATGCTTTCCAAACAAGTGCCAAATGTAAAAGATTACAAACCCAATCATCTTAAGATTTGTTGACAAGATGTACTTGGCCATGTCAAGTCTTGGCCAAATTCCTAATCTTATTGTTTGTAGCCCATAGGTTGTCTCCCTTCCATGCCCTATCTGTAAGGGTTGTTGTGTGGTGTGACCCAGGTGCGGTGCAGAATAGACAGTAGGCAAAGATGGTGAAACAAGGATCTTTACTTGTGCTCCCAAAGCCAGGATACAAAATAACAGACTTATCACAAAAAATAAAGGAGGAGCAAATTGGTCTCCAAAAACAGGCTGACAGCAAAAATACAAAATACTAACTATGACTGAAAACAACAATGAAACAGGGAGAACACTTCTCACGTACCTGTACTTCCGTCTCTTGATCAGACACTGATTCGTACTGCTTGACATCAAGAAACTAGCAGAAAAAACAGAGCAAGGGAAAACAGGGAAGTGAGGGCATAAATACACAGGTGAACAGGTAGACACAGGTGACACCAATAGGATGATGATTAGTCCCGACTGTGAGTGAGGAGGTGCCTAAGGTTGTCGGAGGATGACACCTAGTGGGTCGCTCCAGAACTGCGACACCCTCCTGTAACACTTATCCATCGATCTACCCCACACAATTGGAGCATGCAGAGTATCTGAATGTCAATCATACACACCTCACACACGTGCCCCCGAGAGGATTGTGAGGGTATGTGTCCAGTGTAGTACCTGCTGCACATACAATGCAAAAGAGTAAGATATGTCGAGGCATGCACTGTACTGTACTGTCCTGTAAACTTCATCAGTATATTTTTTTATTCAAGCTCTTGTTGAAGCAATGGTTCCCCAGCTAACAACAAACGTTCCCACAACTTGAGAGAACTTTCCCTTAAGACTGGACTCTACCCACACACTCACACATACTTACTCTGACATCCCAACACACACATACATTGCACGTGCACACATGCATACTGACACCACACACACTCACACAAACCATGCTGATACTGTCTACTATCTATCCTGTTGCTTAGTCACTTTAGCCCTACTCTATATACAGCTACATAGCTGCCTCAATTACCTTGTACCCCTGCACATCGGCTAAGTACTGGTACTCCCTGTATATAGCCATGTTACTTTTATTCATGATTGTTATTCACTGTGTGTTTATTCCTCATGTCACTATTACTATGTTTTATTTGCATTGTTGGAATAGGACCAGTAAGTAAGCATTTCACTGTTAGTCTATGCCTGTTGCTCACGAAGTACACTACCGGTCAAAAGTTTTAGAACACCTACTCAAGGGTTTTTCTTTATTTTTACTATTTTCTACATTGTACAATAATAGTGAAGACATGAAAACTATGAAATAACACATATGGAATCATGTAGTAACCAAATAAATCAGCTGTATTTTATATTTGAGATTCTTCAAATAGCCACCCTTTGCATTGATGACAGCTTTCCACACTCTTGGCATTCTCTCAACCACCTTTCATGAGGTAGTCACCTGGAATGCATTTCAAATAACAGGTGTGCCTTCTTAAAAGTTAATTTGTGGAAGTTCTTACCTTCTTAATGTGTTAGCGCCAATCAGTTGTCTTGTGACAAGGTAGGTGGGGTATACAGAAGATAGCCCTATTTGGTAAATACCAAGTCCATATTATGGCAAGAACAGCTGAAATAAGCAAAGAGAAACGACAGTCCATCATTACTTTAAGACATGAAGGTCAGTCAATAGGGAAACGTTCAAGAACTTTGAAAGTTTCTTCAAGTGCAGTCGCAAAAACCATCAAGCGCTATGATGAAACTGGCTCTCATGAGGACCACCACAGGAATGGAAGACCCAGAGTTACCTCTGCTGCAGAGAATAAGTTCATTAGAGTTACCAGCCTCAGAAATTGCAACCCAAATAAATGCTTCACAGAGTTCAAGTAACAGACACCGCTCAACATCAACTGTTCAGAGGAGACTGTGTGAATCAGGCCTTCATTGTCGAACTGCTGCAAAGAAACCACTACTAAAGGACACCAATAATAAGAAGAGACCTGCTTGGGCCAAGAAACATGAGGAATGGACATTAGACCAGTGGAAATTTGTCCTTTGGTCTGGAGTCCAAATTTGAGATTTCTTGGCTCCAACCGCCGTGTCTTTGTGAGACGTGGTGTGGGTGAAGAGATGATCTCTGCATGTGTATTTCTCACCATAAAGCATGGAGGAGGAGGTTTTATGGTGTGGGGATGCTTTGCTGGCGACACTGTCTGTGATTTATTTCGAATTCAAGGCACACTTAACCAGCATGGCTACCACAGCATTCTGCAGCGATACGCCATCCCGTCTGGTTTGGGCTTAGTGGGACTATAATTTGTTTTTCAACAGGACAATAACCCAACACACCGTGAGGGCTATTTTACCAAGAAGGAGAGTGATGGAGTGCTGCTTCAGATGACCTGGCCTCCACAATTCCCCGACCTCAACCAAATTGAGATGGTTTGGGATGAGTTGGACCGCAGAGTGAAGGAAAAGCAGCTAACAAGTGCTCAGCGTATGTGGAAACTCCTTCAAGACTGTTGGAAAAGCATTCCAGGTGAAGCTCGTTGAGAGAATGCCAAGAGTGTGCAAAGCTGTCATCAAGGCAAAGGGTGACTATTTGAAGAATCTCAAATATAAAATATAGTTTGATTTGTTTAACACTTTTTGGGTTACTACATGATTCCATATGTGTTAATAGTAAAAATAAAGAAAAACCCTTGAATAAGTAGCTGTTCTAAAACTTATGACTGGTAGTGTATGTGACACATGACATTTGATTAGGAGTCTCATTAGGTCATTATCTAACATTTTCATAGGAATATTCCAGTGATGTGCAAGGACTGTTTCCAAGAGACCATTCACAGCTCTTTGTCTGTTGGCAAGGTTACACACGCGCGCACACACACACACACCCTGGTTACATTGTGCATGTTCATTTATACAGTAATTATCATTCAACATGTCTTCACCTGGGATTTGAACTCACAACCTCTTGGTTCACTGCATTCTGATCTTCCTGCTATTCCACAATGTCTGTGTCAGTTATCAGCTAATCTGACTATTCTCTCATCAATGATTTGATTGACTTATTTAAGCAATTTTAGGGTTTTCTGTATAGTTGTTTAATGTTGGTGGGGCATATTATTCTGTTTTAATGTTACACCTTAATCAGTATGATAAATAAAATAGTTTTTCTTGAGTGCACCTTTAACAGAGTTTAGATTTACTTAGAAGTGCAAAGTGTAGTAATACAGGTGAAATCAGTCATTGACACAGACATGGTGCTGTAGTAGGAAGATCGGTATGCGGTGACTCAAGAGGTTGCGAGTTAAAATCTCAGGTGAGGACATGTTGAATAATAATAATTACTGTATAAATGAACATGTGCAATGCAACCAGGGTGTGTGTGTGCGAGTGTGTTTAACCTTGCCAACAGACAAAGAGCTGTCTATGGTCTCTTGGAAACAGTCCTTGCACATCACTGGAACATTCCTATGAAAATGTTAGATAATGACCTAATGAGACTCTTAAAGTAATGTAATCATTACATTTTACATTTTAGTCATTTAGCATGTATGCCAAAGCGTGAAAGCACTGTTTGTGTGTGTGTGTGTTGCTAACCTTGCCAACAGACAATGAGCCTGAATGGATCAGTGGTTCACCAATCAGTATGGAGGTAGAATCATGACTTAATTATACAAGCATGTCAAGTATGATTTGCACATGTAAAATCTGAGTTGCACCTGTATACTTTGAGAATAAATGTAACAACACTTGCAAGCGCATAACATGATGTGTGAATTAATGCAACAATACTTTCAAACAGGTAAGTTGATATGTGAATAAATTCAATAAGATTTGCAAGCATGCAACTACATTTGAGAATGAATGCAACTAATTTACTAAACTTGCGACTGGTGAATCTTCTGTGAATCAAAACTACACTTGCAGATGTCGAATATGTGCACTAAGAGTTTTGGCATTCATTTTGCCACTAACCTGTGTCAAAAGTTTTGCAGTTGTAAAAAAAATATAATCTGTAAGCAGGCAGCACAGAAAAACACGAGCTCTGGTGGACAGGGCTTTTACTTCCGACCAATCGGGTGAGGTGTTGTCATTCTTGAACGTGCTTTCACATTTTGCAGGGCTCTGGTCTGGATGCACTTTTTCTACTGTCCAAAAATGGATAAAATGTGTTACAATTAATAGCTAGCTAGCTGAATGATTATACAGAATTTGAAAGTTACAACAAGAAGGGAATAATTCAACAAGTGTTTCCACATAGCATAACCGCTACAAAACGGATGCTTTTCTATTGGCATTACATTTCTGGTTATCTAGCTAGCTAGCATTAATTTTGAATCTAATGCCATTAGAGCCTTCTGGCTAGCCTGTATCTAGTGGTTCTTACGTTGTGTATCAGAGCAATAGGTTTAGCTATGTACTTGTCATTTGGTTGAGACTAACATTAGAAAATAATTGTTTTACCTTTGTATATTCATTGTGTAGTTGGTTGACTTTGCTAGTTTGAAAGCTGAGAACTCTGCTCAAGTTGGCTAATGTTAGATAGCTTGCTAATAATGTTTTGAGGAGAACAGGCTTGGTCCCTGTAGAATCAAGACAAGAGGGGACGGGGGAGAACATTAGATGCAGTTGTTCATCTGCAGTTGCTTCATCTGGCTGATGCAGTGCCCAGGCGAGATGAGCTAGCTAGATGCCAATGTTGATCCAATGCAATGATATTCATTTTATTGGCTTGCTATATGAGCTGCTTTTCCTGAAAATGTCTCTCTCATATAGCTAGCTAGTTGTTGTTGTTGTTCTATAATCTGTTAAATGTTACAGCCACAACATCATGATCATGTAGTCTGCAGACCAGCGAGGAGAAGAAACGCCTGCTTTGGGTGAGCTAGCTAGAACAACATCAACTAGCTAGCTATAATATCAGATAAACATGTTCAGGAAAAGCATGGACCGAGCAAGCTATCTATAGTAACATTATTATTTGAAACCACCACATGCACATAATCTGTATCTGTATTACATTCCATATGATGTTTTACTATATTGTACTGTATTGCTATCTGTCTCAAGTTGTTCAAATCATCAGCATGAAGAATACGGAATTCTGTTTGAATTGTCGAGTGGGCTGAATTCTCATTCAAATAATGTTGTGGCTCTCTTTCAGATCTGCTAAGCACACCTCTGCCACTGCTAGCCACACAACCACTGCCTCAGAGTGGTTGGGTAAGCTCCTTCCTGGCTGGCCCTGTCCAAGGGGTACATTGTACAGGGCCACAGTGTCTCCCAACCACTGTCTCAGTCTCTCTGTGTCTCCCCTCCCGGAGGAGCTGAGTACCTAGTCGTGCTGCAGTTCTGACTGCAGCTATGGACCCCTGGGCTGATTTCACCGGGCGTTCCACCTTGTCTCAGACCCCTGCTGATCAGGTTTAGCCAGGTAGTCACTGTGCTTCTGACTCTGCATTACTAGCTCTTTTGTGTTTTAGGCTGGGTATCTGTAAAGCACTTTGTGACTGTTGATCAGGGCTGTCCTGATTAACGTGAGACAATAGTCATGCATTTGTAATAAGAACAGGTTGCTTGCAGAATAGCTCTTACAAGCACAGATTTTTTTTTTTACAACTACAAAACTTTTGGCACAGGTTAGTCGCTAAATTAGTGCCAAAACAGATTCGACAAAGGCAAATGTAGTTTTGATTCACAGAAGAAGATTCACCAGTCACAAAATCTTTATTGGATTTGTTAACATATCAAGTTACATGTTTGCAAGTGTTGTTGTATTTATTCACACATTACATGACCTGCTTGCTAGTGTTGTTGCATTTATTCACTTTTGCAAATATATTTTGCAACTACAAAACTGATTATACAGGCGCAACTCATATTTTACATGCTTGTACACTTTACAATTTACCTTCATAAATCAGGTCCTTGATGGGCTCAGCCACAGTTACAATGAGTAATGTGTAACTTTTTTTTGGGAGAACGTTTCTTTGGGACCATCAGGCAAAGTCCTAAAAACATCCCCAGAACAAGCTGGGAACTAAACAAAAACCTCAAGTGGACCATGACAGAATGTCATATGTTTTAAACATCCTTGGACACAGGAATGTTCTTGCAACGTTCCAATAAAATGTGTCTAGAACATTAATATAATATATTCTGAAAGCATGGCAACCATGTTCTGGGTAGGTTCGGTTTGACATTAAGGGAATGTTTTTCTAACTCTAGGATCAAAACATGCTAAAAGGGTTCTCAGAAGGTTTTTGCTAACATAGAATGTTCCCCTAACTAATGGAAAACTGGACACTCAAACATTAAGGGAACATAATGTGTAACACTACATTTACATTTACATTTACGTCATTTAGCAGACGCTCTTATCCAGAGCGACTTACAAATAGGTGCATTCACCTTATAGCCAGTGGGATCACCACTTCACAATGTTTTATTTTTATTTATTTTTATTTTTTGGGGTTGGGGTTTGGGTTGGGGTAAGGGGGGGTAGAAGGATTACTTTATCCTATCCCAGGTATTCCTTAAAGAGGTGGGGTTTCAAATGTCTCCGGAAGGTGGTGAGTGACTCCGCTGTCCTGGCGTCGTGAGGGAGCTTGTTCCACCATTGGGGTGCCAGAGCATCAAACAGTTTTGACTGGGCTGAGCGGGAACTATGCTTCCGCAGAGGTAGGGGAGCCAGCAGGCCAGAGGTGGATGAACGCAATGCCCTCGTTTGGGTGTAGAGACTGATCAGAGCCTGAAGGTACGGAGGTGCCGTTCCCCTCACAGCTCCGTAGGCAAGCACCATGGTCTTGTAGCAGATGCGAGCTTCAACTGGAAGCCAGTGGAGTGTGAGGAGGAGAGGGGTGACGTGAGAGAACTTGGGAAGGTTGAACACCAGACGGACTGCGGCATTCTGGATGAGTTGTAGGGGTTTAATGGCACAGGCAGGGAGCCCAGCCAACAGCGAGTTGCAGTAATCCAGACGGGAGATGACAAGTGCCTGGATTAGGACCTGTGCCGCTTCATGTGTAAGGCAGGGTCGTACTCTCAGAATGTTGTAGAGCATGAACCTACAGGATCGGGTCACCGCCTTGATGTTAGCGGAGAACGACAGGGTGTTGTCCAGGGTCACGCCAAGGCTCTTCGCACTCTGGGAGGAGGACACAACGGAGTTGTCAACCGTGATGGCGAGATCATGGAAAGGCAGTCCTTCCCCGGGAGGAAGAGCAGCTCCGTCTTGCCAAGGTTCAGCTTGAGGTGGTGATCCGTCATCCATACTGATATGACTGCCAGACATGCAGAGATGCGATTTCGCCACCTGGTTATCAGAAGGGGGAAAGGAGAAGATTAGTTGTGTGTCGTCAGCGTAGCAATGATAGGAGAGGCCATGTGAGGATATGACAGAGCCAAGTGACTTGGTGTATAGGGAGAATAGGAGAGGGCCTAGAACTGAGCCCTGGGGACACCAGTGGTGAGAGCACGTGGTGCGGAGACAGCTTCTCGCCACGCCACTTGGTAGGAGCGACCGGTCAGGTAGGACGCAATCCAAGAGTGAGCCGCGCCGGAGATGCCCAGCTCGGAGAGGGTGGAGAGGAGGATCTGATGGTTCACAGTATCAAAAGGCAGCAGGCAGGTCTAGAAGGACAAGAGCAGAGGAGAGAGAGTTAGCTTTAGCAGTGCGGGAGAGCCTCCGTGACACAGAGAAGAGCAGTCTCAGTTGAATGACCAGTCTTGAAACCTGACTGGTTTGGATCAAGAAGGTAATTCTGAGAGAGATAGCAAGAGAGTTGGCTAAAGACGGCACGCTCAATAGTTTTGGAGAGAAAAGAAAGAAGGGATACTGGTCTGTAGTTGTTGACATCAGAGGGATCGAGTGTTGGTTTTTTGAGAAGGGGGTGCAACTCTCGCTCTCTTGAAGATGGAAGGGACATAGCCAGCGGTCAAGGATGAGTTGATCAGCGAGGTGAGGTAAGGGAGAAGGTCACCGGAGATGGTCTGGAGAAGAGAGGGAGGGGGATAGGGTCAAGCGGGCAGGTTGTTGGGCGGCCTGCCGTCACAAGTCGCAAGATTTTATCTGGAGAGAGAGGGAGAAAGAAGTCAAAGCATAGGGTAGGGCAGTGTGAGCAGGACCAGCAGTGTCATTTGACTTAATAAACGAGGATCGGATGTCGTCAACCTTCTTTTCAAAATGGTTTACGAAGTCATCCACAGAGAGGGAGGAGGGGGGGGGGAGAATGTGGCAAAGAGCTTCCTAGGGTTAGAGGCAGATGCTTGGAATTTAAAGTGGTAGAAAGTGGCCTTAGCAGCAGAAACAGATGAAGAAAATGTAGAGAGGAGGGAGTGAAAAGATGCCAGGTCCGCAGGGGAGTCTAGTTTTCTTCCATTTCCGCTCAGCTGCCCGGAGCTCTGTTCTGTGAGCTCGCAATGAGTCATCAAGCCACGGAGCTGGAGGGGAGGACCGAGCCGGCCGGGAGGATAGGGGACATAGAGAGTCAAAGGATGCAGAAAGGGAGGAGAGGAGGGGTTGAGGAGGCAGAGTCAGGAGATTGGAGGGAGAAGGACTGAGCAGAGGGAAGAGATGATAGGATGGAAGAGGAGAGAGTAGCGGGAGAGAGAGAGCGAAGGTTGCGACGGCGCATTACCATCTGTGTAGGGGCAGAGTGAGTAGTGTTGGAGGAGAGCGAGAAAGAAAAGGATACAAAGTAGTGGTCGGAGACATGGAGGGGAGTTGCAGTGAGATTAGTAGAAGAACAGCATCTAGTAAAGATGAGGTCAAGCGTATTGCCTGCCTTGTGAGTAGGGGGACGGTGAGAGGGTGAGGTCAAAAGAGGAGAGGAGTGGAAAGAAGGAGGCAGAGAGAAATGAGTCAAATGTAGACGTAGGGAGGTTGAAATCCCCCAGAACTGTGAGGGGTGAGCCATCCTCAGGAAAGGAACTTATCAAGGCGTCAAGCTCATTGATGAACTCTCCAAGGGAACCTGGAGGGCGATAGATGACAAGGATATTAAGCTTAAATGGGCTAGTGACTGTGACAGCATGGAATTCAAATGAGGAGATAGACAGATGGGTCAGGGGAAAAATTGAGAATGTCCACTTGGGAGAGATTCCTGTGCCACCACCCCGCTGACCAGATGCTCTCGGGGTATGCGAGAACACATGGTCAGACGAGGAGAGAGCAGTAGGAGTAGCAGTGTTTTCAGTGGTAATCCATGTTTCCGTCAGTGCCAAGAAGTCGAGGGACTGGAGGGTAGCATAGGCTGAGATGAACTCTGCCTTGTTGGCAGCAGAACGGCAGTTCCAGAGGCTGCCTGAGACCTGGAACTCCACGTGGGTGGTACGTGCAGGGACCACCAGGTTAGAGAGGCAGCAGCCACGCGGTGTGAGGCGTTTGTGTAGCCTGTGCGGAGAGGAGAGAACAGGGATAGGCAGAGGCATAGTTGACAGGCTGCAGCAGATGGCTACAATAACGCAGAGGAGATCGGAATGAAATGAACTAAACATCTGGGAAAGGAGAGAGCGGGGCCTCCCTCACCACAACTCCCAAATATAACTCTCCCAACTTCCACCTCAGAAACTATAATTGTTGTAAACTACAGCGGTTCAATGTTTTCTAGGAATAGACTAACTTAGTTTATTCAGCTAGCTAACTAGGTGCAGTATTATTCTGTGAAAATCGTCCGGGCACTTAGTCATAAGACGCCACAGCCAGCTAGCATGCCGGACTCCAACAACATGGTTTAGCGCCAATACTCGGCCACAACAAACCACCAGTGTATCAACACGCAAGCAGATCGTTCGTGTCCGTGTCTAACGTTGTGGGTTAGTCCCGACAGCTTGAGCGAGTCCGTCGTCAACTTATTCAGCCAGTTAGTTAGCTAGAATAGTTAGCAAACTAGCTAGCCATTGCTTTCAGACAAAGAAGAACCCCTCCTTTCACGGCACGAACACACAGAGAGAGCCAAACTAACGTTAACTAGTCACCCATGTCCCGAATTCCCTGAACGACTCGGGCTATCAATATGTAAAAAACAAAACACAAATGTAGGTTATGACTTACCCCTAGCAGCTACTGTTAGCTAGCCAAGTGCAAAGCTAGCCACTGAATTGACTCAGCCAGTTCGCGTCTGTTCGCTCGGTCGTTCCAGCTATTGTTTACTAGTAGCTATCCAGGTAGCAACAAGCTAGCTAAATTTCAAGCACAGTAGCCACTTGCTACCTAACGTTACCGGTTCAGACAATGAGGTTAGAAAACAGCTGAATGGTAGGCAATTATTGTATGTCATTATTGTAGGCAGCCAGCTGGCGTAAATACAGGCACTCTCAGGCGTGAAACAACTATACCGTTGCTAATAGCTACTCGCCAGCTACATTCTCTCTCATGGGCTAAATAAAAAGAGAAATTGTGGATTGTGGTCCGCCCACCCCTCGTAGACTGTTGTCAACACAGGAAAACAAATGAGCATTGTGTCTTTCTATTACATTACAGAAATTACAGCTGCCCACTGTTAAGTTACTCTGGTTCATTGCATGTATTCAATCAAACACAAACATTTCTGTGTCACTGTCACATCCATTCTTTACTCGCTGGCTTAGCCTCTGGCACAGTAAGGTCACTCCCTGACCTGGTTAAGGGCACTCCCAGCAGGTACAGTGTGGTCACCACCCACTGAGGTTAATCATTTTCCACTCTCCCTGCTCACTGCCAGTCAACTACACACATGGCGCTTTGTGTCTCTGTGGCAATAGGGCTATTAAGGGTGCGGACGTGTGTAAGGGGTGGTGTAGCTATGCTGTGCAGGGATACACACACACAGGCACACACACACACACTCAGACAGGGAGGGAGGGGAGGGGGACCTCCATATAAGGAGTCAGTACATGAATGAGACATTATCTCAGTGAATACTAGAATGACTGGATTTGTAGTTTTGGAAACACTGTCATAGAGGGGAAAAAAACAACCAACGGTTTCTCTGACAACTCACACTGTGTTAGAGAAAGAGAGAGAGAGAGAGAGAGAGAGAGAGAGAGAGAGAGCACAGTAAGCTATCTTTATGCCAAGAAAAGGTTTTAGACTCCTTTTTTTTAACTGAACTCAACAGCACAGTCTGACATATTTTAAATGCAATTTAAATAAAGTTTGATGTGAGTTGTTTTGTTGTGTTCAAAACACATTGCCATAGTTTCTTTGCTAATAAAGATCAGGACAAACAAACTGTGAGAGTACACATGCAGTGCAATGCTATCAACAATATGCTTAAGCGTCACAAACTGGACCCTAGTTTCATAGCTACACCGGTAGTTGAAGCCATATTTGTCTGTTGACTATAGACATGAATGAAATACAGTAAAGGCTATATGGCCATAAAACCTTGTTTACAGGGCTGTAGTGTAAAGCCTGTTGCATGCTTCCCAGTCGAAACAGTTTGCGCATATATAATGGTGGACATTTTGTGAAGTTTTTGTTCATTTTGGTGTTCGGCAGTTTTTTTTTGGGGGGGGGGGCTTTTCGCGCGCACAAAACATTTTCTTGAGGTAAGTTGAAGTTCGGTAGCCGAAGTCTACGCCCCTTCGTCAGTGATTGGTCAACAGTACTATTCTTAGTAGGAGTGGGAACTATGGATGGAATTCTTAAATTAAGTGTTTGTTGTCATTCAACGAGAGATGACTAGTTTCAAGATGGACAAGCATTAATATAATTTTTTTTAAAGCAAAAGTATTTTAAGGGAGTATGCAAGACACAGACGTTCGCTTCGCCTTGCCGAGCAAACCGAACCTAGTATGCGGGTGCCTTTACACACAGCTGCGGCCAAAGGTTGCTCCACACCAGGCTCATAATAATGGCTGGAATGGAGCCAATGGAATGGCATCGCATCAAACACATGGAAACCATGGAAACCAAGTGTTTGATGTATTTGATACCATTCCACTTAATCCACTCCAACCATTACCACAAGCCCGTCCTCCCCAATTAAGGTGCCACCGCACCTCCTGTGCTCCACACAGTCTGCAAGAGGAGGGTCAATGATCATGTGCTCATAGTGGTTGCTAGGCACTGCAAAGCTATGGCAACAACAACAAGTGGAGTCCAGATGCCAAAAGTCATGACACACTGTTGGAACTGAAACAGGGCTAGTCTGAAAACAGGAAACACTTTCAGCCTCTCTGATTAAAGGCTGGTAGAAGTGGGGCACTGTCCCACTACTAAAATAATTGGATAGACAAAATATGGTAGTAACTCCACCATGCCCTATGATAGGCTAGCTTTAATTTCTATGCAATATCCAATCCTTTCATATCTAGACTAAGGGGCAGATTCAGAAATGTACACCCTTTACTATGCATGCCTTCCCTAAGCACTTCTCAGTATTTGGTATTCAGACTTACCTTATTCAGTCGGGCTCTGCGTGTGGCTACCTTGCGCGCTCTGAATGCATTTCATTCATCCCCTGAAAACCCTCCCACTTGCTGGCCAACAGATTTTCACCTGAGGTTTTCATTCAATAGGGTTTTCAGTACATTTATCTTAAGCCATCCCTTTAAATACAGTGTAATTTTTAGTTTGAATTTCGTGACGGACTCACTACAATACATCGAGAGAACGGGTTCAGAATATTAGGGATCAATGAAAGAAAGCCATCTAAATATACGCATATTCGTCTCCGTTTCAGCACCAAATGGTAGATCAAAAAATACCCTGATCTTGTAGATTATTTATGAATCATAAAAAATAGGTTTGGAGAGCCTTGACGCACGAAAGAAAGAAAACGGTGGTTTGAATCATTCTGAAAATTTACACATTCAGTTCTTCAACCCATGGTAATGTTGGAAGATTAGTGTACATATAATTATAATAGGGAGAATAGTGTGCAATAGTAGGCTATACCCTCGTCTATTGCCTGCACTAACCATGGAACTGTGTGATCACATGGCCAAGTGTTGCGTTCAAACTGTTAAACCTGCACTCCGCTTCATAACGATTTAATTAGCCTACATATCTTTTTTTGATATGATCAACTGTTACTAATGATCCTCAGCAACAACCGCATGGCTGTGTCGGCGTTTAAAGAGGAAGTAAATGAATGTAAACAAAAAATATAATTAAATGGAATGATAATGTAGGCCACAGGTGTCAAACTCATTCCACAGAGCGCCGAGTGGCTGCGGCTCCCTTGTACTTGATTGATGAATTAAGGTCACTAATTAGTAAGGAACTCCCCACACCTGGTTGTCTAGGGCTTAATTGAAAGGCAAAAACCTGCAGACTATAGGCCCTCCGTGGAATGAGTTTGACACCCCTGATGTAGGCTATACCAACTGAAGGGAACTAAGAGTAAATTGGCAGTTAAATATGTGTGGTTATTAGGCCTACTGACAGTGGATACTGATAGTGGCTAATATTAACATGATAGAAATAGGAAACAGAGAAAGTCTATAATTAAGACATTTGAGAGTGCCCATCCCTGCAAGTTAAAAGGTTGTACAATTAAAATTCTGCATAATGGCTCAGCATTTCATAACCTTTACTGTGGGAAAGTTGATATTTTGATAAGCTTCAGTTTGCTGCCATACGGCTGGTATCACATTTGTTTACAGCGATTATGAGGTAAAATAGATCTAAAACAAGTGTCCTTTACATGTACAAATGGATTACTCATTTACTTAGCTCTTATCAATAGCTCTTATCACGTTGTAAACTACAGTACATGGAGAATGGTGTTATTTTTTGTAGATGCTTTTTCTATTTGGAACCGGTAAGTTCCAAAGACCTTATTCATGGTTTCCTCACACGTAAAGGTGGAAGCATTATTAGGGAATTAAGTCAAGGTCAGAATACAACGTATCTATAGACACGTCCACCACACCTTAATTTATTTTATCCCCACCCCAAATGAAAAGTGGGTGAATAGCATGCTATTCTCGTGCTTAGGAGAATATTCCATAAACGTCCCAACAAACATATACAGAACATTGTTGCCATGTTCTCAGAACATAAGATTTCATGGAAACGTTGAAAGAACATTTATGTGTCCAGTTTTCTGAGCGTTAGGAAAATATTCCATCAATGTCCCACCAAACATACAACTTTCTCCCATTTTTTTTAACAAATAATTAAACATCACGAGTTGTTACAGTTGCTGAGCCAATCAAGGCCCTGATTGGTAAACCACTGATCCATTCATGGCTCCTTGTCTGTTAGCAAGGTTAGGCATACTCACACACACAGTGGTTTTAACATATTTATGTTTTGAATTTACATATTTGACACACATGGCTACATTGTGCATGTTCATTTATAAAGTCATTATTATTCAACATGTCGTCACCTTGAATCTTCCTGCTACGCCACCATGTCCATGTCATGTATCGGTTAATCTGACTTTTCTCATAATTGATTTGATTTACAGTGGGCCTACTTATTTCAGCAATTTAAGGGCTTTCAGTATAATTGTCTAATGTTTGCATGTTACCTGTTTTAATGATACTCCTGGATCACTATGGTCAATAAAAGTTTTTCTTGAGTGTACTTTTAAAAGAGCTGAGATTTACTTCACAGTGCATTCACCCTATTGCTTATAGCCTTCCACCTATCAAGTTGTTTCTACACAAGTGCACACAAGTGCCTAGGGCGGAGGCGATAGGGATTCTTCTGGACAGTACAGGGCCTAACTATACTGGCCCAATAAGCACTTGTCCTAAAGATATCCCTTATTGGGACAGTGTTTACGGTGTTTGCCATTGATGCTGGTGGCCTCATTTTGAGACCCGCCAGGGGAGTTACTCTGCTCTCACATTCTTAGCAATATATGTTAATGTCATTATTTTGCAAAAGTTACAATACACCTAGCTTCTCTAATTAAAATGTGTTTCTCATTGAAATATGGGAATCTGTAGGGTTTCCCCTTGAGCATGAATTATGACCCATTTCCACTACCTCATAAATAATCAGTAGGCTTATTTATTAATTCTATATAGCTGAGCATCTCAAAGAGAACTCTACCGTCTTTTTTAAAATCTATTGAGAAACGTATTTTAATTAGATAAGATAGGTGTGTTGTAATGGTTGCCAAATAATAACATTAATATTCAGTACCAGTCGAAAGTTTGGACACACCTACTCATTAAAGGGTTTTTCTTTATTTTTACTATTTTCTACATTGTAGAATAAATAATGAAGACATCTAAACTATGAAATAACACATATGAATCATGTAGTAACCAAAAAAGTGTAAGCAAATCAAAATATATTTTATATTTTATATTCTTCAAAGTAGGCACCCTTTGCCTTGATGACAGCTTTGCACACTCTTGACATTCTCTCAACCAGCTTCATGAGGAATGCTTTTCCAACAGTCTTGAAGGAGTTCCCACATATGCTGAGCACTTGTTGGCTGCTTTTCCTTCACTCTGCGGTCCAACTAATCTCAAACCATCTCAATTGGGTTGAGGTGGGGTGACTGTGGAGGCCAGGTCATCTGATGCAGCACTCCATCACTCTCCTTCTTGGTCAAATAGCCCTTACACAGCCTGGAGGTGTGTTGGGTCATTGTCCTGTTGAAAAACAAATGATAGTCCCACTAAGCGCAAACCAGATGGGATGGCGTATCGCTGCAGAATGCTGTGGTAGCCATGCTGGTTAAGTGTGCCTTGAATTCTAAATAAATCACTGACAGTGTCACCAGCAAAGCACCCCCACACCATCACACCTCCTCCTCCATGCTTCACGGTGGGAACCACACATGCGGACATCATCCGTTCACCTACTCTGCGTCTCACAAAGACACGGAGGTTGAACCAAAAATCTCAAATTTGGACACATCAGACCAAAGGACAGATTTCCACCGGTCTAATGTCCATTGCTCGTGTTTCTTGACCCAAGCAAGTCTCTTATTCTTATTGGTGTCCTTTAGTAGTGGTTTCTTTGCAACAATTTGACTATGAAGGCCTGATTCACACAGTCTCCTCTGAACAGTTGATGTTGAGATGTGTCTGTTACTTGAACTCCGTGAAGCATTTATTTGGGCTGCAATCTGAGGTGCAGTTAACTCTAACGAACTTATCCTCTGCAGCAGAGGTAACTCTGGGTCTTCCTTTCCTGTTGTGGTCCTCATGAGAGCCAGTGTCATCATAGCGCTTGATGGTTTTTGCGACTGCACTTGAAGAAACTTTCAAAGTTGTTGAAATTTTCCAGATTGACTGACCTTCATGTCTTAAAGTAATGATGGACTGTAATTTCTCTTGCCATAATATGGACTTTGTCTTTTACCAAATAGGGCTATCTTCTGTATACCACCCCTACCTTGTCACAACACAACTGATTGGCTCAAACGCATTAAGAAGGAAAGAAATTCCACAAATTGACTTTTAACAAGGCACACCTGTTAATTGAAATGCATTCCAGGTGACTACCTCATGAAGCTGGTTGAGAGAATGCCAAGAGTGTGCAAAGCTGTCATCAAGGCAAAGGGTGGCTACTTCGAAGAATCTCAAATATAAAATATATTCTGATTTATTTAACACTTTTTTGGTTACTACATGATTCCATATGTGTTATTTCATAGTTTTGGTGTCTTCATTATTATTCTATAATGTAGAAAATAGTAAAAATAAAGAAAAACCCTTGAATTAGTAGGTGTGACCAAACTTTTAACTGGTATGTGAGAGTAGGGTGACCTCCCCTAACGGGTCTCAATCCCAGGCCACCAGCACCAATGAAGCCCTTACCACTGTCCCAAAAAGGGTTATCTCTAGGGCATGTGTTTATTGGGCCAGTATAGTTAGGGCCTATCCAGAAGAAACCCTAACGCCTCTCCCACTTACAGTGGGGAAAAAAAGTATTTAGTCAGCCACCAATTGTGCAAGTTCTCCCACTTAAAAAGATGAGAGAGGCCTGTAATTTTTATCATAGGTACACGTCAACTATGACAGACAAAATGAGGGAAAAAAATCCAGAAAATCACATTGTAGGATTTTTTATGAATTTATTTGCAAATTATGGTGGAAAATAAGTATTTGGTCAATAACAAAAGTTTCTCAATACTTTGTTATATACCCTTTGTTGGCAATGACACAGGTCAAACGTTTTCTCTAAGTCTTCACAAGGTTTTCACACACTGTTGCTGGTATTATGGCCCATTCCTCCATGCAGATCTCCTCTAGAGCAGTGATGTTTTGGGGCTGTCACTGAGCAACACAGACTTTCAACTCCCTCCAAAGATTTTCTATGGGGTTGAGATCTGGAGACTGGCTAGGCCACTCCAGGACCTTGAAATGCTTCTTACGAAGCCACTCCTTCGTTGCCCGGGCGGTGTGTTTGGGATCATTGTCATGCTGAAAGACCCAGCCACGTTTCATCTTCAATGCCCTTGCTGATGGAAGGAGGTTTTCACTCAAAATCTCACGATACATGGCCCCATTCATTTTTTTCCTTTACACGGATCAGTCGTCCTGGTCCCTTTGCAGAAAAAACAGCCCCAAAGCATGATGTTTCCACCCCCATGCTTCACAGTAGGTATGGTGTTCTTTGGATGCAACTCAGCATTATTTGTCCTCCAAACACGACGAGTTGAGTTTTTACCAAAAAGTTATATTTTGGTTTCATCTGACCATATGACATTCTCCCAATCCTCTTTTGGATCATCCAAATGCACTCTAGCAAACTTCAGACGGGCCTGGACATGTACTGGCTTAAGCAGGGGGACACATCTGGCACTGCATGATTTGAGTCCCTGGCGGCGTAGTGTGTTACTGATGGTAGGCTTTGTTACTTTGGTCCCAGCTCTCTGCAGGTCATTCACTAGGTCCCCCCGTGTGGTTCTGGGATTTTTGCTCACCGTTCTTGTGATCAACTGTGGGAGCCCCAGATCGAGGGAGATTATCAGTTGTCTTATATGTCTTCCATTTCCTAATAATTGCTCCCACAGTTGATTTCTTCAAACCAAGCTGCTTACCTATTGCAGATTCAGTCTTCCCAGCCTGGTGCAGGTCTACAATTTTGTTTCTGGTGTCCTTTGACAGCTCTTTGGTCTTGGCCATAGTGGAGTTTCGAGTGTGACTGTTTGAGGTTGTGGACAGGTGTCTTTTATACTGACAACAAGTTCAAACAGGTGCCATTAATACAGGTAACGATTGGAGGAAAGAGGATCCTCTTAAAAAAGAAGTTACAGGTCTGTGAGAGCCAGAAATCTTGCTTGTTTGTAGGTGACCAAATACTTATTTTCCACCATCATTTGCAAATAAATTCATTAAAAATCCTACAATGTGATTTTCTGGAAAAAAAATTCTCAATTTGTCTGTCATAGTTGACATGTACCTATGATGAAAATTACAGGCCTCTCTCATCTTTTTAAGTGGGAGAACTTGCACAATTGGTGGCTGACTAAATACTTTTTTTCCCCACTGTACGTAGATTAAACAACTTGATAGATGGGAAATGGAGATGGCTCTCCTTTTCCAAGTCAGTTTCAGAGCAACAATGGTTTCTAGGAAACAACTGGGATGAAAAATATGCATAATGTGGGTTCTAACGATGTTACAAAGATAACAAAGACGTTACAATGCTATGAAGGCTCTGGAAAACGACAAGAACCTGGAAAGGAGGTACCTATACACACTTTGTCCAAATCTGAGTTGGTACATACATGTCACGTAATCATCTCAATTCCTCAGATACTGTGTCCCCTTTGACATGTGATAAACAACCACTGTCACACATCTACATGTTGCCAGTTGTCTTGACTCCACTCCCCTCTGACTGAGAGATACACCAAATAGGTTTTAAAAGCCCCAGCATGCTTTCATGTAATCGAGGGGATCATCAATCAAATTGTAAAATGTGTGGCAAAGGATCTAGTCTTCCTTATGTCCCTGTTATTTCTACTGTATGTACATTTAGTGCAGTGTCTCCCAATCCTGGTCCTAGGCACCCAAAGGGGTGCATATCTTTGTTATGTCCCTGCACTAACACACCTGATTCAACTAATCAAAGGCCTAATGATTTGATTTGATTTATTAGGATCCCCATTAGTCGGCGCCAATGGCGACAGCTAGTCTTACTGGGGCCCAACACATAAAGAAAAATACATTACAGAACAAAAACATTCTTTGCAATTTACATACATTTAAAAACACTACCATGTAGTGTGTGTGTGTGCATCCATCAGTTACACATACCTGTCAGTACATACACACTACAAGTTGGTCACATGGGAGTGAGGCGTTGTGCTGTGAGGTGTTGCTTTATTTGTTTTTTGAAACCAGCTTTGCTGTTCACTTGCACTATATAATATGGAAGGGAGTTCCATGCACTCATGGCTTTGTATAATACTGTATGTTTCCTTGAATTTGTTCTGGACCTGGAGACTGTGAAAAGACCCCTGATGGCATGTCTGGTGGGGTAAGTGTGTGTGTCAGTGCAGTGTGTAAGTTGACTATGCAAACAATTTGGAATTTCCAACACATTAATGTTTCTTATAAAAACAAGAAGTGATGCAGTCAGTCTTTCCTCAACTCTCAGCCAAGAGAGACTGGCATGCATAGTATTAATATTAGCCCTCTGATTACAATGAAGAGCAAGACGTGCCGCTCTGTTCTGGGCCAGATGCAACTTAACTAGGTATTCATTTGCAGCACTTGACTACATGACTGGACTATAATCAAGATAAGATAAAACTGGAGCCTGCAGGACTTGCTTTGTGGAGTGTGGTGTCAAAAAAGTAGAGCATCACTTTATTACAGACAGACCTCTCCCCCATGTTTTGACCATGACAGTTTACAATCTAAGGTAACACCAATCATTTAGTCTCCTCAACTTGTTCAACAGCCACATCATTCATTACCAGATTCAGCTGAGGTCTAGAACTTAGGGAATGATTTGTACCAAATACAATGCTCTTGTTTCAGAGATGTTCAGGACCAGTTTATTACTGGCCAACCATTACAAAACAGACTGCAACTATTTTATAAGGGTTTCAGTGATGTCATTAGCTGTGGTTGCTGATGCGTATATGGTTGAATCATTAGCATACATGGACACACATTTGTTTAATGCCAGTGGCAGGTCAGTGGTAAAAATAGAAAAGAGTAGAGGGCCCAGAGAGCTGCCCTGCGGTATACCACACATGTTTGCAATTAGAAAATAATGAGATAGATAGCTCTGAATCCACGATATGGCAGAGATTTAAAAGCCATACCATATAAGTTTTCTCAGCAACAAGTTATGGTCAATAATATCAAAGGCTGTATTGAAATCAAATGGTACAGCTCCAAAATCTTTATCAATTTCTTTTAACCAATCATCAGTAATTTCTGTCAGTGCAGTACATGTTGAGTGCCCTTCTCTATAAGCATGCTGAAAGTCTGTTGAAAATGTGTTACAGAGAAATAGCATTGTATTTGGTCAAACACATTTTTTTCCAACAGTTTGTTAATAGCTGGCAGCTAGCTGATAGGTCTGCTGTTAGAACCAGTAATGGGCAGCAGAATGACTTTGGCTTCCCTCCAGGCCTAAGGACAAAGACTTTCCTCTAGGCTCAGATTAAAGATATGACAGATAGTAGTGGCTATAGAGTCAGCTACCATCCTCAGTAGCTTTCCATCTAAGTTATCAACAATTATTTTCCCACCTCTCCCACACTAACTTTACAATGCTTTTCCTTCATTATTTGTTGTTTTATGCATGAGTACGATGGCTCAGGCTCACTGTTCATTGTTGGCATTTCCTGCCTAATTTTGCCCACTTTGCAAATGAAGTAATCATTAAAATAATTGGCAACATCAAATGGTTTTGTGATGATTAAGCCATCTGATTCGATGAAGAGTTGAATTTGTCTTTCTGCCCATCATTTCATTTATTGTACTCCAAAGTTTTTAAAAAATATATAATTGATCTTGGCTTCATAATACAGTTTCTTCTTCTTTTTAGTCACACAATTTCTCAATTTGTAGTTAGTCAGCCTTTTGCCCCATCTCTTTCAGACATACAGGTTTTAAATTAATCATCAATCCATGAAGCCTTAACAGTTCTAACAGTCAGTTTCTTAACAGGTGCATGTTTATCAATAATTGGAAGAAGCAATTTCATAAATTCATCAAGTGCAGCGTCTGGATGTTCTTTATTAATCACATCAGACCAACAAATATTTGTTACTTCATCCACATAAGAATCACAGCAAAATCTTTTGTATGATCTCTTATACTCTATTTTAGGCCCAGCTTTTGGAACTATGGCTTTCCTGGATATAGCCACTATATTGTGATCACTGCATCCGATGGGTATGGATACAGCTTTAGAACAAATTTCTACAGTATTAGTAAAAATGTGATCTTGTTCCTGTAGTGTTTGTAAACACCCTGGTAGGTTGATTAATAACCTGAATCAGATAACAGGCACTGGTTACAGTAAGAAGCTTCCTCTTGAGCGGACAGCTTGATGAAAACCAGTTAATATTCAGGTCCCCAAGAAAGTAGACCTCTCTGTTTACATCACATACACTATCAATAATTTCACACATATTATTTAGATACTGATTGTTAGCACTTGGCGGCCTAAAGCAACACCCCCCAAAAAAAGGCTTTAGATGTACCAGGTGAACCTGCAACCACAACACTTGACATAAGATATTATCTAGGCATTATAGGGATATGGCTCTGAATACATACAGCAACACCTCCCCCATAAGCATGTGTCTCTTCTGTAGATGTTATATCCTTGTATTACTACTGCTGTATCATCAAATGAATTACCTAAGCGAGTCTCAGAAATGGCTACTATATGAATGGTATCTGATGTTAGCAAGTTATTGATTTCATGAAACTTATTTCTAAGGCTACATATATTAATATGGGCTATTTTCAGCCCTTTCCTGGGTAGCTTATCAGAGATAGACATAATATGGAAAAGAGCAAACAAAGCAAGATAAAAACATATACATTCAGCTGTCCGCTAATCAGTTGGCGTGTGTAAGTGTGTGTGTGTGCTGCAGGGTTGAAGTTACAAACCCATAGGCTTGGCTCGCTCATCCCTTCCAGGTTTTTGGGAGGAGGGTGGACAATGAGCCCTGTCATAGCAGATGTAAGCAATGCCCCTATGTGCTCTGGCAGCTTTCATGGCTGGGATACGTTCTTTCCTCTTCTGGCGCACAGCTTCAGGATAGTTGTCGTTGAAGAAGATGTAAGTTCCTCTCAAGTTCTTGGCTCTTTCCAGAACAGTTACCTTGTCCTTGAACCTCAGGAACTTGACCATTATCGGTCCCGGGCCTGTCACCTGGGCCGGTGGTGGGTTTTCCAGTCCTGTGGTTCGCTCCACCTCAATCTTTCCGTGGTCCATCTTCAGTTTCTCCTAGATCATTTCCCTCACTTTGTCCTTGGACTCTGTCCAGGTCTCATGGAGATTCAGCAATTCCGTCCACAACAATGTTGTTCCGCCTTGATTGTTCCTCGAGATAATCAGATTTCTCTGTCATTGTTATCATGGATTCATATACAGAACTGATGTCCTCTCTCAATGACTTACAGATTGCTGTCATCTTGCTGTTCTCATGTTTACATTAATGGAGCTGACCCTGGGAGAACTGCAAACTGTTCTTCAGGTCCTGGACCTCTCTGGCCAGGTCGTCTATTCTTTTATTAGTTGACTCCACCAGTATTTGGACAGAACACTTGAAGATGTTTTCTTGTTGTTGTAACAACTGTTTGCATAACTATTTTTGTTAGTTTAAAAGATCCTTCACCTGTGATAGAGAGACACAACTGTCCTCAACGGTACTCCTGCCGGCTTTGGTCGTCGTCATGGTAGCAACTTAGGTTACGCTGTTACTCCTCGCAGTTCCAGACAGGTGCCAGGGAAGATTGGAAACAACAACAACAAACAGCAGGGATCTAGTTAGCCTAATGGCTAACCGCATCGTGGGCTGCGCTCAAGCCCTCAAGAAAACCGCTCTGGCTTGCTGCTACGTCAAGCAGCTCCTCAAACCCGGCCTTGGTCGGCAGGATCACTGGACAAATAGTGGCAGTCCCAGCAATGGATGCCAACCATGTCGCGGGATCCAAACTCAAACGGTAGCTAGCTTTTCACCAACCTTTTTTTATAGACTTCCAAAACAACAAACTGAGCACTCCCTCATTCCACGTTCAACAGGAGTAGTTTGTTAGTTAAATTGTGTGTGTGAGTGCTGAGATAGAACAGAAATGTGCACCATGTTGGGTGCCTACGGACAGGATTGGGAGGCACTGCACTAAATCTATATATAAATAACAGGGACGTAAGGAAGACTAGACTACTTTGCCACACCTTTTACAATTTGATTGATGATTCCAGTCGATGACATATAGCCTTTAGCTGCACTATAGCTATAAATTCCATGTACTTTCCTGGTTAACTGTTGTAGCATCAGCAGCTGTGGGTGGATTACATACATATTTATGTTAATCCTGACATTAATATGAAAAATCAGGACATGGTATTTGATAGAGAACCTTTTCTGGAAAAAGTGAGAGGCAGATGCACTCATCAAGATGGCTGGGTTAAGTAATGGTTATGTCATGTGGGATCTCTGCGAAGGGCTTAAATGAGAGAATGTTCCAGGAGATGACTGTACTGAGGTTGGACTCATTCAAACAAGCTGTCAAGGACTGAACTTGTTCGTCAAAAGAAGCCAATAAAAGGCTATTAAACAACACACACCTTTCTTGACTTGTAAATGTTCTCCGCTTGTGTAACTCAGGGCACTGCCATTCCATACGTACGTTCCAAAATAATGAAAAATCTGGTCTAATAATTATTGATGATTAGCTACATTTACAATGGTTTACCCATTTTTCCCTTTCAACTTGCATTGAGAGATCTTGCAATATCTAAATAAAAATCCCTGCTGTACATCTTGAACAATGGGAACACCAGCCAGCTACACCTGCAAAGACATTCACAGACAATGACAGATACACACAGTCATACATATGCAGGTGTAAAAACACCTTGCATGATGTTCTCACAGTGTCACATTAGGGGTGTGTCACACAACAATACCACAGTGATAAGGTGTGTGAGCACACAAAGCCATGCCTAACTTATTCCAACCACAAAGATACCAGACGTAGCATGGCATTGGTGGGCACTAAAGTCAACACATGCACACACGCACGCACGCACACACACACGCACGCACGCACACGCGCGCGCACACACACACGCACGCACACACACACACACACTCTCACACACTCTCACACACACACACACACACACACACACATAGTTGTTGTTTTTACATATTGTCACACCAAACCTTTCCATAGAACTGCATTTGCAATGGTATTTGCAATTGTTCTAGCTATTGTAAATTGCTTGCCAGAACCATTTTCAAGTTTCCACATTCTGCTGCATATTGCCAAGCTTCTACTCAGGATAGTCATAGATTGGAGTGTAGTTCAACAGCATTCCCTCTGTCTGTCATAGCTTGTGCTATCATGGACTCCCACAGTGCAGCTAGTTCACAAAACGCCCCCGCAGAAACACACCCACAAACATATGGGAAAGCCAAAGCAAGCACAGAGGGGTGTGTTGAAAGTACAAGGGTTCAAACGCTCTGTTGGCTTTGTTGGCTTTTAATACCCATTGTCAATGAATGGTGTGATTTATTTTCATTCAGATCAAGTAAGTTGGGTGGATGTTGACTTTATTGTACTTGAAGAGTTCATCAATGAGCTTGACACCTTGATAAGTTCCTTTCCTAAGGATGTCACCACTCACAGTTCTGGGTGACTGTAACCTGCCGACGTCTGCCTTTGACTCATTTCCCTCTGCCTCCTTCTTTCCACTCCTTTCCTCTTTTGACCTCACCCTCTCACCGTCCCCCGACCCCCCCTACTCACAAGGCAGGCAATACGCTTGACCTCATCTTTACTAGATGCTGTTCTTCTACTAATCTCACTTCAACTCCCCTCGAGTCTCCGACCACTACTTTGTATCCTTTTCTCTCTCGCTCTCCTCCAACACTACTCACTCTGCCCCTACTCAGATGGTAATGCGCCGTTGCAACCTTCGCTCTCTCTCTCCCGCTACTCTTTCCTCTTCCATCCTATCATCTCTTCCCTCTGCTAATTCCTTCTCCCTCCGGTCTCCTGATTCTGCCTCCTCGACCCTCCTCTCCTCCCTTTCTGCATCTTTTGACTCTCTATGTCCCCTATCCTCCTGGCCGGCTCGGTCCTCCCCTCCTGCTCCATGGCTTGACGACTCATTGCGAGCTCACAGAACAGGGCTCCGGGCAGCCGTGCGGAAATGGAGGAAAACTGGACTCCCTGCGGACCTGTCATCTTTTCACTCCCTCCTCTCTACTTTTTCTTCCTCTGTTTCTGCTGCTAAAGCCACTTTCTACCACTCTAAATTTCAAGCCTCTTCCTCTAACCCTAGGAAGCTCTTTGCCACCTTCTGCTCCCTGCTGAATCCTCCTCCTCCTCCCCATCCCTCCTCCCTCTCTGTGGATGACTTTGTCAACCATTTTGAAAAGAAGTTTGACGACATCCGATCCTTATTTATTAAGTCAAATGACACCGCTGGTCCTGCTCACACTGCCCTACCCTATGCTTTGACTTCTTTCTCCCCTCTCTCTCCAGATGACATCTTGCGACATGTGATGGCCGGCCGCCCAACAACCTGCCCGCTTGACCCTATCCCCTCCTCTCTTCTCCAGACCATTTCCGGAGACCTTCTCCCTTACCTCACCTCGCTCATCAACTCATCCTTGACCGCTGGCTATGTCCCTACCATCTTCAAGAGGGCGAGAGTTGCACCCCTCCTCAAAAAACCTACACTCGATCCCTCCGATGTCAACAACTACAGACCAGTATCCCTTCTTTCTTTTCTCTCCAAAACTCTTGAGGATGCCGTCTCTAGCCAACTCTCCTGCTATCTCTCTCAGAATGACCTTATTGATCCTGACCAGTCAGGTTTCAAGACTGGTCATTCAACTGAGACTGCTCAACTCTGTGTCACGGAGGCTCTCCGCACTGCCAAAGCTAACTCTCTCTCCTATGCTCTTATCCTTCTAGACCTATCTGCTGCCTTTGATACTGTGAACCATCAGATCCTCCTCTCCACCCTCTCTGAGTTGGGCATCTCCGGCGCTGCTCACTCTTGGATTGCGTCCTACCAGACAGGTCGCTCCGACCAGGTGGCGTGGCGAGTATCTGTATCCGCACCACGTGCTCTCACCACTGGTGTCCCCCAGGGCTCAGTTCTAGGCCCTCTCCTATTCTCGCTATACACCAAGTCACTTGGATCTGTCGTATCCTCACATGGTCTCTCCAATCATTGCTACGCAGATGAAACACAATTAATTTTCTCCTTTCCCCCTACTGATAACCAGGTGGCGAATCGCATCTCTGCATGTCTGGCAGACATATCAGTGTGGATGACGGATCACCACCTCAAGCTGAACCTCGGCAAGACGGAGCTGCTCTTCCTCGCAGGGAAGGACTGCCCGCTCCATGATCTCACAGTCACGGTTAACAACTCCATTGTGTCCTCCTCCCAGTGCAAAGAACCTTGGCGTGACCCTGGACAACACCCTGTCATTCTCTGCTAACATCAAAGCGGTGACCTGATCCTGCAGGTTCATGCTCTACAACATTTACAGAGTACGACCTTACCTTACACAGGAAGCGGCACAGGTCCTAATCCAGGCACTTGTCATCTCCCGTCTGGATTACTGCAACTCGCTGTTGGCTGGGCTCCCTGCCTGTGCCATTAAACCCCTTGCAACTTATCCAGAATGCTGCAGCCCGTCTGGTGTTCAACCTTCCCAAGTTCTCTCATGTCACCCCGCTCCTCCGCACACTCCACTGGCTTCCAGTTGAAGCTTGCATCTACTACAAAACCATGGTGCTTGCCTACGGAGCTGTGAGGGGAACGGCACCTCATTACCTTCATGCTCTGATCAGACCCTACACCCAAACGAAGGCAATACATTCATCCACCTCTGGCCTGCTAGCCCCCCTACCTCTACGGAAGCACAGTTCCCGCTCAGCCCAGTCAAAGCTATTCGCTGCTCTGGCACCACAATGGTGGAACAAGCTCCCCCACGATGCCAGGACAGCGGAGTCACTGACCACCCTACCTCTTCAAGGAATACCTGGAATAGTATAATAGTAATCCTTCTACCCCCCCTTTACTACCACTGTCTTTTGTCTAAACTAACACCTGACTTATTTCACCTGCTAGCACTGACTTGTTTCAAGAAATGTGCTTATTGTGATCGAGATGTAGTTGTCCCTGATTGCACTGACTTTGCTCACAGCTGCTTGTTTTAAGAAGTGTACTTATTGTGATCAAGATGTGGTTGTCCCATTGGCTATCCTAAGTTGAATGCACCAATTTGTAAGTCGCTCTGGATAAGAGCGTCTGCTAAATGACTTAAATGTAAATGTATATTGTTGGTTAAGTTGAGGTTTGCAGGCTGAGGGCAGCCCACTGTACTCACAATGGCTCTGGCACTACCCCAAGACGCAGCCATTGTAATTGTGAAATTTGTTTTTGCTAAACAGGAAAGAGTCTTATTTCTGTACATTTGGTAATACATACAGATATTGCAAATTGCAGTTGGTGTGGCCTTTTCCTGTAAACCAGAGGACTCTAAATCAATGTGTCAACCTTGCCTTCTGATGATGCTGATTATAATCATTTTAGGGTTTAGAGTTAGGGAGTTCTTCTGGACAGGGCAAGAGTAATTGGAGCATTTTGGGCCACTACGTATTTGTTCATCTTTGTCTTGGGGACCCACAGGGTGTGTTCCAGTGAGGTCCTAACACATCTGATTCCACTCATCAAACCCACCTCAAAATGATCATGTGATGAGGTGGTGATTAAGGTGTCAGGCGCAGGAGGGTAAATCACAGAATAACTGGCTTTAATCCGCAAAATACAGGTTTACGCAGAAATGTGTCAAACACACTCCAGGGCACAAAACAGGTGCACTGGAAAATACAAGGCACACGGGAAAATACTCCCGTCGATACACAATACACGAGCTCCACCGAGCTTCACTAACCTCCACAAACAAACAATCACCCACACAGACAAGGAAGCAGAGGGAACACTTATACCATGACTAATGAGGGAATAAGGACCAGGTGTGTGTGATTGAAGACAAGACAAATGGAGTGATGATAAATGGATCGGCAGTAGCTTGTAAGCCGGTGACGCCGAACGCCAAAACCTACCCGAACAAGGAGGGGAGGCAGCCTTGGCGGAAGTCGTGACAGATCATTATTGGATGTGGACAATGGTAATTGTAAAAATGGCGTACGTTACACTGAGAATGAAAAGCTGCTAGCTACAGCATATTTGGTAACTTGCCCTGGCTCTAGGAAAGAATGAGCGGCTTGACTAGTTCTGCACACTCAGGCTTTGTTAATAGCTTGGCCCCACCTGACTGTCCCCAAGCCAATTTCACTTAAGTGAAACACCTAATACATGTATGGCCTCATGCCTAAAGTAACATATTAACACCTCCAAAGTGGAATTTACGGAGTGGCAAATGTGTTATACTCTATCTATTGAATTTTGACTGAAGGCAATACAGTAGCAATGCCAAATACTACAATACTTCTACAAGTACCTTTATGGTACAATTTACACTATATAAACGTACTGAAGAGCTCAGTGACTTTCAACGCGGCACCATCATAGGATGCCACCTTTCCAACAAGTCAGTTTGTCAAATTTCTGCCCTGCTAGAGCTGACCCGGTCAACTGTAAGTTGTGTTATTGAGAAGTGGAAACATGTAGGAGCAACAACGACTCAGTCGCGAAGTGGTAGGCCACACAAGCTCACAGAACGGGACTGGCGAGTGCTGAAGCGCGTAGCGCGTAAAAATTGTCTGTCCTTGGTTGCAACACTCACTACCGAGTTCAAAACTGCCTCTGGAAACAACGTCAGCACAATAACTGTTTGTCGGGAGCTTCATTAAATGAATTTCCATGGCCGAGCAGCCGCACACAAGCCTATGATCACCATGCGCAAAGCCAAGCGTCGGCTGGAGTGGTGTAAAGCTCGCCGCCATTGGACTCTGGAGCTCTTGAACAGCTTTCTGTTCCAAAGATTTATGGAAAAGCAACCAATTATTTTGTAAGTTAATAATAATAATAAGTAAGTTCCACCAATTTAACCACTTCAGAACAAAAACTTTGCATGGACAGTTCGTTATACAATATGCCACTTCATTTAGGCATTGACCAATTTAAGTAGCATTTAAAAGGCACACTAACTGTGCTTTACTATATTTTCTGTAGCCTAAATGGCGTAGAGGTAATGTCCCGTGTTGCTCAGTTGATAGAGCAAGGTGCTTGCAATGCCAGGGTTGCAGGTCCAATTCACACAGGGAACCAACATGAAAAAAGTAAAGAAATATATGTGAATAAGAGCCTAAATGACGAAAATGTCATGTTTGAGCATTACTTAAAGTGAATGCTAACATCCCAGGGCTGCGTAACATTTGGAGTATGCATAGGCCTGCCTGTTTGTAACTTCTTGTCCGCTCACTTCACAAACAATAATGGTACTGGTGAGGATGGTGTCAAGTAGGTTAGAACAATATTGGTTTTGCTACACATGTCAATGTTAAAATATGCCCGACTCAGCATTTGGGCATTAAAGATGCTCCCACCAAACTTCATATCAGGCAGGTACCTTCTTGACCATTGAAGCAATGGCTCTTGATTGTCACCATACTGTCAATTATGTATTAGTGTGGTATCTCTTGTTTTGTATTGAATTAAATCTCTAGCAAAAGGTCCCAGGATTACTTGATGCAAAAACATACGGAAATCCAACATTCAAATCATTTGTTACAGCTATAACACTATAACTAAAACATGTTGGTTTCGTCATTGTATTAACAGGCGAAACCCACTTCATTTTTGTAATGCAACGCTACAAAATGTCATTCATACACCTACAGTGCATTCGGAAAGTATTCAGAGCCCTTGACTTTTTCCACATTTTGCTACGTTACAGCCTTATTCTAAAATGGATTAAATAGTTAGTTTTCCTCATTTATCTACACACAATACCACATAATGACAAAGAAAAAAAAGGTTTTTAGATTTTTTTGCAAATGTATAAAAAATAGAAAACGGAAATATCACATTTACATAAGTATTCAGACCCTTTACTCAGTACTTTGTTGAAGCACCTTTGGCAGCGATTACAACCTTGAGTCTTCTTGGGTATGACGCTACAAGCTTGGCACACCTGTATTTGGGGAAGTTTCTCCCATTCTTCTCTGCAGATCCTCTCAAGCTCTGTCAGGTTGGATGGGGAGCGTCGCTGCACAGCTATTTTCAGGTCTCTCCAGAGATGTTTGATTGGGTTCAAGACCGGGCTCTGGCTGGGCCACTCAAGGACATTCAGAGACTTGTCCCGAAGCCACTCCTGCGTTGTATTAGCTGTGTGCTTAGGGTCATTGTTCTGTTGGAAGGTGAACCTTCGCTCCAGTCTGAGCGCTCTGGAACAGGTTTTCATCAAGGATCTCGCTGTACTTTGCTCTGTTCATCTTTCCCTCGATCCTGACTAGTCTCCCAGTCCCTGCCGCTGAAAAACATCCCACACAGCATGAAGCTGCCACCACCATGCTTCACCATAGGGATGGTGCCAGGTTTCCTCCATACGTGATGCTTGGCGTTCAGGCCAAAGATTTCAATATTGGTTTCATCTTGGTTTTATCAGACCTGAGAATCTTGTTCCTCATGGTCTGAGTACTTTAGGTGCCTTTTGGCAAACTCCAAGCGGGCTGTAATGCACCTTTTACTGAGGAGTGGCTTCCGTCTGGCCACTCTACCATAAAGACCTGATTGGTGGAGTGCTGCTGAGATGGCGTCCTTCTGGAAGGTTCTCCCATCTCCACAGAGGAACTCTGGAGCTCTGTCAGAGTGACCATCGGGTTCTTGGTCACCTCCCTGACCAAGGCCCTTCTCCCCCAATTTTTTAATTTGGCAGGGCGGCCAGCTCTAGGAAGAGTCTTGGTGGTTCCAAACTTCTTCCATTTAAGAATGATGGAGGCCACTGCGTTCTTGGGGACCTTCAATGCTGCAGAAATGTGTTGGTATCCTTCCCTAGATATGTGCCTGGACAGAATCCTGTCTCTGAGCTCTACGGACAATTCCTTCGACCTCATGGCTTTGTTTTTGCTCTGACATGCACTGTCAATTGTGGGACCTTATATAGACAGGTATGTGCCTTTCCAAATCAAGTCCAATCAATTGAATTTACCACAGGTGGACTCCAATCAAGTTGAAGAAACATCTCAAGGATGATCAATGAAAACAGGATGCATCTGAGCTAAATTTTGAGTCTCATAGCAAAGGGTCTGAATACTTATGTAAATAAGGTATTTGTGTTTTTTATTTTTTAATACATTTGCAAAAATGTCTAAAAACCTGTTTTCGCTTTGTCATTATGGGGTATTGTGTGTAGATTTATGAGGATTTTTATTTATTTAATCCATTTCAGAACAAGGCTGTAACGGAACAAAATGTGGAAAAAGTCAAGGGGTCTAAATACTTTCCGAATGAGCTTTATTACTATCACATTAATACTAACTCTTCCGAGACCTGATTTGCCTGCTGTAACTTTCCCTTTCACTCACTCACATAATTAACATGCCTTGGCTGGTGTGCATGAGTATACTGTCTGTAGATAGGGGTGGTCAGGGTGTTGTGGAGGTGAGGAATGATGGTAGCTGATTTGAAGACTGTACTCTCCCTGTCACGCACCCTGGTGTGTAGCCACCCATAACACAGGTTACTGCCAAGAAAGCATATAGGGTAGCCCATGTGTCAACATAGAGTAGAGTGGAGTATTTATTATCCCCGAGTGGCAATTCATTTTACAGCACATAGTAAAAACAATTGACATATGACAATAAATAGGTAGATTATATATTGTAAACTGTCATCAAAACAGTAAATGTCATGGAACGTACCATTTGGTAATGAACTGCACCCCATTTTTGACCTACAGTATTGACATTTAAATACGCTCAGGAAGGTACTTAGGCACCATAACTGTTAAGCACTGAAGCTGAACACCACCATTCAGAACAGGTCAGGAAATTATTGTGGGGTTACTGACAGTCAGAGAAACAGACAGGCAGAGACTTCTACCATACTATACCTGTTCCATTCACACCAGAATGTGTGCACATAGCTAGGCCACAAGGTGTATATCAAACATAATCCGCTTCCCCCACCCAGTTTTTACATACCAGAGTGCAAAAAAGGCTAGCAGTGAGTGACTCATTTTGCTTGTTAGACACACCAACATGCATGCCTGCATGTACACAAGCGCACATTCTCGCACACGTATAGGTTGATGTTAATCAATGGATTTTTATCCGAATCACACACTGACTACATATCCCAGACTAGATTAGACGTACTTTGTGTGTATACTAGCCTTAGTGTTCTTGTTTTGATGATCAATATTAGAAATGAGTACAGTTGGAGGCTGGTTATTTTCATGGGACGCTTATGACAAAAAGATGCACATCTCATTCGATTGTATGACATGCCTAATCATTGGTGTTTTGGCTTGGGTGTGCCACTGTTTAGGTATTCCCAGATTAGGTGTAAAAGAGACTCAAAGAGATGACATAGATAGCAACGTAAAACCAAATCCTGAAACCAGCATCCACAAAACATCACAAACAACGTATTTGCGTGACAAGACTGCCAGACTGACTTAATATTAATGATTTATCATTTTGAATTACTCATCCAGTATCTTGGGACACTAATACACTACTATAAACGTATTGTGTTTTTAGGTGCAATAATATCGTGACAGTGGCACTGATACAGTATGTGAAAAGTTTTGTTCCAAAACGCTATATCCACCCCAAAGAATTCATCAGAAATGATTGCTTATGGGTACCTTCTTGTGTGTGTAAAATATTACTGTTCTCAGATTTTTTAATTCAGAGATTTTAGATTAAATGGGTTTTAAAATGGGTTTTGTTGCAAAATGCTATATATCCATTGTTTAGCTGGAATGGAATGTTCGTATCCTGTATATTTGACTGTGATATGTGGTTGTCTCACCTAGCTATCTTAAGATGAATGCACTAACTGTAAGTCGCTCTGGATAAGAGCATCTGATAAATTCCAAAAATGTTTTACATACAAATATCATATTACTGTAATGATTACGTTTGAAAACATATACAGTATATTTTTTATATTGATGTCACAAATGTGTCATTTGACTGTGTAAAACCTAGCAGTACTACTTATTTCTATGAGAGTGAGGCGGATACATAGCGTTTTGCATCAAAACATGATTATTTGTCTCTCTGAAATGAAACCATCAAGTGATTGATTTTAAACAAATACATGTCTGTCATTGAACAACCCCATGCACCAATGCATTGTTGTTGCATTGTCGAGAAGGAACCTGCAAGTAAGCATTTAGTTCAACGATATATACCATGCGTATTCTGTACATACGACTAATAAAACTTGAAACTTGAAACAACCCCATGCCATGATTAGATGGTGAAAATACATACCAATGGCTTTCATAAGTTCCTTAAACAGTAAAAGTGAAATGGATATATAGCATTTTGGAATGAAACCCTTCATGCTACTCTGTTTATTTGCCTAGTCACTTCTACCCCTACCAACATGTCACTGGAGGTTGGTGGCACCTTAATTGGGGGTAACATGCTTGTGGTAATGACTGGAGCGGAATTAGTGTAATGGTATTAAATACATACATTTTTTTTTGTTGCTAATTTGCATTGTTGGGAAAGGGCTCATAAGTAAGCATTTCACAGTAAAGTCTACACCTGTTGTATTCGGCGCATATGACAAACAATGTATTTATTTATTTGAATTGACATAGCTTTCAGTTTGCCATGCTGCATTGGCATTTAAACAAAGAGTGTAGCTGGCAATCAATAATTCAGTACTGTAATGTTTCGCACCAAAGAGTGACACCTGCAAAGGCAAGAGTCATCGCAAAGATTGATAGCTGAAACTAGGATTTGATCTAATTTTTAGGTATTTCTTAGTCATGGTTTTCAGGTGTTTGATGCCATTCTATTCGCTCCATTCAGGCCATTATCAGTATGTATCATATTATCAATATGTACATATTATCTCAATTACCTCAACTACCTCGTACCCCTCCACATTGGCTCAGTACCGGTACTCCTTGTATATAGTCTCGTTATTGTTATTTTATTGTTACTATTTCCTTTGACACTTTTTAATTAGTAACAAAGAATGAGCAAGGAGGATCACTTTTTAAAACAAAGGAGGGGAGAGAAAAGGAGGAGATTATTGTAAAAATGAATGGTTAAGAGAGTACTTTTCTCCCCTAAGGGACTCAATCACTCATTCACTCTAACTGTTCCAAAGGAAGGCTTATGTGTACTCGTGTTCTTGGCAAGCGTCCCTGTTTTCTTTGCAACTTTTTTTCTGGCAGACATCTTTTCTCTTTATTAAGCGCTCATAGTTTTCACAATAGATATTGTTTTCTTGTTGCATTTTATTTCTGTTTGGGAAGGGAGAGCTAAGACTCACTAATGATAGGTCTATGTATCCAACACACCAAAGCAAAACTAAAGCAAGTCAGGACACGGACACTACCTTTTTTTGTCTTCTTAATGGTGCATGATGGCCTAAGACACTTTTGGCTCCACAATAATTCATACACAATTCACACATATCTATTGTAAGCCTACATGCATGCACACATACAGTACACCCATACAACCAGTAGATACACCCACCCATTGTAAAACACACACACAGACTATTACTCTCGTGTATGGCTTTATTACAGTATAACAAACTGCTCTTAGGCACAACACCTGAATTCCGTTCTTTGATTCCCTGAAAGGCCAAGCCCATCTCTGCCTTGACCTGCCGAAACTCACCCTCACACCCTCTCCTCTGTGTGTGTGTCATTGGGCTAGAAAATCCCAGACAATCACAGGATCACCACAACAGACAGAAACTACACCCTGTCAGATTGATGAGCATGACTTCATCTTTTTCTTTTTTCTTACCTCCCATATCGCTTACTCTCTTTCTTTCTTCCCATATCTTACTGACTTTCTCTCTCTTTTTACCTCTTTCTATACTTTTCTTCTCTGTGTCACTCAGGCTTTCATTCTTTCCCTTTCTTTTTCTATTTCGCTCTCTCTTTACATGCATTTCCTTCCTCTTACTGTATGTAGCCCTGGAGGTGAACTCTTCTACCCACTAGGCTTGTCAGACCATTATGATATACAGTGTTATATACAGTGCAGCCATTACAACCACCTTTCTTTTCTCTATACTATAGCTCTGATTCCATCATACATTCTTTAGTATTGACCTAATGGAGAGATAAATTAGCATGTGTTTGTGTGTGTGTGTGTGTGTAATGTACAATATGTAAGATGTATGTTTATACCATGGCATTGTTGAATACTTGTTTCTGATTGTCTTGAAGGGCATTCTAGAGCGTGCATTATTTAAGTGATGACAGAGAAGCCGGTGTTTGGAGGATATATTGGCACGGGTGTAGTTAGGCCCGAGATGAAGTCACGTTATATTTGCAAGGTCGAATTCAGTGGCTATGGTTCATTCTTCCATGTGCTATGTTTGAGCTGCTTCTGAAAGCAAAAGTCACATTGAAAATATGATTTGCATTGTTGAATTAGATTTTCATAATGGCAAGCTAGGACTGATGGTTTGTTTGGTTACCACGGCGATGACTGTAGCTCTCTAGTAAACTTGCTAGTTACTTCAATGGATGTTGAACACGTTTCTAGCGGCAAATGTGTTAAATGATGGTATGAAAGGGATAATCAACTAGGGCCTCTACGCGTTCTCTAGAAAATAATGCAACTCCTTGGAAGGTCACTCCGCTAGCATGTTGTGGAACACACCTTCCACAACTGTGTTGGGACAGGTTGATGAGTCAGAGTTTACTCACACACACACACACCCACCCACTCACTCACTCACTCACTGGCAGTAAATGATGTGACTTTTACCAAAAGAGGTCCTGCAGGCCGCAAAGAGACAGGAATCTAGCATACATCACTGGCCCTGTTGTACCATCATTAAGTTTGCCGACGACACAACAGTGGTAGGCCTGATCACCGACAACGATGAGACAGCCTATAGGGAGGAGGTCAGATGACCTGGCAGTGTGGTGCCAGGCTAACAACCTCTCCCTCAACGTGATCAAGACAAAGGACATGATCGTGGACTACAGGAAAAGGAGGGCCAAGCACGCCCCCATTCTCATCGACGGGGCTGTAGTGGAGCAGGTTAAGAGCTTCAAGTTCCTTGGTGTCCACATCACCAACGAACTGTCATAGTCCAAACACAGCAAGACAGTCATGAAGAGGGCACGACAACGCCTATTCCCCCTCAGGAGACTGAAAAGATTTGGCATGGGTCCTCAGAACCTCAAAAAGTTATACAGATGCACCATCGAGAGAATTCTGACTGGTTGCATCACCGCCTGGTATGGCAACTGCTCAGCCTTCGACCGCAAGGCAGTACAGAGGGTAGTGCGTACGGCCCAGTACATCGCTGGGGCCAAGCTTCCTGCCATCCAGGACCTCTATACCAGGCGGTGTCAGAGGAAGGACCTCAAAATTGCCAAAGACTCCAGCCACCCTATTCACAGACTGTTCTCTCTGCTACCGCACGGCAAGTGGTATCGGATCGCCAAGTCTAGGTCCAAAAGGCTTCTTAACAGCTTCTACCCCTAAGCCATAAGACTCCTGAACAGCTAACTAAATGGCTACCCGGACTATTTGCCTTGAACCCCCCCCCCATTTTTACACTGCTGCTACTCTCTGTTTATTATCTATGCATAGTCACTTTACCTCTACCTACATGTAAATATTACCTCAATTACCTCGACTAACCTGTGCCCCCACACATTGGCTATGTACCGGTACCCCCTGTATATAGCCTCGTTACTGTTGTTTTATTGTTGCTCTTTAATACAAAAATCTATTTATATTTTCTTCTATTTTTCTTTTTTTTAAACTTTAGTTTATTTGGTAAATACTTTCTTAACACTTATTTTTCTTAAAACTGCATTGCTGGTTAAGGGCTTGTGAGTAAGCATTTCACTGTAAGGTCTACACCTGTTGTATTCGGCGCATGCGACAAATAAAATGTGATTTCATTTGATTTCATTTGTACTGTTTTTATCATATGTTTTCAATGCACTTTAAATAAAGTTTGGTTTGATTGAATATGTCTTGATTTCAAATTCAATTAATCACTCAATCAACCTAAGGAACGAGTCAGGAGTCGCACAACACACTGTCTATGAGATATGACTCATGCATCAACATCTGTTGCCAAGAAGAGACAAAGTTCGCAGACACTTTCTCACACACATTCACAAAATTCAAGAGACAGAGCTAAAATTCCCCTCACTGAAAGTAGGTGTATACTGTATGTTGAAAATAAATTGTAGAGTTTCCAATTGCCAAAGGAGTACAGTATACTGGAAATGATATCACTGGAACCTAAGGCATCAACTTGTCTGTCATTAAAATCATCCACTGGGTGTGGTGAACTAAAGTTGGCATGATCAAAGCGAGTAAGTGATTATACTACTGAAAGAGGTTGTAATATACGTAATTCATTCATGTGCAAGACTGTACTCCAAAGATTGTGAACTTGGCCACGCTGTAGACATGTATAAACTTTAATATATGCATTTGCCCTAAGCAAATCCTTCTGTGCCAGCCTCTTCAAGCCTCTTTCGCTCCCCCTAAGGCTCTGCATCAGTAGACTGATAGTATAACAGCTTATGTCAGAGACTAGGGTAGTTTTGTATAGTGACTGAAAATAACAAGTACATGCACCTAGGCTTTACATGTGGTTTGGGTCAATCTAATGAGCCACTCTGCTGCAGGTCCGACAAACATTGGATATGTGTGACTGTGTGTGTGTATGCATATGGGTGTGTGTTGTGTCTATACAGTAGGCTTGCCTTTTCATATAGGGTATGTTTATTTAAGTTATGTAAACACATCAAAATGTCCACCATACATAGTGAAGACATAGTGACACAACAATAAAGTATCTCAAAGTAACCACATTTTACTGCATTTCTCCTTCACTTTCTCATAGCTCTGTAACTACTCTCGTAGCTCTGTAAGCTAGTGCACATTCATTCTCTTGAAGAGACCTCTCGTAAAATGCAATTATTCCCAAAGGTTAAAAGACTCACCCTACTTGTCTACTCACATTCACCCCCCCTCTCTCTCTCTCCACAACTCTGTCTCTCTCTCTCTCTCTCTCCCCTTTAGCCAGAATCAGGGTGTGTCATGGGCTTATCTCCTCTCAATCCTTCTCTACCAGTCTGACAGGACGGGCCACTCCTGCCAGCCACAGCCTCAGAGAACCAAGGGAGAGGAAGGAGGAGGGAAAGAAAGAGAAGGGGGAAAGAGAGAGAAGTGCAGGTAAAAGTGGGTGTGTCAACCTGTTCCAGGTGAATGCTCCTCCCCTTGGCTCAAGAGTAGGATAAAATCCGTCCGGCGTCAGCCAGATCGTCACTTGAGGGACTTGACTCTCCTTTTGAAGCCTCCTTGTCCTCTGTCCTTCTTCTGTTGCTCTCTACCTCTCTCTGTTTTTTCGAGAATTCAGGCTTGTAAAGCAGAGTCAACTCTACCCTAAAGTTTCAACCATGAGCTTCAGCAGGACAAGCTACTCCAGCGGCGGCAGCAGCATGGGCGGCAGCAGCATGAGCGGCGGCATGGGCGGCGGCATGGGTGGCGGCATGGGTGGCGGCACCAGCATTCGCAGGAGCTTCACCAGCCAGTCAATGATTGCCCCCGGATCCACCAGGATGAGCAGCGGATCTGTCCGCCGTTCTGGCGCCGGGTTCGGTGGTGGCATGGGCATGGGCGGAGGCAGCAGCTTCGGCTACAGCAGCAGCAGCAGTGCAGGTGGCTACGGTGGTGGTCTCGGTGCAGGATTCGGTGGTGGTATGGGTGGTGGATTCGTTTGCGCCCCCATCACAGCTGTCACAACCAACCAGAGCCTGCTGGCCCCCCTGAACCTGGAAATCGACCCCAACATCCAGGTGGTCCGCACCCACGAGAAGGAGCAGATCAAGACCCTCAACAACCGCTTCGCTTCCTTCATCGATAAGGTCAGTTCCTGTTAACCCTATGTGACTCCACCTCGCCTGCACTACAAACACTGAGCATTCACATTGATATCGATTGCATTCTATCTTACTGTATATACTGTAATGAGCAACATAAGTACCAGTACACGTTTCCATTGACTTTCTCATACACTGAATTTATTCTTAAAGAAAGTGAACTTAAAGCCTGTGTTCAGAATGATATTATGGTGCTTTGCTCGTGTAGAGCTATACTATTTGCAGGCTTCCTTGTCAGACTGTTGTTAAGTAACCAAATAGATATTTGACATTGACTACCAGGACATGATGAGATACTTGTATTTTGTATCACTATGCAATGATCACAATCAATGGAGTTAACCAGAAAGGTGACAAATACAAGCGTTTGCTCTCACCTCACATATTAGCATCCTAATATAAAAGGATTCCCTGGCTGTATATAGCTGAGAAAAGCTGATTTCAATATGCAGGCATGTTTCATTTTCTGCTGACAAAGCCCTTATGTCACAACTCCCCTTATGAGCTCAATAATATTACACTCTGGTTCAAAGAAAGAGAAAGATAGGACGCCAAGGCAGCTATGAATCTTATCTCTAATGCTGCATCCGTCAACTGTGCAGAAGCTGTTTCTGACTCTGCCCCTGTGTTTAACTTTCACAAAAGGACTCCACCCAGGAGTTGCAAAAAAAAAAAAAGATAGCCCATGGCCTTGTCAGGGCCTGTGACTGTAGTGGACTCTGTGGCTGCTATCTAAACAAGGGTGGAGACCCGTCTCTCACCCCATGACTCACCCCATCTCATACCTGCGGGGTGTGGTCATGTGGACCTAGCCACAGAGTCCAAAGTCTATGCCTGTCGCTGTTGTTCTGGGAGATGAGTATGTTGGGTGCAGTTGCAGTAAATCAACTTTCCCTACTGTCTTTTCCAAGGGAAGATGAACTCCATGTTTCCACCAGCCTATAGGTATTTTCACCTGCACACCCCCTATATGCCTTACTTGAGGTAGAGAATAAATTAAATCCCCTTAATTGGCAGAGAGTCAACTCTCACAAGCAAGGCAAACAACAAAGTAAACACCCCTTCAAAGCTGCTTTTGTCTTCAGTGGTTTATCTGCCACACCTAGTTCTTTATGGCTGGAATGAATGCGTGGCCTTCACAGTGAAATGGAGCAAAAGAGATATGAGAGATAGGTAAAACATTTCAAGCCATACACAGTGAGCCTCTCCTAGGCAGAGAAAGTCTGGATATGCTTTGGGATGCCGATAAACACTCTTACACTTGCCTATCTTTTGTTTTGAGAGTGAACAATGAGAGCTACACATCTCAGGGCAGATTATCGATGGGATCAGGTTTCATCTTGCCTCCCAGGATGTAAGCTTCTCAGACTGGATGTATACCCATAGATTACCATATGTCATCATCAGTTAAATGAACAATGTCTTGGACAGGGAGTGGCTGTTCAAGCCCAACCCTGTGATGCTATCTACACAGCTATGCAGGTACTGGTGTGGCTTTTACTGCAAGTCCACTACAAGGTCGACATCAGTGAAGTTATTTTTTTGCCACACCATTGGAGCCCAATTCTTTCTACTCCCTTTTAAAAATTGACAGAACTTTTTTTTGATCACCAAGTCTACTCAGAAGAAAGGCTGACAACTGAATTTGAATTTAGAGTCTATAAAGCCTTATTTATGGATCCATCCATCTATCCATCCATCGCCCATCATCATTCATTAATGAACACATTCATCCATTTATTCACTCACTCACTGACCATTTCCCTTTTGTCCCTGCAGGTGCGTTTCCTGGAGCAGCAGAACAAGATGCTGGAGACCAAGTGGAGCCTCCTGCAGGACCAGACCACCACCCGCTCCAACATCGACGCCATGTTTGAGGCCTACATCTCCAACCTGCGCAGACAGCTTGACGGCCTGGGCAACGAGAAGATGAAGCTGGAGTCGGACCTGCACAACATGCAGGGTCTGGTTGAGGACTTCAAGAACAAGTAAGTGTCGATATGTCGGATGTGCATCAAAAGTAGCCATATTAGTATAAGCAATAACCTTTAACCTCAGTGTAAGAAGCAACCCAGAGTGATGACTTTGCATGAAATATTGCCCTTTGCTTTGTCACCAGGTATGAAGATGAAATCAACAAGCGTGCCTCAGTGGAGAACGAGTTTGTCCTGCTGAAGAAGGTGTGCAGGATATAACATGATGTCTCGTCATAACTCATGTCAGAGTTAGAACCAATTTCAATTCCATTCCATTAACTCCTCTCTCCCTCCCTCTCCCTCCCTCTCTCTCTCTCTCTCTCTCTCTCTCTCTCTCTCTCTCCAGGATGTTGATGGTGCCTACATGAACAAGGTGGAGCTGGAGGCCAAGGTTGACGCTCTTCAGGATGAGATCAACTTCCTCAGGGCCGTCTACGAGGCGGTACGAACCATTCATTAACTTTTTCAACATTCATTAACTTTTTCACATTTACCATACAACACATAAGTCTTCCATATCTGAATCTTGGAGAGCTTCAACACTACATGATAGTCAGTGAATCAGATGCGGGCTGAAATCTAAAGGCTTCTCTCCATCCTATCTTGGTTCTTCAGGAGCTGCGTGAGCTGCAGGGCCAGATCAAGGACACCTCTGTCGTGGTGGAGATGGACAACAGCCGTAACCTGGACATGGACTCCATCGTGGCCGAAGTGCGCGCTCAGTACGAGGACATCGCCAACCGCAGCAGAGCTGAGGCCGAGACCTGGTACAAGCAGAAGGTAAGCCAAGTCCAGGTTTCAAGAGCAAGGTCAAAAGACATGAACATAGTTTACCAGGACATGTTCAGGCAAAATAAGCAACATTTCTGTGAGCGCTTCCTCAATCTTCACCTCCCTCATTTTAATTTTCTTAAATTTCTTCCTCACTTTTCTCAGTATGAGGAGATGCAGAGCTCTGCTGGACAGTATGGCGAGGATCTCCGCTCAACCAAGACTGAGATCGCCGAGCTGAACCGCATGATTTCTCGTCTCCAGAATGAGATTGAGTCTGTCAAGGGACAGGTGAGGGTGCCATCTCATTTTAGAACCTCCTTTATGAGGATTGTCTGTAAATGGCTGATGTCCAAGCAAGATGGTTCATAGCACTAGTGTATTACCATTAGCCGCTAATCCATGTTTCTACAGTGGATACAGGCTAATGTCAATGAGCAGTTTGCTAATATTCGAGGTTAATGCTAATGCACCATTCTCTTTTACCACAGCGGGCCAACCTTGAGGCTCAGATTGCTGAGGCAGAGGAGCGCGGTGAGATGGCGGTGAAGGACGCCAAGCTCCGCATCAAGGACCTGGAGGATGCCCTCCAGAGAGCCAAGCAGGACATGGCCCGCCAGGTGCGTGAGTACCAAGAGCTGATGAACGTCAAGCTGGCCCTGGACATTGAGATTGCCACCTACAGGAAGCTGCTGGAAGGAGAGGAAAGCAGGTGAGTTAAAGCGGGATAGTTGAGACGTTAGCCTCTTAGCTTAGCATGTTATCAATGCCAGTTAGCATCTTTAATCAACTTTCCATCCAAACTTCAATAACATTGGTGTTATCTATTCACAGAATATCCTCCGGTGGTGCATCTGCAACAATCCACGTGCAGCAGACCTCTGGCGGCAGTAAGTACCATTTTGATTTAATTTCTAATTGTCTCACCAGCTTTTACGTTATATACATGGAGTTTGCCATGCATCATTGAAACCGAAATATCCTCTAGCTTTACAGCAGATTAAACTGATCCCACTCTCTCTCTGTACGCAGACTACTCCGGCGCAAGCTCAGGTGGATTCGGCTATGGCGGTGGCAGCGGAAGCTACGGCGGTGGCAGCAGCTTTGGCGGCGGCAGCAGCTTTGGCGGCGGCAGCAGCTACGGCGGTGGCAGCAGCAGCTACGGCAGTGGCGGAGGTGCCACCATCACCAAGTCCGTGACATCCACCAGCTCCAGCAGACGTTACTAGTGTCCTTCAACTCTCCACCCAAACCAGACTTATACCAATCCACGATGGTACGCAGTACTCTTAGACACAGCAATATCCCTGTTGAGTTAAAAGTGATGGGGGAACATCTAGCAAACCTGATGATTTACAATGAGATTGATGAAATGTATTTACGTTTCTTTTTCAATCCCTCACAAGACAGAAAGATAAGAAGAAGAATACGGAAGTTGAATTATAGTGCCTTGATAGTGGTTCACTGGAAAACAATGAATGTATCAATGTGTTAATCCAGGCTCAATAGCTGTTCTCCCCTCATTCACATCTACTCTTTACCATAATTAGCAGGTAACCCAGAATGTAAAAGTGCCAGGTCCTCACAAGGCCTAAATTCCTAATTTTCTGCACTGACGATTAAAGGAATAGAAAAAGGAAAAAAAAGAAGAAAAAAATTGTAAGATCTTGAGGGAAAAGTTTAAACCAACCATAAAGAAAGCTTGCTAGGGATCCTCCTTGTATCTTTGTCAGCTTGTATGTTGCATCTAAATGCATCAGTGGTTGTTGGGCATATTGTTCTAGTGTCACACTCATATCACACCCATGATCATAATCAATCAACTATGGACACTTGCTGATTTGGCAGCTGAACGGAGAAAACCCTCCCACCCTTGTGGGAATACCCTCATATTCATTTAAGGGGATTTATGAATGCTATGAAAGCAATTACATCATGTGTTCACGTAAACAAAAATAGGCCTTGTTACTAACACATGGCCTGTCTCTTTCATAGTGTACTGAAGTAGCCATACAGAAGCACCTGTAGTCAATCTTCACTCGCATAACTCTAAAGGAAATACATTTTTCTCAGAAGTTTACATTTTTAGAGAGGTTTTCTGTAAATAGTTTTCTTCTATGCTTGGTTTTGATTTTTATGACCATTAGAAGGAAACCAGATTTATTTGTGAAAGTTTTCTCAACAACCTACATAATTTGTGAAAATTGACTTTTTAACACCAAAAAGAACAAATTGAATAAATCTGCGATCTAAAATCACTGTCTGCTGTCTCTTTTACTATTTTTTATTTATTAATGTTTGCCTTTTTTCTGAATTTTGTGTGCTTCACATGCGTCTCTGGCACCATCTAGCACCTCCTTTGATCAAATGAAACTACAATGTTGAGCATTTTGGAATTTCAGAGTATTAAACCCCATTAAACTGATAACTGCGTATTCATAAAATACTGATCATTTGACAAATACAACAAGCACTCAAAAACCCAGTTAGTTATCAGTCATTGTCTTATGAAGGGACACAACACTCAAACACATAACATCCAATGTTTTATTTCACATTCATTTCATATACAACAATTGAGTTTGATTGAACTATTTATGACTTCCTCTCCTACTCAAGACAGTCTTATTAGATTGCAATAAAGAAGCATAATCACAGACATATGAGTGATTCCTCATGAAACTAGAACAAAAAAAGACCATAGAAGCGTCCTTTGGAGGAAGGATTGTTGACATATATTTGACACTTGTGTCTTAAAATATAACTGGGAAATAATTAATTGAAGTTAGAATATTTGTGACATTTAGGCCTTACCCAGGCCTCCTTTAAGACTCCATAATGTTTAATCTGTAGGTGCTACAAAGCAAAAGTTGGCGTCATATGAAGCTTTACCACTTGCTCTGTAATATGAGTAGTATTTTGATTTCAATAACACATTTCTAACATAAATGTATAAATATTGAAAAGTACATTACAGAGTGGGATCTCTGCTACTTTTAGAGTTATGATCCAATTTGTAAGCATTACCAACAGAGTGAATATGAAAATTGATTTAACAAATGGTCGCCCTCTGTGCTGGTGATTTGCAGGATGTACAAGGAGGGCTGTGATTGGTTACATTGCCTACTATGCCAATTTCTCTGTATAAAATGGGCCATAACTTTAAGACTAGCAGAGATCCCACTCTGGAACTTCGATATGCTCGTAGAGTAAATGTAATGAAAATCCCAAAAATCATTGTATTTTTTTTTGTTCTAGTTTCATGAGGAATCCCTTATAGGGCAAATCACAAATGTCACCCTACTCCCCCCTGAGCACAGACGTAAATTAAGCGTCATTCCACGTTGGTTCAACATAATTTAATTTAAATGACATGGAAACAACATTGATTCAACCAGTCTGTGCCTAGTGGGTCCCTTTATTGTGCACAACATCTTCACCATAGTCACATGACTGGTAGGAAGTAGGGCACTATATAGGGTTTAGGGTGAAGTTTCAGACAGGTCCATACATTTAATTGAATTGTAAATACACAAAAACGATCTACTGCACAGGGGTTGTATGGAGGTTTTCGGAGAGAGCTTCCTGCATGTTTCTGGACACTCCCTCCATTCCTGGTGCCTCTGGGCCAGCTGTGGACACCCCCTGAGAAGTGACAGCATTTGTTGTCTCCCCCTTCTGGACACGATAGACACACATATACACTAATATGGCCACTCCAGATACGGTTGTGAGGAGAGCTGTGATGATGAGTCCAACATTTGGTTTGTGCCATTCTGTTGAAAGGGAAGAGAGAACACAACAGTTACAGTGAACTGCGAGCATTGGGTATGGAGTGTAAGATCATTCAGACACAGTCATTATGTGGATTGCACTGTAGTACTCGATTACAGTACAGAGGAGGGGAGAGGCAGACATACTGTGATTACCTATATATAGATGGAGTTGCTTTTAGTAAAGCAAGAAAACATAGGTACTCACTGCTCACGAAGATCCTCACTGAGGACCCAGTCTGTTCAGACCTTATAATTCTACAGGCATACTCCCCTGATATGACAGGGGCATGAAGCATGGTCCTCAACTCCTCTCCTGAGGCGATTGGCTCATTGTCGATTATGTTAATGTACGACTCTGTGGAGACCCTCGTCAAGTACATGGAAAGCTGAGGAAAATGATGTGAAGAAACATCACCAATGGAAATGTTGTTGACATATACAGTACTTGCATACACCCAGTAGCATTTTAGGGTTCATAGGTCAGATCAGTGGGCATGGTTGATATGCATAAGAATTACTTCATAATAGGATGATACATCAATGCATTATCACTTATCTACCTACAACATATTTGGCTGGCTAGCAAAAAAACTTTAAAGCCATTTTTCTCAGTTTCACTGTTAGCGAAGTTACTGTAGGGCAGTATTGTAAGGAGCTACAGTACTACCTTTTCCGTACCAAACCAAGGGGCATTGAACATGCAGGACAATTCCAACGAGTGCTCATCACTGATGTCGACTCTAGATACCTCTCTGTAGCCTGTGACTGAGATCTTGGGAGTTGGCAGAGCATCTACAGGCAGAGGGAGAGGATATGAGATTGGAAAAATAGTACAGAAAACAAGACCTTAGGCTCTTACTGTGAGAAAAATCCATACAAAATATAAAAAACAACAAATCTTCAAAATACAAGTATCTGGTCAAAACAGTGTCACAAAACATTAGGTAACACCCTTACAGAGTGTTTCCCAATCCTGCGGACCCAAAGGGTTGGATTCAAAACCAACAATAACACACCTGATTCAACTTATCAAAAGCTCGATGAGTAGTTTTTAAGTTGAATCCGCTGAGTTAGTGCTGGGCTATCAACAAACATGTGCAGACCTTTGGGTCCCCAGGACCAGGATTGGGAAGAACCCTGCCCTGATGGCAATTTAACAACCAACAACCTGTTCAAGAGTAGTACAGCATTAACACCAACCAACACAACTTGATGAAGAATGCACTCTATCCCACCTGAGCAAACCATTTTCACCCCCTTCCTTAAGCTACAAAGGGGCTGCACCTCATCAATCTGACACTCCCTGAGTCGTCCCTCACTTCCTCTGCACAAAATGGACCCCATGGAGAAGTCATCAACCTTACGGTTGTAGTCTTGCTTCGTCGAGACGGAAAATAGTGTCCCACAGCCCAGCTCTCGACAAACCACGCTACCCATTGCCCGGTTCCAGCTTTCTAACTGTTGGACAGAAACTCTGTCTTGGCACACAGGGCCCCAGCTGCCTCTGACCTGCACCTCCAGTTGTCCCAGACACTCGGAGCCCTGATACTGGGGCACAAGACGGATAGGGGCCTCCTCTGTGAGAAGCAGGGTGGAGGGTCAGAGGACATATTACATATTCAACAGGTTACTTTTTAGTTAGTCATTTGAATCTGGTCATATACAGTATAAAAAATAAAGAAGGAAAGTCACATGCATATACTGTTTGCTCACAACAATTTACTAGATAAACCGACGTTTCGACTCACAGTGCCTTCTTGAAGAGGGCACTGAGTGCCAAAACATTTGTTTACCTATTAAATATACAGGTGTCGACTTTCTTTCGTATTTTTATACAGTTTACTCTCCCTTAGTTAACACCTCTACAAACAGTTTTTGGGTGTGCGTCAGCTCATGCTTTTTACTGGACTCTGGTCATATTCAGTGCCTGCAGACTGCCAACACATTACGTTACATTACAGTACAACACAGCATCATTACTGTAGGCCAATTGACTATTATCTCTTCCTGAGCTCATACACTGACCTGCAATAGCTGGGAGGGGACTGGAGGGAGGAGAGAGGTAAATATGCTGGTTGAAGTCCACAATCTCCAGTCTGCAGACAAACTCAAAGGTTTCTGTGCCGTCCACTAGCCACCTGCTCAGTGTAATGGAATCGTGGATGTCAAGCAGGGCCGCTAACCCCCTAAGCTTAAAGATCTCATTTCCCACAGTAACAGGCAGCTCTCTGTAGTAAAGGGCCAGGGTTCTGTTGGGGAAGTGGGTGGTAGTTTGGCAGTTCACGGTGTAGTTTCCTCCAATGGGTATGAAGGCGGGCACAACCAACTTTGGCGCTGGGAGAGAGGCTGTTCGAGTGGAGAGGACAGATGGAGAGAGATAAGAGGGTGAGAGAGATGTCATACATTTATTGATGGACAGTTCTCTCTTTAAGTCTTCATCTCTTGGCTATTTGTTCCTTTGTAGGTTTCAGTAATCATAATGACTTAGGGATCGATTCAAGCCGTATTGCGACAACCCCTGATGGCCACTAGATTATTGCCAACTGATCTCTCGTTAAACCATCAATACGAGGTAAAATCACCTGCACAGCTGATCTCAATTGCAACCATTATCCACCACCAATTTACCGCCCCATAAAGGCGCTTGCAGACGGGCCACGGTCAATGGCAATTGAACCGTGAGAAAATCTGCCTACCGTGTGTAGAGACCAGTGGTCCTGGTTGTTGTCAGCTCGAATGCTGTCATTAAAACATTGTTTGATTGGTTGATGAATTCTGCTCATTGGTCAACGATGTGCATCGGCCGCACAAGACTTCAGCTAATTTCATCTTTTGGCGCCCCGAGCACCGATCCAGCAGTGCCGCTCACAGGGGCGAGCACCCTGAACTGTGCCGCTTGCAAAACTACTTGCGTTTTGCTGCCTGACTTCCTACTCCCATTAAGTCTATGAGACCTTCGCCAGTTACCGCGGCCCGTCTATAAGTGCCTTAACACGGACGTCGGTGTTATCGTTCATCAGGGACACTGGATATAATGACGAGAAGCTTGTGCCTCTGGCCTAACAATAGGGTTTGTTGTCCACAGAGTGGAACGGCTGGCTGCCCCCGTCTATTCCTTTCTTTGGATTGGTGGATACATCTCGTTATTTTAATACTTTTTTGAATATTCAAAGGGTGTTGACATCAACCGCCTGTATTCAATGGAGAGTGAGATGCTTGTCTCATAAATATGCACAGTCTCGAATTCCGATATAAAGTGCTTTTTCTCAAAGTTGCCGGGATGTCACGTGCATCACACTTACACTCAACGGCCAGTTTATTAGGCACACCACCCCGTTCACGAAAACGGATCGCTCCTACAGAAAGTGAGTTAAGCAGATTAATGATCTGCTTAACATGGACAGCTTTTGGGCGGAGTAAACCCTCTCGCTTCACATCTTCCTCTGTCTTTTAGTCCTATTTGCAACCAACATTTTTCAAGACAATTTTGCCCTCTGGTAGGTATCATCATCGGACCATTTTAATCTTGATATTTGAGCAGACTAACGGCGATGTATCTATTTGACAGTCATTCCATAGCCCTACAACTGAATGACAATGAGCCATACCTTACACATTTTATGTATGGCAGAAATCATGGTGTAGGACTAATTCTGCAGGAGTAGTGAATACAGACAATGAACATTTCCGCTGTCTTGTATCAAGCTTGACACCATAACAGCATCAGATCAGCTGGCCTGCTAGTTTTATTCCGCTGTTTTTTCGTTGCAACCAAGTAATTTTTTGCCTGGCTACCCAGACTCCTTGCTCCGGCCAAATGCTACGCCACGCCCACAGCATTAGTTTCTTCTCCGCGATGAGTCCGGATCTGAGTACACCCCCGACCCTTCCCCAAATGCGAACACATTTGGGGCCGTCTGATTGGTCCAGAAACCGATGGGTTGGGCCAAAGCCAGAACACACGTGGGTAAAGCGGCAGTTTGAAAATGTGTCAATGGATTAGATACTCTGATTGGTTAGAGATGGTTTTACACTGCTGCTACTCACTGTTTATTATCTATGCATAGCCACTTTACCCCTACCTACATGTACAAATTACCTCGACTAACCTGTACCCCCGCACATTGACTCGGTACCGGTACCCCCTTTATATAGCCTCGTTATTTTATTGTGTTACTTTTTATTGTCTTTTTTACTTTAGTTTATTTAGTAAATATTTTCTTAACTCTATTTCTTGAACTGCATTGTTGGTTAAGGTCTTGTAAGTAAGGTCTACACCTGTTGTATTCATCGCAATATATTTTAGCCTCTTGGGGAGGCTAAAAGATGCATAGTTCAGCCATTATCCGAGAGGAAGTTGTATATCTGTTTACTGGAAGTTTATTTTTTAAATTTTTTTAAGTGAAGAGGGGCATCTGTTAAACATTACATGATGATCTGTAATAAGAGAGTTAGAGACATTACGACACACTTACAGATGGTGAGGTTGGCTGGATTGCTTGTTCCCGACACGTCTCCAGTACTGGTGGCATTGTACCAGCATACGTAGATCCCCTCATTGGCTGCAATGGCTTTCGTGGTGAACCTGACATTGTCTCTGGATTGTATAGTGAGGGAATCTATCGCAGAGAGGGATTGGTTGTCCCAGCCAAAAGAGACAGTTACTGGAAAGCGAACATTTATCGGAAGAGTGCATATCAGCTCCACGTCTGAGAAAAGTTCGATGTTGCGGCCAGAACTGGAGCGGTGGAAAGAGAGGGAGGGGGCTGGAAGAGGGCCTGTGGAACAGTGAGGAAATGTGTTCGATACTTTTCAATTTATTCTGTACCAGCCCTTATTAAGACCCCGTCCTCCCCGCCTATCACACGCACACCTTGTTTTTTAATACATCATATTGCCTATGGGTTACACAGTGCCATGCAAAAGTACTTGGTTGCACCATTGTCACATTTCATAGAGTTAGATGGATCCAGCCTTGCAAAACTTTTATGAAACCAGGAAATGTCAGACCACCCCTTTACGCTGATGCTTGCTACATAGGTTACCACACTACAGATCTCCATCACAACACATGACTTGTGAAGAGGATGTTGCTTTATAGAAGGATATTCTGATACAATGCAAAGTATACCACATTCTTAAGGGAAACTGTTACAACCTGTTTCCCTGTGTGTTATAGTTAGGGCCAGGGGTGTAATCATTTTTTGTTGTTGTATTTCCATCATTCTCCACTAGGTTTGCTACAGGTATAAAATCCTAGGAAATGTTATTTAATTGACACAAGCTGTCTCCAATCAATCAATGAATATCTGATTGTGCATGAGTGTTTGGTGGGGGGATCGCCTAAGCCAGTGGAGGTGTAGCTTTACGAATCTTAATTGCACAAATTATTTGGAAAGGAATACTATTTGTAGAGGAGTGATTCTTCACCTCACTTTTCTCAAGCTGATCCTCTCCCAAAAAATTTGGGGTCAATTAGGGGCAGTTTAAGGCAGTGTTTCCCAAACTGTAGATTTACATAATAATAAATAATAATTTATTAAACTTCTATAGTGCTTTTCATTACACATTTTTTTTGAAGCGCTGGAAAAAGCTAAACAAACCAGAATAAAATAAAACAGCTATAGGGTAAAGTAGGTCTGGACTACAATTTTCAAACAGTGTTGAAAGTTTTGAGCGTTTCAAGCATCCACAGATGGCACTACAGTCAAAATGGAACCACGAGGCTTGAGCAGAGAGAGGTCAACAGGGGGAGATGAGCAGGTCCTCCGAAGGTAGGCAGGCAGCACAGTTCACTCTCCATTGAAGGTGTCTCACCTTGCCGTCCCCGCCATCTGACTGCCTCTTCTCCGTAGCAGTTGACTCTCAGGTCTTGTAGCGTAAAACGAGAAGTTTGTTTTTGAGCTCTCCAGTCTCCACTCACTCAGGATATTATGATGGCATCCCACTCATAACTTACTTCGGAGGAAACTTCCCGAGTGAAGAAGACATCACTGCCAGCTTGCCATGCATAAGTCCTCCTCATTGGGTCAGGAGACCGTAGAAACAACAAAACATAGGCTGGGGGTATTCAAATCAAAATACAACACTAGCTAACCAGCCTGGTAGTATCGCTACCTAGCTATCTTGAGAAAGCTGATTTGTCATAAATTCACAGGCAGGAAACAAATAGCTGCAATCCAGACTTAATCTACACATAAAATTAAGTAAAAAGATACAAACAAATAACACTTAAAAAGTATTAAATATTTACCAAATGTACAGGAGCGCTCTGCCTAGGCGACCTCATGGTGCAATGGTAACGATGGAACAATCAAATACATGTATTGTGTTGGTGTGTTGAAAACAGGCCCCCAGTGTCCGATCTCGAGCGTGAAGTCACAAGCTCTGCTTGTAGCAACCTAGCGGTGCCAAAAGCCCTGATCTGCCCTAGAAAGCCTATGTAAATTGAAATTATTTAAGATACTCTTTGAAGAGGTATGGTGTCAGATGTTTTGGGGAAATGGGCAGGGACTCTGCTGTCCTAGCTTCAGGGGGAAGCTGGTTCCACCATTGGGGTGCCAGGGCAGAGCTTGGACTGGGCTGAGCAGGAGCTGCCCTCCCGTAGGGGTGGGAGGGTCACGAGACCAGAGGTGGCAGAATGGAGTACTCAGGTTGGGGTTTAGGGATTGAGCAAAGCCTGAAGGGAGGGACAGTTCTGCTTGCTGCTCTGTAGGCAAGTACGATGGTCTTGTAGTGGATGCGAGCTTTGACTGGAAGCCAGTGGAGTGTGTGGAGGAATGGGGTGACATGGGAGAATTTGAGAAGGTTGAACACCAGGCGGGCTGCAGCATTCTGGATAAGTTGCCGGGGTTTGATGGCACAAGTGCCTGGATTAAGACCTGCGCAGCTTCCTGTGTGAGGTAGGGTCATACTCTATGGATGTTTTAGAGCATGAACCTGCAGGAGCGAGTCACTGCTTAGATGTTTGCAGAGAACGACAGGGTGTTGTCCAGTGTAACGCCAAGGTTCTTTGCACTCTGGGAGAGATCCTCTCCACATCACCTGGTAGGAGTGGCCTGCCAGGTAGGATGCAATCCAAGAGTGTGCAGAGCCTGAGATGCCCAGCCCTGAGAGGGTGGAGAGGAGGATCTGATAGTTCACGGTGTCGAAGGCAGCGGATAGATCTAGGAGGATGAGAACAGAGGAGATAGAGTCAACTTTGGCAGTGCGGAGAGCCTCCGTTACACAGAGAAGAGCAGTCTCGGTTGATTGACTCGTCTTGAAGCCTGACTGGTTAGAGTCAAGAAGATCGCTCTGAGAAAGATAGCGAGAGAGTTGGTCAGAGACAGCATGCTCAAGTGTTTTGGAAAGAAAAGAGGGGAGCGACTCGGGCCATTTTGAAGTAAGAGGGGATGCAGCCAATGGTCAAGGTTGAGTAGATGAGGGAAGTGAGGAATGGGAGGTCTCCAGAGGTGGACTGGAGAAGAGAGGAGGGAATTGGGTCGAGCGGGCAGGTTCTCGGGCCGCCCGATCTCACTGGTCGCAAGATTTCATCTGGAGAGAGAGGGGAAAAAGAGGTAAAGGTGTAGGGTAGTTCTCTGTGAGTGGGACCAGTGGATTTAATAGGCTGAGTGAATGTCGTCAACCTTCTTTTCAAAGTGGTTGACAAAGTCGTCCACAGAGAGGGAGGAGGGAGGGGGTGGAGGATTAAGGAGGGAGGATAGTGGAAAAGAGTTTCCTAGGGTTAAAGGCAGAAGCTGGAAATGTAGAGTGATAGAAAGTGGCTTTAGCAGTGGATACAGACCTTTTTTTGTGTGCATTTTATTCATTTAGCAAACACTCTTATCCAGAGCAACTAGGGTTAAGTGGCTTGCTTAAGGGCACGTAAACAGATTTTTCACCTAGTTGGCTCGGGGATTCAAACCAGCAACATTTCAGTTACTGGCCCAACACTCTTAACCACTAGGCTACTTGCCAGGATAGAAAGTGGCTTTAGCAGTGGATACAGAGGAAGAGAAAGTAGAGAGGAGGGAGTTAAAGGATGATATGTCTTCCGGAAATTTAGTTTTCCGCAATTTTCGCTCAGCTGCCCGCAGCCCTGTTCTGTAAGCTCGCAATGAGTCGCGGGGCTGAGCCGGCCGGAAGGAAAGGAGACAATGGGGGTCATAGGATGCGGAAAGGGAGGATAGTAGGGTTGAAGAGGAGAGAGTAGTGGGAGAGAGAGATTGCGACGGCGCATGACCACCTGGTTAACGGCTGAGTGGCTAGGTTTGGAGGAGTGATCAGAGACCTGGAGGGGGGTTGCTGTGAGATTAGTAGGCGAGCAGCCTCTAGTAAAGACGAGGTCAAGCGTATTGTCTGCCTTGTGAGTGGGAGGGGACTGGGAAAGTGTGTGGTCAAAAGAGGCAAGGAGGGGAAAGAAAGAGTTGGAAAGATTATGAATTGAAGGCAGACATCGAGAGGTTGAAGTCGCCCAGTATGAAGAGCGGTGAGCCATCGTCAGGAAATGATCTTATCAAGGTGTCAAGCTCATTGAGGAACTCTCTAAGGGCACCTAGTTTGCGATAGATTACAATAATGTTAAGCTTGAGTGGACAAGCTTGGAGTGACAGCATGGAATTCAAATCAGGAGATGGACAGGTGAGTGAGGGAGAAAATAGAAAATCTCCACTTAGGAGAAATGAGCAGCCCTGTGCCACCACCGCGATGACCAGATGCTCTCGGACTATGAGAAAAAACGTAGTCAGATGAAGAGAGAGCAGCAGTGTTCTCTGGGGTGATCCATGTCTCTGTCAGGTCCAAAATGTCTAGGGACTGAAGGGCACCATAGGCTGAGATGAACTCTGTATTCTTGACCGCAGATCGGCAGTTCCAAATGCTGCCGGAGACCAGGAATTCCACATGGGTTGTGCGCGCAGGGAACACTAAATTAGAAGGGTTGCCGCCAAGGGGTGGGGAGCGTCTGTAAAGCCTACAGGGAGTGGAGCAAACTGGGATAGAAACACACACATAGTTGCCAAAACTACAAAAGAGATAAATGAGATAATCTGAAAATAACTAGGTAAAATACTAAGGTAATAGAGTGGTGTGGAGACTTTCTCTCTTTCCTTCCTCTAATAACTTGTCAGAACCGCCTTTGTTTTGGCGACGGTCTTAGTTTTGATGACGAGACCGCCGCTGACACTGATTACCAAAACCACAACTGTCACAAATTACCTTGCCACTTAGTCCTGGTTGATGTGTCAACAATCAACTGCAAGTTATGAGCAGTCAGCAGTTCACACACCAAGTAGGATGCTCGGAAGACAGGCAGAACTTAAAGTAGATGGTCCTAGCTCGCAAAAAGACAGTACTAGACAACATGTGTGTAGGTTTTAAGTAGTAGGTACCCAAAAGCTCAGTAGTTACACAGTAGTCATTAAGGGATAATTATATAGTGATTTGTGTAGGAAATAAGTAGTGTTCACCAGTAGTGAAAAGTCCCAATTTATCACTCATTACTTCTTAATTTACTACACATCTCAATAGCAATCAAGTGGTAAACCTGTAGGTTTTATGTAGATATTGTGTAGTAGTGATGAGTAGTAATTCAGTAGTACCTTTTCATGAGGGGCGGTCGCTGCTCCCCCCCGAATTCGCCACAATATACTTCCAGGGTTGGTTTCACTGACTCCCCTTAAACTTCCCCTAATTGACCAATTTTTAGAGTCCGTTGGAGAGGACTAGCTTGATCAAAGTGAGGTGTAGAATCACTGATCTACAAATAGTATTCCCTGCCAAATAATAGGCTTTGTGCAATTAAGAAAAATATGTTGGATAAATGAAGTTCACTCAGGCCGTTTACCATATATATTTTTGGGCAGTTCCAGTTTATATTATAACTTTTATTTATATTCTTACTTCTAATTTGTATTCTATTTTCTATTATTATTTATAATATTATTATCATTGCATTGTTGGAAAGAGGTCTCAAGGTTAAGAATTTCACTGTAGTCTTTTACACTTGTGCTTATGGCGAATAAACATTTATAACTTGAAACTTAACTGGGTGTGTCTCCCATAGACGGGATTCGCTGAAAACGTCACTCAAAAGATGTGCGCGCATTGATGGGGCCGGAAGCCGTGCATTGTTATGATTCTGAACGGTCAGATAGCTAGCAACAATGACAAGAAGCTGCCATTTGGGGAATCGTAGGTGGCTCGTTTCAGCTAGTTTTATCTTGTTCCTGGTACCATGTCTTGTTTCGAGGTGTTTTGACTTATTTCATGTCAATGCTAATATGGCTATAATTCACTAGCTAGCTAACCAGCAACTGTAACAATGTATTTGAGAGACAACAAGTGCTCATTGTGCAATAGTTGCCCCATAGTTGCGCTCCCATTGGTTTTGTTGCTAAACAACCAACCAGTCTATGCAATAGCAGTTGGGTCTGGTCTACTTAGTTAAATGACTTTTATTCAATCAGAAACAAAACTGCTAAAAAGCTGAGTGGGGTGTCTCGCTTTCGGTGCAGCATTTCTAAAGTGAAAACATTTGCATGAAAACTAGTTGTCTCTCGTTGAATGACAAAAAAACACTTAATTGAAGAATCCCGTACATAGTTTCCACTCCTACTGTTGACCTATCACCAACAGAGGGGAGTAGACTTAGGATACCGAACTTCAACTTGCCTCAAGAAAGCCGAAAAACCCTGCAGAAGACCAAAACGCACAGAAATGTCACAAAAATGTGTCATAATACAGTTGAAGTCGGAAGTTTACATACACCTTAGCCAAATACATTTAAACTCAGTTTTTAACAATTCCTGACATTTAATCCTAGTAAAAATTCCCTGTCTTAGGTCAGATAGGATCACCACTTTATTTTAAGAATGTGAAATGTCAGAATAATAGTAGAGAGAATGATTGATTTCAGACTTTACTTCTTTCATCACATTCCCAGTGTGTCAGAAGTTTACATACACTCAATTAGTATTTGGTAGCATTGCCTTTACATTGTTTAACTTGGGTCAAATGTTTCTGGAAGCCTTCCACAAGCTTCCCACAATAAGTTGGGTGAATTTTGGCCCATTCCTCCTGACAGAGCTGGTGTAACTGAGTCAGGTTTGTAGGCCTCCTTGCTCACACACACTTTTTCAGTTCTGCCCACACATTTTCTATAGGATTGAGGTCAGGGCTTTGTGATGGCCACTCCAAAACCTTCACTTTGTTGTCCTTAAGCTATTTTGACACAACTTTGGACGTATACTTGGGGTCGTTGTCCATTTGGAAGACCCATTTGCGACCAAGCTTTAACTTCCTGACTGATGTCTTGAGATGTTGCTTCAATATATCCACATAATTTTCCTTCCTCAAGATGCCATCTATTTTGTGAAGTGCACCAGTCCCTCCTGCAGCAAAGCACCCCCACAGCATGATGCTGCCACCCCCGTGCTTCACGGTTCTTTGGCTTGCAAGGCACCCCCTTTTTTCTCAGTTCTATTTTTGTTTCATCAGACCAGAGGACATTTCTCCAAAAAGTACGATCTTTGTCCCCATGTGCAGTTGCAAACCGTAGTCTGGCTTTTTTATGGCGGTTTTGGAGCAGTGGCTTCTTCCTTGCTGAGCGGCCTTTCAGGTTATGTCGATATAGGACTTGTTTTACTGTGGATATAGATCATTTTGTACCTGTTTCCTCCAGCATCTTATAATAATAATAATAATAATAATAATAATATGCCATTTAGCAGACGCTTTTATCCAAAGCGACTTACAGTCATGCGTGCATAAATTTTTACGTATGGGTGGTCCCGGGGATCGAACCCACTACCTTGGCGTTACAAGCGCCGTGCTCTACCAGCTGAGCTACAGAGGACCACACAAGGTCCTTTGCTGTAGTTCTGGGCTTGATTTGCACTTTTCGCACCAAAATCCGTTTATCTCTATGAGACAGAACAAGTCTCCTTCCTGAGCGGTATGACGGCTGTGTGGTGCGATGGTGTTTATACTTGCGTACTATTGTTTGTACAGATGAACGTGGTACCTTCAGGCATTTGGAAATTGCTCCCAAGGATGAACCGGACTTGATTGTCCCATGATGGCAAGCAAAGAGGCACTGAGTTTGAAGGTACGCCTTGAAATACATCCACAGGTACACCTCCAATTGACTCAAATTATGGCAATTAGCCTATCAGAATCTTCTAAAGCCATGACATCATTTTCTGGAATTTTCCAAGCTGATTAAAGGCACAGTCAACTTAGTGTATGTAAACTTCTGACCCACTGAAATTGTGATACAGTGAATTATAAGTGAAATAATCTTTCTGTAAACAATTGTTGGAAAAATTACTTGTGTCATGCACAAAGTAGATGTCCTAACAGACTTGCCAAAACTCTAGTTTTTTAACAAGAAATTTGTGGAGTGGTTGAAAAACAAGTTTTAATGACTCCAACCTAAGTGTATGTAAACTTCCGACTTCAACTGTATATGCGCAAACTGTTTCGACTGGGAAGCATACGGTAAGCTTTAGGCGATCCCCCACCAAACACTCACTCACAACCAGACATTGATTGATTGGAGACAGCTTGTGTCAATTAAATAACATTTCATAGGATGTTATACCTGCAGCAAACCTAGTGGATAATGCTGTTCTAAAAATAACCCACATAAATCTACCAAAACATCTGGCCCTACTTATAGTGTACTGTATGTCTGCTGTCTGATTACTGTATCAGCTACATTACATAACATGTTTTTCAGTGATACTCTACTAATTATGCATAACATATAATACATAATGCGCCTTATTCACTCTCAAGTCGGGAACATAGATTAATTTACAGGGGGTACAACTGTGTATGGAGAGAAACAACTAGTTTTAACAAGCACATTTGGAAATATGCAAGAGAGAGCATGCTTACCCTGAGTCCAAACCACCCTGGCTGATTGCCCAAGCCACAAGATGGTGAGTACTGGATGAGAAGGAGAGAAAGGGACATTTTAGTGTTATGTAACTGCTCCAACTTCCCTCCCCACAACTTCCTGATAGTGAATATTATTTAAACCATACACTGACTGTAACATACACTATCGGTCAGAAGTTTTAGAACACCTACTCATTCAAGGGTTTTTCTTTCTTTTTTACTATATCTACATTGTAGAATAATAGTGAAGACATCAAAACTATGAAATAACATATGGAATCATGTAGTAACCAAAAAAGTGTTAAACAAAATAAACTATATTTGAGATTTGAGATTCTTCAAATAGCCACCCTTTGCCTTGATTACAGCTTTGCACACTCTTGGCGTTCTCTTAACCAGCTTCACCTGGAATGCTTTTCCAACAGTCTTGAAGGAGTTCCCACATATGCTGAGCACTTGTTGGCTGCTTTTCCTTCACTCTGCAGTCCGACTCATCCCAAACCATCTCAATTGTGTTGAGGTCGGGGGATTGTGGTGGTCAGGTCATCTGATGCAGCACTCCATCACTCTCCTTCTTGGTAAAATAGCCCTTACACCGCCTGGAGGTATGTTGGGTCATTGTCCTGTTGAAAAACAAATGATAGTCCCAATAAGCTCAAACCAGATGGGATGGCGTATTGCTGCAGAATGCTGTGGTAGCCATGCTGGTTAAGTGTGCCTTGAATTCTAAATAAATCACAGACAGTGTCACCAGCAAAGCACCCCCACACCATAACACCTCCTCCTCCATGCTTTACGGTGTGAAATACACAAGCAGAGATAATCCGTTCACCCAAACCGCGTCTCACAAAGATACGGCGGTTGGAACCAAAAGTCTCCAATTTGGACTCCAGACCAAAGGACACATTTCCACCGGTCTAATGTCGTGTTTCTTGGCCCAAGAAAGTCTCTTCTTATTATTGGTGTCTTTTAGTAGTGTTTTTTTTGCAGCAATTCGACCTTGAAGGCCTGATTCACACAGTCTCCTCTGAACAGTTGATGTTGAGATGTGTCTGTTACTTGAACTCTGTGAAGCATTTATTTGGGCTGCAATTTCTGAGGCTGGTAACCCTAATGAACTTATCCTCTGCAGCAGAGGTAACTCTGGGTCTTCCATTCCTGTGGCGGTCCTCATGAGAGCCAGTTTCATCATAGCGCTTGATGGTTTTTGCTACTGCACTTGAAGAAACTTTCAAAGTTCTTGAAATGTTCCATATTGACTGACTTTGTCTTAAAGTAATGATGGACTGTCATTTCTCTTTGCTTATTTGTGCTGTTCTTGACATAATATGGACTTGGTCTTTTAGCAAATAGGGCTATCTTCTGTATCTATCTTCAAATGCATTAAGAAGGAAATAAATTCCACAAATTAACTTTGAAGAAGGCACACCTGTTAATTGAAATGCATTCCAGGTGACTACCTCATGAAGCTGGTTGAGAGAATGCCAAGAGTGTGCAAAGCTGTCATCAAGCCAAAGGCTGGCTATTGGGTTACTACATGATTCCATATGGGTTATTTCGTAGTTTTGATGTCTTCATTATTATTCTACAATGTAGAAAATAGTAAAAATTAAGAAAAACCCTTGAATGAGTAGGTGTTCTCAAACCTTTGACCAGTAGTGTATATACTGACTACACCTATTTGTTGAATATTTAAAAAAATATTTAAAGAACTGTGAGGTCCAAAAGTATTTGGACAGTGACACATCTTTTGTTGTTTTGTCTCTGTATTCCAGCACTTTGGAATAATAATAATTTGAAATAATACAGTGCAGACTGTCAGCTTTAATTTGAGAGTATTTTTCATTCACATCGGGTGAACCATTTAGAAATTAGAGCACTTTTTGTACATAGTCCCCCCCATTATAGGGCACCAAAACTCTTTGGACAATTCACTTAAATACAGTGGGGAGAACAAGTATTTGATACACTGCCAATTTTGCAGGTTTTCCTACTTACAAAGCATGTAGAGGTCTGTAATTTTTATCATAGGTACACTTCAACTTTGAGAGACGGAATCAAAAAAAAAAATCCAGAAAATCACATTGTATGATTTGTAAGTAATTAATTTGCATTTTATTGCATGACATAAGTATTTGATACATCAGAAAAGCAAAACGTAAAATTTGGTACAGAAACCTTTGTTTGCAATTACAGAGATCATACGTTTCCTGTAGGTCTTGACCAGGTTTGCACACACTGCAGCAGGGATTTTGGCCCACTCCTCCATACAGACCTTCTCCAGATCCTTCAGGTTTTGGGGCTGTCGCTGGGCAATACGGACTTTCAGCTCCCTCCAAAGATTTTCTATTGGGTTCAGGTCTGGAGACTGGCTAGGCCACTCCAGGACCTTGAGATGCTTCTTACGGAGCCACTCCTTAGTTGCCCTGGCTGTGTGTTTCGGGTTGTTGTCATGCTGGAAGACCCAGCCACGACCCATCTTCAATGCTCTTACTGAGGGAAGGAGGTTGTTGGCCAAGATCTCGCGATACATGGCCCCATCCATCCACCCCTCAATACGGTGCAGTCGTCCTGTCCCCTTTGCAGAAAAGCATCCCAAAAGAATGATGTTTCCACCTCCATGCTTCACGGTTGGGATGGTGTTCTTGGGGTTGTAATCATCCTTCTTCTTCCTCCAAACACTGCGAGTGGAGTTTAGACCAAATAGCTCTGTTTTTGTCTCATCAGACCACATGACTTTCTCCCATTCCTCCTCTGGATCATCCAGATGGTCATTGGCAAACTTCAGACGGGCCTGGACATGCGCTGGCTTGAGCAGGGGGACCTTGCGTGCGCTGCAGGATTTTAATCCATGACGGCGTAGTGTGTTACTAATGGTTTTATTTGAGAATGTGGTCCCAGCTCTCTTCAGGTCATTGACCAGGTCCTGCCGTATAGTTATGGGCTGATCCCTCACCTTCCTCATGATCATTGATGCCCCACAAGGTGAGATCTTGCATGGAGCCCCAGACCGAGGGTGATTGACCGTCATCTTGAACTTCTTCAATTTTCTAATAATTGCGCCAACAGTTGTTGCCAACTCACCAAGCTGCTTGCCTATTGTCCTGTAGCCCATCCCAGCCTTGTGCAGGACTACAATTTTATCCCTGATGTCCTTACACAGCTCACTGGTCTTGGCCATTGTGGAGAGGTTGGAGTCTGTTTGATTGAGTGTGTGGACAGGTGTCTTTTATACAGGTAACGAGTTCAAACAGGTGCAGTTAATACAGGTAATGAGTGGAGAACAGGAGGGCTTCTTAAAGAAAAACTAACAGGTCTGTGAGAGCCGGAATTCTTACTGGTTGGTAGGTGATCAAATACTTATGTCATGCAATAAAATGCAAATTAATTACTTAAAAATCATACAATGTGATTTTCTGGATTTTGGTTTTAGATTCCGTCTCTCACAGTTGAAGTGTACCTATGATAAAAATTACAGACCTCTACATGCTTTGTAAGTAGGAAAACCTGCAAAATTGGCAGTGTATCAAATACTTGTTCTCCCCACTGTATGTGTATTAAAATAGTCAAAAGTTTAGTATTTGGTCCCCGTATTCCTAGCACACAATGACTACATCAAGCTTGTGACTCTGCAAACTTAAAGAGGCACAAAGACCATTCCCCCAAGACATGCTAACTTTCCACCATTACAAATAACATGGAATGATAGCATTTGTAGGGGGGTATGATATTTATGGCTCTAACTTTCTCACTCATCATTATTCACGATTAATTCAGGATTAACTGCAATCATGGTAGCAGCCACATTATTGTAGAGGTGTTCAGAAACATATTCTGTTCTTATTTACAATAAAAGTGATTCCAGAATTACACAATACAATATTTACCATTCATTTCTGTTGGGCACAAAATAATCAGAATCACAGCAAAAATAAACTGCAAATACATCTAACAAGTTTGTAGAGTCACAAGCTTGATGTAGTCATTGCATGCTAGGAATATGGGACCAAATACTAACTTTTTACTCTTTTAATACACATACCTGTATATTAAAGTGAATTTGTCCAAATACTTTGGTTCCCTATAATGGGGGGCTATGTACAAAAAATGCTGTAATTTCTAAACGGTTCACCAGATACGGATGAAAATACCCTCAAATTAAAGCTGACAGTCTGCACTTTGTATCATTTCAAATCAAAAGTGCTGGAGTACAGAGCCAAAACAACAAAACATGTGTCACTGTCCAAATACTTTTGGACCTCATTGTATATAAAACTTGTCATTATTTAAAGATATTAAAAATAAGTGTAGCTTTGTAAATTAAGTGCAGACAAAAGAATAATTGGGTGCCAACAAAGTTATTTTGTCCTGTTTATGTTCTTGCTGTAAGACAGTACATGTACAATGTATGTGTTCTTATGTAGGGGAAATAAGTATCTGTAAATATGAATGCATTGAAAGCTGACATTTTTATATTAAATCAAACCATTTACAAAATAATTAAAGTTTACAAAATTATAAATGCGAACATTTGAATTCGTCAAGTCCTTAGCATTGTGGTTAATTGTTTAAAAAATGCATGTCCATCCATATAAATGTCAGTTTATTACAAATACATAGATATATTGACATACATAAAAACCTTACCTGTTACGCTGAGCATCGACATAGTGAATGAAACTGACGAGAATAATTGGTCCATAAATTCCAGAAAATGGGGAAGATATTAACTTCCTACTCAAAATGTCAGTACTTTACATAATACTAGAAAGTTAGTTATTCACAGAGTTAGCGCTGTTGGAGGAATCGAATAACAGATTAATTCAGCACGTATTGTATTTTGAAGCCAGTGTAACATCTTTACACTTGTTTATCCAGTCATTGATCATTGTAACTAGAATGGTTTAGAATTTAGAGTTATATTAGTTTGACTTTCTTGTCAAGAAATATTCACATCTGATGATGGGATTTTACAAAATGTTGGTACAATTATATATGTTGAAAAAAGTTTTTTATGGATATGATGATTTTACAAATTGATAATTATATTCACAACTCTATACTGTAGCCCCTGTTAAGGCTTCTCCTGTCAGAGACAGGAGGCAATGTGGATTATTCCGTTTCTCATTGTTTTCCACAAGAGGGCAGTGTTGTTCTGCTTTTCTTTGAGAGCTTCTCTGTGTCGATATGATATCACAGCAACTCACATTTGGACTAAAATACCACAACTTGCATCGGGCCTACAAAGTACTTATTCAACACTAAGTAAGGAATCAAAAAAGTAATACACTGAACTGTCTGAACAAAACAATATCCCCATTGCAATTTGTAACACAGTTGAGATGTAGACTGTACAATTCTTTGTTTTTGTAATGCAAAAGAGTGAATTAAAGTCCTATAAATCTTCTCATCCTAGCTAGGCGTGAAAATAAGAAATAGATATAGCAATATGTGGCTCGCTATATGTGAATATTGCTATACGTAAAACTACCTTGAAGTCATTTGAATGCAGGGAGCTTTTGGGGTTTTGTCATTCAGTCACAGGCATACTGCCTGTGGTCAACAGAAAAAATGCTGTGGCATTTCAATAATTATTCTCATAAACAATGGTTGGCTTTGAAGAGCAACCATTGCCAAGGGGACTCATTGGTAGGCTTTTTCTATGGCCAACTGTACATTTGAGACAGAAAGATCTTGATTGAAACAGCCGAGGATGGGGAAAAAGAGATATAGTGTATCTGGCTTTGTCATTGTGGATTCTGTATGTGAGTGTTATTGTCTACACCCGTGTATGTAGGGTGTGCCTGGCTGTCGTTGTGTCCGTACTGTCTATATATATATACATTGTAGAAAAAATACTATTAAACAACTCAAGTAAACACCCTTTTACCTCTGCAGTTATTGTCAATGTTTTTTTGCCAAATAACTTTTTCAAGAAATACTCCAAGGAGACCTGTGGGCAGAGGAAAACACAGCATGGGCCCCAGGCCCTTTGCTCATTAATAGATTGCTCAAGCCTTTCCCTGACAAGAGGTCTGCAGCAGGCAGCTCTCCATCAGCCTCTCCCCCAAAACAGCAGAGGGGAGATTGAGCTGCCTGCCCTCGCCAGTGGCTGGTGAGTGTGAGTGTGAGTGTGAGTGTGTGTGTGTGTGTCTGTGAGTGGTACAGTGTGTACTGGTGTTTGCTTGTAGGTTGTCCTGCATTCACATGAGCTAGTTACAACAGTGTGTGTGTGGATGCATATGGACCATCAGGGGAATGGGACTGGCTCGATCAGTGCTTAGACTAGTTCAGGAAATCATCAAATATTTACTGCATCTCTTTTATCCCTTCCCTTGGCTTCTAAGGAATCGTTGAGACCAAGAGAGATGAAGTTTCTCTGTAGAAATATAAAGGCATAGTTCGCAGATTTAGGTCTCTTTCTTAGACAATAAAGGGCTGTGTGTATGAAAGTAAGTTGAATTTGGTTAGTTAGGTGATGTTATATTGATATAGTGTCTATCTCAAACCCAAGAACACATGCCAGAACGGACCACATTCCATAAAAACACAATACGCAGGTGAATATCAAAAACTATAAAGGACAAAGAAAGCAAGACAGAACAAAACAGACAACAAAATCTGATTATTCTGATAGAACCACAAGACAACAAATGGCACAGGGAGAATATACTATTCACAGTGTAGGCCTACCGGCCTTATATGCATAAGAGGGAACTATCCCCCTGGGCACACACTGGTTGAATCAACGTTGTTTCAATGTAATTTGTCAACGTATTGTGATGTGGAATCAACGTGGTAAATACACTGGATTTGAAATAAGTCATCAACCAGTACTGTTTTCATCTCATTTCAACCAGCATTGTAAACATTGAAATTAGGGTAAAACTTCAACTTAAATACATTGACTTAACCTGACTAACAAGTTGTTACATCAATTGAATTTCAACATAATCATCAGAACTATGTATACGTTGAAATTGCATTGAAGTTCCACATAGAAACGTTAAAAATATTTTTCATCCTATTTTCAATATATACACTGCTCAAAATTTTTTTGGGAACACTAAAATAACACATCCTAGATCTGAATGAATAAAATAATCTTATTAAATACTTTTTTCTTTACATAGTTGAATGTGCTGACAACAAAATCACACAAAAATTATCAATGGAAATCAAATTTATCAACCCATGGAGGTCTGGATTTGGAGTCACCCTCAAAATTATAGTGGAAAACCACACTACAGGCTGATCCAACTTTGATGTAATGTCCTTAAAACCAGTCAAAATGAGGCTCAGTAGTGTGTGTGGCCTCCATGTGCCTGTATGACCTCCCTACAACGCCTGGGCATGCTCCTGATGAGGTGGCGGATGGTCTCCTGAGGGATCTCCTCCCAGACCTGGACTAAAGCATCTGCCAACTCCTGGACAGTCTGTGGTGCAACGTGGCGTTGGTGGATGGAGCGAGACATGATGTCCCAGATGTGCTCAATTGGATTCAGGTCTGGGGAACGGGCGGGCCAGTCCATAGCATCAATGCCTTCCTCTTGCAGGAACTGCTGACACACTCCAGCCACATGAGGTCTAGCATTGTCTTGCATTAGGAGGAACCCAGGGGCAACCGCACCAGCATATGGTCTCACAAGGGGTCTGAGGATCTCATAATAATAATAATAATAATAATAAGCCATTTAGCAGACGCTTTTATCCAAAGCGACTTACAGTCATGCGTGCATACATTTCTTTTGTGTATGGGTGGTCCCGGGGATCGAACCCACTACCCTGGCGTTACACGCGCAGTGCTCTACCTGCTGAGCTACAGAGGACCACATCTCGGTACCTAATGGCAGTCAGGCTACCTCTGGCGAGCACATAGAGGGCTGTGCGGCCCCCCAAAGAAATGCCACCCCACACCATGACTGACCCACCGCCAAACCGGTCATGCTGGAGGATATTGCAGGCAGCAGAACGTTCTCCACGGTGTCTCCAGACTCTGTCGCGTCTGTCACATGTGCTCAGTGTGAACCTGCTTTCATCTGTGAAGAGCACAGGGTGCCAGTGGCGAATTTGCCAATCTTGGTGTTCTCTGGCAAATGCCAAACGTCCTGCACGGTGTTGGGCTGTAAGCACAACCCCCACCTGTGGACGTCGAGCCCTCATACCACCCTCATGGAGTCTGTTTCTGACTGTTTGAGCAGACACATGCACATTTGTGGCCTGCTGGAGGTCATTTTGCAGGGCTCTGGCAGTGCTCCTCCTGCTCCTCCTTGCACAAAGGCGGAGGTAGCGGTCCTGCTGCTGGGTGTTGCTCTCCTACGGCCTCCTCCACGTCTCCTGATGTACTGGCCTGTCTCCTGGTAGTGCCTCCATGCTCTGGACACTACACTGACAGACACAGCAAACCATCTTGCCACAGCTCGCATTGATGTGCCATCCTGGATGAGCTGCACTACCAGAGCCACTTGTGTGGGTTGTAGACTCCGTCTCATGCTACCACTAGAGTGAAAGCACCGCCAGCATTCAAAAGTGACCAAAACATCAGCCAGGAAGCATAGGAACTGAGAAGTGGTCTGTGGTCACCACCTGCAGAACCACTTCTTTATTGGGGGTGTCTTGCAAATTGCCTATAATTTCCACCTGTTGTCTATTCCATTTGCACAACAGCATGTGAAATTTATTGTCAATCAGTGTTGCTTTCTAAGTGGACAGTTTGATTTCACAGAAATGTGATTGACTTGGAGTTACATTGTGTTGTTTAAGTGTTCCCTTTATTTTTTTGAGCAGTGTATATTGGGTTGTTGAAATACATTATATATTTGATTAGACATATTTTATTTTACTTTCTTTCAATGATGATAGTAAAATTGTATATTTGAATCAACGTCATTGTTTCAACGTCATGCCATGAACCTAAATAAAGAGGTATATTGAAATAAAATGTGAAGCCACTGTCCAACGATTCCTGCCTGAACAGTGACTCTTACTGGTATATGAGGGGTAATGCACTTCAGTGAGAACGAGTCTACCATCCAGATGCCTATCTCTATATACTGTCACGGATACAGCCGAGGCTGCCCCTCCTCCTTGCTCGGGCAGGCTTTGGCGTTCCTCGTCACCGGAGTACTAGCTGCCACCGATCGATGTTTCTGTGTCACACTAGTCCTGTCTTTATTATTCAGACTTGTTACTCATTAGGCTTATTGGTTTCCCTATATTACCTCTGTTTTCCCTGCTGGGTTTGTGCGTGATTGTTCGTTGTTACGTCGTCTGTTGAGCTGTTGTTTTGCTCTTCCCTGCGTGGAGGGTTTGCTATGGTTTACTTTTATGTTTAGTAAAGCCATACTTTTCTCAGTTCTGTGTCCTGTGCCTGATTCTGTTTCACCACTTCACCCAGACGCTGACATATACCGTGCTTAGCTTTGGAAACAAGCTGTGTCCTTTTCAGCTAACATATCATGTCGATACATTTACACATTGATCAGCTTCCATACTCATTTGCGTAGACTACCTACAGTAAATACAAAGCATACGGAGACCAGCTGGCAAGTGTCTTCACAGACATTTTCAATCTATCCTTGTCCCAGTCTATAATCCCAACATGTTTCAAGCTGATCACCAGTGTCCCTGTTCCCAAAAGCTCCAAGGTAACCTGCCTAAATGACTATCACCCTGTAGCACTCACATCTGTAATTATGAAGTGGTTTGAAAGGCTGGTCATGACACACATCAACACAATCAAAACCCTTGACCCACTCCAATTCGCATACCGCCACAACAGATCCACAGATAACGCAATCTCAATTGCACTTCACACTGCCCTCTCCCACCTGGACAAGAGGGGAAAACAGTAACTATGTGAGAATGCTGTTCATAGACTACAGCTAAGTGTTCAACACCATAGTCCCCTCCAAGCTCATCACCAAGTTAGGAGTCCTGGGACTGAACTCCTCCCTCAGCAACTGGATCCCGGACTTCCTGACGGGCCCACCCCAGGAGGTGAGGGTAGGCAACAACACTTCCGCTATGCTGACCCTCAACACGGGGGTTCCTCAGAGGTGTGTGCTTAGTCCCCTCCTGTACTCCCTGTTCACCCATGACTGCATGGCCATGCTCAACTCCAACACCATCATCAAGTTTGCTGAGCACACGTTGGTGGTTGGCCTGATCACCGACGGTGATGAGTCAGTCTACAGGGAGGAGATCAGAGACTTAGCAGTGTGGTGCCAGGACAACAACCTCTCCCTCAATGTCAGTAAGACCAAGGAGCTGATCATGGACTAAAGGAGAAAGAGGGGAGAGCACGCCCCCATCCACATCGATGGGGCTGTTGTGGACTGGGTTGACAACTTCAAGTTCCTTGGCGCCCACATCACTAAGGACCTAACCTGGTCCAAACACACCCGCACAGTCGTGAAGAGGCCACGACAGCGCCTCTTTCCCCTCGGGAGCCTGAAAGGATTCTCAAGATGTTCTACAGCTGCACCATCGAGAGCATCTTAACTGGCTGCATCACTGCTTGGTATGCCCTTGACTGCAAAGCACTACAGAGGGTGGTGTGGTCAGCCCAGTACCTCACTGGGGCCGAGCTCCCTGCCATCCAAGACCTCTAGAGGACTGTTCACTCTGCTACCGTCCGGCAAATGGTCCCGTAGCATTGGCTCTCGGACCAACAGGCTCAGAGACAGCTTCTACCCCCAAGCCATAAGACTGCTAAATAGCCAGACTGCTAAATAGTAAATTAATGGTACCCAAACTATCTGCACTGACTTTATCTTGCACTGACCCTATGCATGCTCACTAGACTATATGTACAGTGGGGAGAACAAGTATTTGATACACTGCCGATTTTGCAGGTTTTCCTACTTACAAAGCATGTAGAGGTCTGTAATTTTTATCATAGGTACACTTCAACTGTGAGAGACGGAATCTAAAACAAAAATCCAGAAAATCACATTGTATGATTTTTAAGTTATTAATTTGCATTTTATTGCATGACATAATTATTTGATACATCAGAAAAGCAGAACTTAATATTTGGTACAGAAACCTTTGTTTGCAATTACAGAGATCATACGTTTCCTGTAGGTCTTGACCAGGTTTGCACACACTGAAGCAGGGATTTTGGCCCACTCCTCCATACAGACCTTCTCCAGATCCTTCAGGTTTTGGGGCTGTCGCTGGGAAATACGGACTTTCAGCTCCCTCCAAAGATTTTCTATTGGGTTCAGGTCTGGAGACTGGCTAGGCCACTCCAGGACCTTGAGATGCTTCTTACGGAGCCACTCCTTAGTTGCCCTGGCTGTGTGTTTCGGGTCGTTGTCATGCTGGAAGACCAACCACAACCCATCTTCAATGCTCTTACTGAGGGAAGGAGGTTGTTGGCCAAGATCTCGCGAAACATGGCCCCATCCATCCTCCCCTCAATACGGTGCAGTCGTCCTGTCCCCTTTGCAGAAAAGCATCCCCAAAGAATGATGTTTCCACCTCCATGCTTCACGGTTGGGATGGTGTTCTTGGGGTTGTACTCATCCTTCTTCTTCCTCCAAACACAGCGAGTGGAGTTTAGACCAAAAAGCTATATTTTTGTCTCATCAGACCACATTACCTTCTCCCATTCCTCCTCTGGATCATCCAGATGGTCATTGGCAAACTTCAGATGGGCCTGGACATGCGCTGGCTTGAGCAGGGGGACCTTGCGTGCGCTGCAGGATTTTAATCCATGACGGCGTAGTGTGTTACTAATGGTTTTCTTTGAGACTGTGGTCCCAGCTCTCTTCAGGTCATTGATCAGGTCCTGCCGTGTAGTTCTGGGCTGATCCCTCACCTTCCTCATGATCATTGATGCCCCACGAGGTGAGATCTTACATGGAGCCCCAGACCGAGGGTGATTGACCGTCATCTTGAACTTCTTCCATTTTCTAATAATTGTGTCAACAGTTGTTGCCTTCTCACCAAGCTGCTTGCCTATTGTCCTGTAGCCCATCCCAGCCTTGTGCAGGTCTACACTTTTATCCCTGATGTCCTTACACAGCTCTCTGGTCTTGGCCATTGTGGAGAGGTTGGAGTCTGTTTGATTGAGTGTGTGGACAGGTGTCTTTTATACAGGTAATGAGTTCAAACAGGTGCAGTTAATACAGGTAATGAGTGGAGAACAGGAGGGCTTCTTAAAGAAAAACTAACAGGTCTGTGAGAGCCGGAATTCTTACTGGTTGGTAGGTGATCAAATACTTATGTAATGCAATAAAATGCAAATTAATTACTTAAAAATCATACAATGTGATTTTCTGGATTTTTGTTTTAGATTCCGTCTCTCACAGTTAAAGTGTACCTATGATAAAAATTACAGACCTCTACATGCTTTGTAAGTAGGAAAATCTGCAAAATCGGCAGTGTATCAAATACTTGTTCTCCCCACTTTATATACAAACCATATACACATTCACAAACACTACATTGACACTCCCACATGAAAGCCACACACATTCACATACATTACATACGCACACACACATAAAACACACACAGACACAACATAAACACACATACATACACATTACACGCACGCACACTCACACTTTTACACTAATCATTTGCTGCTGATACTCTGTTTTTTATTTCACTCTTATTATTATCTGTCTGGATGCCTAGTCACTTTACACTACCTTCATGTACATATTTACCTCAAATACCTAGTACCTTTGCACTGGTACTCCCTGTATATACAGTAGCTCCATTCTTGTGTATTTTATTTTATTCCTTGTGTTACTATTTTTTAACTCTGCATTGTTGGGAAATGCTCGTAAACTGTTGTATTCGACGCATGTGACAAATAACATTTGATTTGATAACATTAAATAGTTGAAAGTAACTCCTCTAACATTTCTTACACAAGCTGTATGTGAAAGTACATTTGGATACCTGGAGAAAATCTGACCTCTCTGAAATGAAAATGGATGGCCCTCCCTTCAGTAAAATATGTCTTTACCCGACCCTCCCTGAACGCTTGAAAAATAAACAAGTGATCCTCCCCTATACCTAAAATAATAATTAAAACAAAGTGGATAGCAGAAAACATGCGTACCATTTACCCTCACTCCTAGGACAGACCAGAGCCTTTTAGAAATTGCAAATATTAGAAACTGTTCATTGTTTTGTAATTATTACATAGCAAAGTAGACAGAAGGTTGTAGATTTGCAGACCACCGCGGACAAGGGTACGGGTGAAAATATATCCATTGTAATAAAAGCACTGCATGTACAGTGCATTCGGAAAGTATTCAGACCCCTTGACATTTTCCACATTTAGTTACGTTACAGCCTTATTCTAAAATGGATTAAATAGTTTTTTTCCCTCATCAATCTACACACAATACCCCATAATGACAGATTTTTTGAAATGTTCGCTAATGTAACAGATTTTATAGGGCCCTACTGATGTTATATATTGAGAAGGATTAGAATAGGGTTTTCATAGCCTAATAAACATATTTTGTATATTTTACTTGCGTTTTCTATTTTTCTGGTCATAACTTCTAATCTACATTGTTATACTGTAATGGCATTCAAAAACATGAAACAAAGGATCAAATGATGTAGGCCTATGCACTTCAAGCCCAGAAATGAAGAGAGAAGATTACCTGGCCACTGCCCTTTGCAGTCCTTTTAACGGGTTGTGTGATTTAATTACCGATACCATTGAGTGACTTTGCTCTTGTGCCATAAAGTGCGTGGGAAGGACGCAATCTAAAAATGAGAAGAGAAAGCTTGCCTATGAAGTCATTAACATTCACAGTGATGTACTCTCACTGTGGAAATTATGGGGCCCTGTCATTGCGCACGGCCTTCCTCCCACCTGCCCTTCTTAAAATACAATCCCTGCTCCTCATTTTTACAGGCCTGCTATAATGTGGTATTAAAATGCAAAGGCTTTTATTGAGTCAACTTATTTCAGACGTCTGTTTAATTTAATTTAATGTCTAGTGAAATGACAATTTGGGCTGGTACAATTACCTTATTTTCGTGTAATGGTTATGAATTAAGAGCCAGGCATTTTTGTGCAGTTGAGTCTGTTTCGTGTTAACATGGACTTTAACAATGTGATGAAACTTTGTTGCTCCCTGCTGAAACAAGCAAGGTGTTGTACCAAATGAGTCTTCGGTTGCCTAGGCAATGCCCCTTTCCCTGCAGCAGCAGCACAAATAGAAATATAATGAATAGAACGAGCTTGGCACCTCTAAAACTGGCAATTTGACTGGTAAACTCATTGGTACATACGCAATGGCTGCCTGGTATTATGATGCAATCATTTCCATGGTAATGTCGAATATTCATTCAAATGATGTTCACTGATGTGGCTCATACCATGGGATGTATTTTTTGTAATGTCAGTTGAGGAATCAACAAATCACAGCACATATTGATGGGTAAACTTCCTGCTTTTACTTCCTGCTTTTACTACCTGCTTTGCTTTTCCTCTCCTAGCAACCAATTCCATAAGCAGCAGCACTTAAGAGGAGCTCCTCCTTAAATTGCAATTTTTTGTTAAATGATTTTATTATATGTGAACAGTTTAGTTATTTTAGTGCATTGCTGTGTTTTACACATCTAGAGGAATTGGAAGATATTTTTCTTTTGTGGAAATAGTTTGGTGAGATTTTGAGAGATTGATCGACTTGGTACTGTAGCTCAGTTGGTAGAGCATGGCGCTTGCAACGCCAGGGTTGTGGGTTTGATTCCCACAGGGGAGCCAGTATGAAAATGTATGCACTCACTAACTGTAAGTTAGGATGGCTCACAGTTCTGGGTGACTTTAACCTCCCTACGTCTACCTTTGACTCATTTCTCTCTGCCTCCTTCTTTCCACTCCTCTCCTCTTTTGTCCTCACCCTCTCACCGTCTCCCCCTACTCACAAGGCAGGCAATACGTTTGACCTCATCTTTACTAGATGCTGTTCTTCTACTAATCTCACTGCAACTCCCCTCCAAGTCTCTGACCACTACTTTGTATCCTTTTCTCTCTCGCTCTCCTCCAACACTACTCACTCTGCCCCTACTCAGATGGTAATGCACCGTCGCAACCTTCGCTCTCTCTCTCCCGCTTCTCTCTCCTCTTCCATCCTATCATCTCTTCCCTCTGCTCAATCCTTCTCCCTCCAATCTCCTGATTCTGCCTCCTCAACCCTCCTCTCCTCCCTTTCTGCATCCTTTGACTCTCTATGGCCCCTATCCTCCCGGCCGGCTCGGTCCTCCCCTCCTGCTCCGTGGCTTGGCGACTCATTGCGAGCTCACAGAACAGGGCTCCGGGCAGCCGAGCGGAAATGGAGGAAAACTAGACTCCCTGCCGACCTGTCATCTTTTCACTCCCTCCTCCCTTCTTCCTCTGTTTCTGCTGCTAAAACCACTTTCTACCACTCTAAATTTCAAGCCTCTGCCTCTAACCCTAGGAAGCTCTTTGCCACCTTCTCCTCCCTGCTGAATCCTCCTCCCCCTCCCTCCTCCCTCTCTGTGGATGACTTCGTCAACCATTTTGAAAAGAAGGTTGACGACATCCGATCCTCATTTATTAAGTCAAATGACACCACTGGTCCTGCTCACACTGCCCTACCCTATGCTTTGACTTCTTTCTCCCCTCTCTCTCCAGATGAAATCTTGCGACTTGTGACGGCCGGCCGCCCAACAACCTGCCCGCTTGACCTTATCCCCTCCTCTCTTCTCCAGACCATTTCCGGAGACCTTCTCCCTTACCTCACCTCGCTCATCAACTCATCCTTGACCACTGGCTATGTCCCTTCCATCTTCAAGAGAGCAAGAGTTGCACCCCTTCTCAAAAAACCTACACTCGATCCCTCCGATGTCAACAACTACAGACCAGTATCCCTTCTTTCTTTTCTCTCCAAAATTCTTGAGCGTGCCATCTTTAGCCAACTCTCTTCTTATCTCTCTCAGAATGACCTTCTTGATCCAAACCAGTCAGGTTTCAAGACTGGTCATTCAACTGAGACTGCTCTTCTCTGTGTCACGGAGGCTCTCCGCACTGCTAAAGCTAACTCTCTCTCCTTTGCTCTTATCCTTCTAGACCTATCTTCTGCCTTTGATACTGTGAACCATCAGTTCCTCCTCTCCACCATCTCCGAGTTGGGCATCTCCGGCACGGCTCACTCTTGGATTGCGTCCTACCTGACAGGTCGCTCCTACCAGGTGGTGTGGCGAGAATCTGTCTCCGCACCACGTGCTCTCACCACTGGTGTCCCCCAGGGCTCAGTTCTAGGCCCTCTCCTATTCTCTCTATACACCAAGTCACTTGGCTCTGTCATATCCTCACATGGTCTCTCCTATCATTGCTACGCAGACAACACACAATTAATCTTCTCCTTTCCCCCTTCTGATAACCAGGTGGCGAATCACATCTCTGCATGTCTGGCAGACATATAAGTGTGGATGACGGATCACCACCTCAAGCTGAACCTCGGCAAGACGGAGCTGCTCTTCCTCCCGAGGAAGGACTGCCCGCTCCATGATCTCGCCATCACGGTTGACAACTCCGTTGTGTCCTCCTCCCAGAGTGCAAAGAACCTTGGCGTGACCCTGGACAACACCCTGTCGTTCTCCGCTAACATCAAAGCGGTGACCCAATCCTGTAGGTTCATGCTCTACAACATTCGCAGAGTACGACCCTACCTTACACAGGAAGCGGCACAGGTCCTAATCCAGGCACTTGTCATCTCCCATCTGGATTACTGCAACTCGCTGTTGGCTGGGCTCCCTGCCTGTGCCATTAAACCCCTACAACTCATCCAGAACGCTGCAGCCCGTCTGGTGTTCCACCTTCCCAAGTTCTCTCACGTCACCCCGCTCCTCCGCACACTCCACTTGCTTCCAGTTGAAGCCTGCATCTGCTACAAGACCATGGTGCTTGCCTAAGGAGCTGTGAGGGGAACGGCACCTCCGTACCTTCAGGCTCTGATCAGTCCCTACACCCAAACGAGGGCATTGCGTTCATCCACCTCTGGCCTGCTGGCCCCCCTACCTCTGCGGAAGCACAGTTCCCGCTCAGCCCATTCAAAACTGTTCTCTGCTCTGGCACCCCAATGGTGGAACAAGCTCCCTCACGACGCCAGGACAGCGGAGTCACTTAACACCTTCCGGAGACACTTGAAACCCCACCTCTTTAAGGAATACCTGGGATAGTCCTTCTACCCTCCCCCTACCCCCCCCAAAAAAAATAAAATAATAATAATAATAAATAAAAAAACATTTTTTAAATAAAACAAATACAATATATATATATATATTTTTTAATGGATATATTGTAAAGTGGTTGTCCCACTGGCTATCATAAGGTGAATGCACCAATTTGTAAGTCGCTCTGGATAAGAGCGTCTGCTAAATGACAAAAAATGTAAATGTACTTGCAAGGCTCATCTGCTGAATCATCAGGCAACACAAGGAAGGAATGGAATTGGGGGACTATAAACCCAACAAGGACAAAAAGAATGGTGCGTTCGTAAATTCACTTTAGCCAGTTAGCTTGGGTGCTTGACTGCCTTTGTGAGTCCTCTGTAGCTCAGTTGGTAGAGCATGGCGCTTGCAACGCCAGGGTTGTGGGTTCGTTTCCCATGGGGGGCCAATATGAAAATGTATTCACTCACTAACTGTAAGTCACTCTGGATAAGAGCTGAATAAGAATGACTAAAATGTAAATGTGAGGTCATCAAACCTACTCCTTGGCCAGAGCGTCCAGTGTGCACTCCGAGAGCGAAACGCTCTGAATTTACAAAAGGACAATCTGACGCCCAGAGCACACTCCAGAGTGAATTTTAACGAACACACAGGAGAATTAGGACATAGTCATAGCTGCGGGAAGTAGTTTGGGGGTGGGGGTGCTGCGTTTTTTCGCCAATGAGGGTGGGGGGCATCAGTTCAGGTAAACCTAGGGTATGGCAAAGTGGGTTGTGTAGAAATACACCCACCAGTTGAAGCTCATTTACTGTACTTCTACACAATTTTAAAACTCTAAAATGCTATTTGGAGAACAGCAAAAACAAAAACAAATGTCCCCCAGACATTATCACCACAATATAAGCTCTGTGGAATGGCGTGTACAATGTACTCCTCAACTTCATCATACATAGGCTACATTGACTCATTTAGTCTACTTGTGGAACAGTGCATACAGTGCAACATGAAATGGAAGCATAATACACGCTATCAAGGCCGACTTCAAATACCGACATCAATGTGAAAGTAACCGGAGCATAAAACAGCTCACTGCGAATGCAAACTATGCCAGATAAATCCTACACATGCATTGAAATAAAAGGCATACATCAAAGGAATTACTTAGGCCTACAATGGACAATTACGCATTAAGACAAACAAACTCGACCAAGGAATGAAGAAAAAGCTACACATTAAGGCCACGCCTGTGATTCAGCACCGCTGAATGGACAGCGCTTCGGTACAGGTAGGCATAGTGGAGCTCCATGGGGTGTGGCTGAATGGACAGCGTCTCTGTCTTGTAGCCAGTTCGAATTAGGCTATTCAGTTTGTGGCCAGTTAGACATTTTCTGGCCACAGTTGAGTAGCCTACAATGCTTATATGAAATGCATAACTGGCACGCAGATCTTTAGACATTGTAGGATCGGTTGTAAAAAATGTGCAGACCCTAGGCTATATGAAGTCACCCTTGTGGAACGGTGCATACAGTGTACTATGACAGTGTCATTGTCTCGTGAGCTTCCCACCAAAATTGTTGCTCTGCATTCATAGCTGTTCCTTACAATGTGTACGCCCAGCTCATTTTTGTATTTGCCTGTCTGCATTATTCGCCAGGGAAGAGAAACATTCTGCGAAAATTGAAGCATTGCATCAACAAGGTGATTCGGAGAATATTGAAACATTTTATATAAACAAGACTGCTCCAAGAATATTAATATATGGAACATAGTTGCCAACGCGGAGGCGGCCCGTGAAACATTTTCCCCGGACCAGCTTGTCTCTGTGTGATATTATTGTGTTTCCTACGCAGCATCTGGGCGCTCATTATATACAAAAAAAACAGCTCTACATCCACACTATAGCTAAATAACTTCGCAATATTTAATTAAGTTTTGCCAGCATGATTGATCTGTTATAATATCTCATTTTAAATCAGGAAGATGGACAACCAAGACTGATAGAGTGAGAGGTGGAAATGCATTATACTAGAGGCAGGTAGGCTACAGGTAGGGATGCAGGCAGAGGATGATGATGTAGCCCTACAGCAAGAAGTAAAACAAAGTTAGGCCAAGTTAGGTACACATTTGTTATAGCCTACAATTCTTATTGTCTTTGAAGGCAAAAACAAGACATGTATTTTGGGGAAATGCTCTAAATAGCAAGTTGTTCAGTTGTTTATTTTCATACCAATAGGCCTACATGAAACCAAAATTGCACTAGCCTAATGGGCGAATAAATTAACATAACAATTTGGCTGACAGCTATCACAACTTATATTTTAATAGCAATAAAACAGTTTTGAATGGTCACCAAAAAGGTGGGCAACCCATCTCCCAATTCCCAATTAAATTAAACCCTGGCTATCATATTACAACAAGGGTTACTAGGCCAAGTTCAAATGCCGACATCAAATTCAATGCATGGAACCGCTAATATGGGACTGGTAAAGGCCTGTACTTTTGTAAACAAATGTATTCCCCCCAGAATGCCTCTCTCACACATGAAACCTGCAGTACCACAGCATCTTATATAGGAGATCAGCCTGGTGCGTCAGCATAGGAATGAGATCCGGGAGCTGCAGTGTGAATGAAAAATGAAAAATGTTAAGGAGCACAACCAGGCTCTCAGGATCGAACTTAGAGACTTAGAGAGGAACTGTCCAGCACATTCAACACCAGCCATTTGCAGGACCTGCAGAAGGAGCTACATGAGCTAAGGCAGGAATTTCTCAGCCACCACCATCCACTCTACAAAGAGTACCACAAAAACCCAGGACCAAGCCAACAGCTGAATCAGAACCCACAAATCAGGCGCTCCTTTAGACCTGCATCCGGTGGCCCTTCACAGAGACTGGAATACAGCCAGCAACACTGCCCCACACACCACCCTCCACCACTTCTCTCCCAGGAACTGCATGCAGATACACTGAGCTATGCCCAAGTCGAATGCAGTAAAAGAGGCACTACGCAGAGTTTGAAGTATCGCCGGCCACACTGCCCCCCACACCACCTAAAACCTCCCTCCCATGCTACCAGACCAGGCCCGCCTCAGCACAGCTCTATCAGACCCGGCCCAACACAGCACAGCTCAACCAGACCCGACCCGGCCCATCACAGCACAGCTCTACTAGACCCGGCCTGTCTCAGCACAGCTCTACCAGACCAGGCCCACCTCAACTCAGCCCAGCTCTACACAGCACCGACCACTACCCTGGGCCTGGCAAAACACTGTTGAGGGTAGTGCACCACATGATGCAGTCGACACCATGTATCATTCACATCATCAGCCTACATATGCTGAGAGTTTGGAGCTTCGACAGCCACAGTGCCCTCCACACAACCCTCGTCAATTTCCCCCACAACCTCCCTACCAGGCTAGTTTTGGTTACCCTCCCTACTCCCATCTGGGACACTCCTGCCCCCCATGGGATCCCCAACCCTGCAACAGGAGCCACACCAAAACCTCCTGTGCACACCCAGAATGGAGAATTGGCAGCCACTCTGGTCCCCTGCAGCAGCTCCACTCCTTTGGCGGGAGTTTCATCCGGGTGGACTGAGCTCTGATCTCCCAGTTCTCTCCCCAGCCCCTGCATCCAGCGACTTGAGGGAGGTCTGTCAAATGCTCAGTCTGCTCTGGTCTCATGTGGTTGACCAGGGACTTGGCAAAGTCTCAGCTCACTCAACAAATAGCTTCAGATGACCCTATGCATGTTATCTCTTATGGGAATGAGCTTAATACCCCCTATGACTTTAAATCTTGTAGGGGTCTTGTCTAATTCACCTAAATGTGCAAAGTATGATTTAAAAAATGGACACAATTGACATTTGGGTACAGGACTCATGTCCTGATATTCTGGTACTCTCAGAAACATGGTTAATTGGTTCTGTCTTTGAGAAAGACATCATAGTAAATGATTATAATATATTTAGATGTGACAGATTACAGAAAGGGGGAGGAGTGGCCATATATGTAAAATCAAATTTCATGGCGTCCCAATCTTTCAATATTTCTGTTCCCAAGAAATCTGAGCTCCTGGTTTTAGATGTGTCCATAAACCAGAATACACATTTATTTGTTGCTGGTATTTACTGCCCCCCTGCTGCCATGGCGGATATTATAGGTGCTATAGCTGAATGTTTAGTACCTTTTCTGGCCTCGGAGTTGGTCGTTTTAGGGGAGTTGAATCTGGATTGTCCATACCCAGCCTCAGATCAATTTAACAGTATGTTAATCTGACTCAATTTATCTCAAAACCCACATGGCTAAATGTGAAAAACCCTGTTAACTCTTTATTGATTGATTTAATTCTTACTAATAACCCCCATGAATATTTGTCTAGTGGAGTATTTGCATATGATCTCAGTGATCATTGTCCCATAGTATGTAATGTAACTGACTCTATAGTGGACTGGCAGTCTTTCAGACAATTGAGAAAAGGATATCTCGATTAAGAAAACTAAATCAAGTAACTTTTTAAGCTCTATCTCTGACTCTATCTCCGTATTAGAGATACGAAACAGCAAAATACTAATCCTCGTTTAATTAAGAAAATACATTTTTAAATGTTTTCTGCTCAAGTGTTTTTACATGACATGTTCTACTCTGATTTATCCACTGTCTCCTGTATTTTTAAGCTCTATCTCTGACTCTATCTCTGTTTAGAGATACGAAACAGCAAAATACTAATCATCGTTTAATTAAGAAAATACATTTTAAAATGTTTTCTGCTCAAGGGTTTTTATATTACATTTAATGCCACTGTCTCCTGTATTCCTGACCCTGAGTTGGCTCTAGATAATGTCTCCTCCATATTTACTCCTCTGGCAGATAAACATGCCCCTTTTTAAACAATTCAGAGTCAAAGATAGATCGAACTCGTGGTTTTATTCGGAATTATCTGAGCTCATTCAGAGGAGAAATCAAGCCTGGGCCAAAGCAAGGAAAACTGACTCTACAGTGGACTGGCAGTCTTTCAGACAATTGAGAAACAGATATCTCGATTAAGAAAGCTAAATCAAGTAACTTTTTAAGCTCTATCTCTGACTCTGCTGGTGATCGTTCAAAATGTTGGAAATCAGTAAATGCACTGAAGCATAAAAATTCCTCTTCCCTGCCTAAGCAAGCTCTGTCTGACTCTGGCATCCTAACTGAGAAGAATGGGATAAGTGATGTTTTTAATCATAATTTTATCTCTGCAGGCTTTTCATTTGAGAGAAACGGTGGTGTAGTTAACCCTGGTCAGTCAATCGACTGCTCTTCCCTCCGCCAGCCTCTAGCTGACTTGACGGTTAACCCGTCAAGTTATAGTGAATCTTTGTTTTCATTTAAACAATTTACTATCTGTGATGTTGTAGATGCCTTGCTTAAGACTGATGTTAAAACCTCCACTGGAGCTGATATTCTTGATCCATATTTGCTGCAGCTCTCAGCCCCCCTGATCGCTGAATCATTAACCCATATTTTTTACCTGATGATTATAACTGGTCCAATCCCCAAGGTTTGAAAGGCAGCCCATGTACTCTCCCTTCACAAAGGTGGTGACCCTTGTGACCTAAATAATTATCGGCCTATTTATAAACTTTCTTGCCAAGCTAAAATATTAAAATCTTTGATTAATTCTCAGCTAAGATCTTTCTTATCTTTGAAATGTATTCTAAATGTACATCAGTCGGGTTTTAGACCAGGTCATAGCACTATCTTTGCTGCATCCCTAGTTCTAAATGATGTGGTGAACTGTATAGACAAAAGGCAACATTGTGTTGCCCTCTTCATTGACCTGTCAAAGGCTTTCGATACTGTTGATCACTCACTGCTAATTCAAAGGCTTTCCTCAATTGACCTAGACCAGGCTGCATGTAACTGGTTTAAAAATTACTTGACAGACAGAACTCAATATATATCTACTGATGGTGTTAAATCAAGTTTCCTGGATATTACGAAAGTTGTCCCAGAGGGGCCAATTCTGAGTCCTGTACTCTTTACTGTTTACATTAACAATATCGACTTGTCTGTAAAAACATGTGACCTGCACTTGCCGATGATACTGTTGTGTATGCTATTGCCCCACGGTTGACCAGGCTCTATCTGAACTACAGTCTACCTTCATTGTATTACAGAAATACTTTATTGACCTGAAATTAGTACTGAATGCAGGTAAAACTAAGTATTTGTTGTTCTCTAGAGCGCATAAAAAATAAGTCTGATTTAAGCATATGTACTTTAGTGTCCATATTAAACGTGTCTGTGCTTACAAATATCTGGGCATCTGGATAGATGAAATGCCGTCTTTTAAAAAGCATATTGATGAGTTAGTTAAGAAGCTGAGAATAAAAATGGGCTTCTTCTTTAGAAATAGGTCCTGCCTCTCGCTAAATAGTAGAAAGCAGATTATTCAGTCGACGTTCCTACCAGTCCTAGACTATGGCGCCATCATCTATATGAACATAGCTGCCACTTCATTAAAGCCGTTAGATGCAGTTTATCATATTACGGGCGACAATATTAGTACTCATCACTGAATTCTCTACCAGATAGTTGGTTGGCCCTCTTTGATGTCACGTAGGTTGATACATTGCTATGCTTCCATTTATAAAGCACTTTTACAAAAAGTCCCACTATACATAACATTATTACTAAACTTTCGACATATGAGTTATCACACCCGGTCTCAGGGATGGCTAACTCTGGAAATTCCTTTGGTCTCTACTGAGTTAGGTAAATCAGCTTTTAGTTTTCTTGCACCTTATTTGTGGAACAATCTTCAAAATGTTCTTACATTTCATGTTTTGTTGCCTCTAGGGCAATTCTGAAAGCTGATTGAGGACCTTATTACTGAAGAATGTGTTTTTTTTATGACCGTGTTTTTCTTTCTTTGTGCTTGCATTTTGTATTTATATTTTGATGTGTTCTATTCATTCTATTTCTATGGCAGCACATGCAGTCAGGAGCGGAAGAGAGGAGACAATGTGTGTCTATAAAAAATGTATAAATAATTATATTAGAACGGTTAGTTGTGGCGTGTGATTTGGAAGGAGTCAGGCGCAGGAGGGTAAATCACAGAATAAAGGTTTATTCCGTATATATGTCGATACAAAGTACAAGGAGCTCTACCGAGCTCATATAACCTCCACAATAAACAATCACACACAAAGACAAGGGGGCAGAGGGAACACTTATACAGGTACTGATGAGGGGAATTGAAACCAGGCGTGTGTAATAAACAAGACAAAACAAATGGAATGATGAGATGAGGTGCGGCAGTGGCTAGAAGGCCTGTGACGACGAACGCCGAAGTCTGCCCGAACAAGGAGAGGAGGCAGCTTCAGAGAAAGTCATGACAGTACACCCCCCCCCCCCAGATGTTCCATGAACGTTCCATGACCGAGACCCCCAGACGTTCCATGAACGCTTTCCAGACCCTGGATGTGAACTGGGGACCCCGGTCAGACAGTATGTCCTCTGGCACCCCGTAGTGCCGTAAGACGTGAGTAAACAGGGCCTCTGCCGTCTGCAGGGCCGTGGGGAGACCGGGCAGAGGAAGGAGGTGGCAGGCTTTTGAAAAGCGGTCCACAACGACCAGGATGGTGATGTTACCCTGAGAGAGGGGAAGATCAGTTAGAAAGTCAATACAAAGGTGGGACCATGGCCGTTGTGGAACTGGTAAGGGCTGTAACTTACCCGCTGGGAGGTGCCTAGGTGCCTTTCTCTGGGTGCACACCGAGCAGTAGGAGACATACACCCTCACGTCCTTTGCCAAGGTAGGCCACCAGTACTTTCCGGTCAGGCAGCGCACTGTACGACCGATACCTGGGTGACCAGAGGAGGGAGACGTGTGGGCCCAATAGATCAGACGGTCACGGACAAGAGACGGCACGTACTGCAGCCCAGCTGGACACTGAGGTGGAGATAGCTCTGTGCGTACCGCCCGCTCTATGTCCGCGTCCATCGCCCATACTACCGGCGCCACAATGCAGGAGGCCGGGGGTTTGGGGGTGTTGTCTATGGGCCTCTCCTCTGTGTCGTACAGTTGTGACAGTGCGTCTGCCTTCACGTTCTTCGTACCTGGGATGTATGACAGAGTAAACTCAAACCGGGTGAAGAATAGGGCCCACCTGGCCTGGCGAGGGTTCAGCCTCCTCGCTGCCCGGATGTACTCCAGGTTATGGTGGTCCGTCCACTGTCAGGGCTCTGACTACAGCCAACAGCTCCCGATCACCAACGTTGTAGTTCTGCTCCGCCGGGCTGAGCTTCTTGGAGAAGAAGGCATAGGGGCAGAGCTTGGGTGGCATGCCCGAGCATTGAGACAGGACAGCGCCTATCCCTACCTCGGACGCATCCACCTCCACTACGAACGGTAGTGATTGATCGGGATGGGCCAGTACCGGGGATGAGATGAACAGAACCCTCAGGTTACTGAAGGCCTTGTCAGCCTCAGCAGACCAGCTGAGCCGGGACGGCCCACCCTTCAACAGAGATGTGATGGGAGCTGCGACCTTGCCAAAGCCCCGGATAAACCTCCGATAGTAGTTGGCAAAGCCAATAAAGCGCTGCACCTCCTTTACCGTGGTTGGAGTCGGCCAATTACGCACGGCTGAAATGCAATCTCCCTCCATCTCCACACCTGAGGTGATAATGCTGTATCCGAGGAAGGAGATGGACTGCTGGAAAAACAAACACTTCTCTGCCTTGGCATAAAGGTCATTTTCCAACAGTCGGCCTAGAACTTTGCAAACCAGGGACACATGCTCGGCACGCATAGCGGAATACACCAGAATGTCATCGATGTAGACAACTACACCGTGACCAAGCATGTCCCGAAACACCTCATTCACAAAGGACTGGAAAACGGATGGAACATTGATCAAACCATACGGCATCACCATGTATTCATAATGCCCCGTGGTTGTGCTGAATGCTGTCTTCCATTCGTCCCCCTCTCGGAAACTCACCAGGTTATATGCACTCCGGAGATCTAATTTTGTGAAAAACAGCGCCCCATGCATTGACTCGATCACAGATGGGATGAGGGGCAGAGGATAACTATAACAGATTGTCCCCTTGTTCAATGCTCGGTAATCAATGCACGTGCGCAGACCTCCGTCTTTCTTCTTCACAAAAAAGAAACATGAGGAGGCGGGCAAAGTGGAGGGACGTACAGTGGGGAAAAAAAGTATTTAGTCAGCCACCAAATGTGCAAGTTCTCCCACTTAAAAAGATGAGAGAGGCCTGTAATTTTCATCATAGGTACACGTCAACTATGACAGACAAAATGAGAAAAGAAAATCCAGAAGATCACATTGTAGGATTTTTTATGAATTTATTTGCAAATTATGGTGGAAAATAAGTATTTGGTCAATAACAAAAGTTTCTCAATACTTTGTTATGTACCCTTTGTTGGCAATGACACAGGTCAAACGTTTTCTGTAAGTCTTCACAAGGTTTTCACACACTGTTGCTGGTATTTTGGCCCATTCCTCCATGCAGATCTCCTCTAGAGCAGTGATGTTTTGGGGCTGTCGCTGGGCAACACAGACTTTCAACTCCCTCCAAAGATTTTCTATGGGGGTTGAGATCTGGAGACTGGCTAGGCCACTCCAGGACCTTGAAATGCTTCTTACGAAGCCACTCCTTCGTTGCCCGGGCGGTGTGTTTGGGATCATTGTCATGCTGAAAGACCCAGCAACGTTTCATCTTCAATGCCCTTGCTGATGGAAGGAGGTTTTCACTCAAAATCTCACGATACATGGCCCCATTAATTCTTTCCTTTACACGGATCAGTCGTCCTGGTCCCTTTGCAGAAAAACAGCCCTAAAGCATGATGTTTCCACCCCCATGCTTCACAGTAGGTATGGTGTTCTTTGGATGCAACTCAGCATTCTTTGTCCTCCAAACACGACGAGTTGAGTTTTTACCAAAAAAGTTCTATTTTGGTTTCATCTGACCATATGACATTCTCCCAATCCTCTTCTGGATCATCCAAATGCACTCTAGCAAACTTCAGACGGGCCTGGACATGTACTGGCTTAAGCAGGGGGACACGTCTGTCACTGCAGGATTTGAGTCCCTGGAGGCGTAGTGTGTTACTGATGGTAGGCTTTGTTACTTTGGTCCCAGCTCTCTGCAGGTCATTCACTAGGTCCCCCCGTGTGGTTCTGGGATTTTTGCTCACCGTTCTTGTGATCATTTTGACCCCACGGGGTGAGATCTTGCGTGGAGCCCCAGATCGAGGGAGATTATCAGTGGTCTTGTATGTCTTCCATTTCCTAATAATTGCTCCCACAGTTGATTTCTTCAAACCAAGCTGCTTACCTATTGAAGATTCAGTCTTCCCAGCCTGGTGCAGGTCTACAATTTTGTTTCTGGTGTCCTTTGACAGCTCTTTGGTCTTGGCCATAGTGGAGTTTGGAGTGTGACTGTTTGAGGTTGTGGACAGGTGTCTTTTATACTGATAACAAGTTCAAACAGGTGCCATTAATACAGGTAACGAGTGGAGGACAGAGGAGCCTCTTAAAGAAGAAGTTACAGGTCTGTGAGAGCCAGAAATCTTGCTTGTTTGTAGGTGACCAAATACTTATTTTCCACCATAATTTGCAAATAAATTCATAAAAAATCCTACAATGTGATTTTCAGGAAAAAAAAATCTCAATTTGTCTGTCATTGTTGACGTGTACCTATGATGAAAATTACAGGCCTCTCTCATCTTTTTAAGTTGGAGAACTTGCACAATTGGTGGCTGACTAAATACTTTTTTTCCCCACTGTATGAACCCCTGGCGCAGGGACTTGGAGACGTATGTCTCCATCGCCTCCGTTTCAGCCTTTCAACAGGGGATATACATGACTCCTGGGAGGCACAGCATCTACTCGTAGGTTTATCGCGCAATCCCCCCAGCCCCGATGAGGTGATAATTTGGTCGCCTGCGTTTTGGAAAACGCGTGCGCCAAATCGTTGTATTCGGGGGTGGGGGGGGGGATGCGCACGGTGGAAGAAGTGTCTGGACTTTCCACCGTGGTTGCACCAACGGAAACAGCTAGGCACCTACCCTGACATTCTCGCGACCACCCTGTGAGAACCCTCTGCAGCCATGAAAAGGTGGGGTTGTGTAGTGCTAACCAGGGAAGACCCAACACAACAGGGAAATCGGGGCACAAAATAACATTAAATGTGACGTGCTCTCTATGGGTCCTTTGAGTAACCATCGTAAAAGGTGCTGTAACTTACCTAACGAACCCTGACCCTAATGGTTGACTGTCAAGTGTTTTAATGGGTAGTGGAGTGGATAGGGGAACCAATGGAATACCTGTCCATAAAGTTCCCACCTGCGCCTGAATCGACCAGTGCCTTACACTGGGAAACTACAGGGTAGTTCCATCCGGACCCAGCCGCTAGGGTTCAGAAACTCCAGGGCGAAGTCCTGCGCGGTCCTCGTCTCCTGCCTCAGTTGGACCAGACGCACGCCCGCCTCTCGTCCTTCGGGTGGGTGGTCGAAGACTGCCCGGAAGAGGCGAGCGAACTCCCCGTAGTTGTCCAACGCGGTTCCTCCTTCTCTCCAGACGTTGGCCCACTCCAGGGCTTTCTCCGAGAGGCAGGAGATGAGGGTGGACACTGTCTCCCACTCCGATGGAGCCGGGCTGATGTTCACGAAGTAGAGGTCCAGCTGAAGGAGGAATACCTGGCAGCGGGCAGCCGTCCCGTCAAAGTCCCTTGGTTAGGATAGATAAATCCCTCGGGGTGATGGAGTGTGGGTGGCCAGATCCGGTTGCTCAGCTGGTCCCGACGGGTCGGGTCCTCTCCTCTCCAGGCGTTGGACGACCTGGAGAACCCGATCCATCTCTTCTCCCAAGCTGTCTAGCATCCTGGAATGCTTGTGGACCCGTGCCACGACTCCAGGCATGGGCTCTTCTCCTGCTGACTCCATGGCGGTTGTGTGTGATTCTGTGGCGTGTGATTTGGAAGGAGTCAGGCGCTGGAGGGTAAATCACATAATAAAGGTTTATTCCGTATACAGTTGAAGTCGGAAGTTCACATACACTTAGGTTGGAGTCATTAAAACTTGTTTTTCAACCACTCCACAAATTTCTTGTTAACAAACTGTAGTTTTCGCAAGTCGGTTAGGACATCCACTTTGTGCATGACACAAGTAATTTTTCCAACAATTATTTACAGACAGATTATTTAACTTAAAATTCACTGTATCACAATTCTAGTGGGTCAGAAGTTTACATACACTAAGTTGACTGTGCCTTTAATCAGCTTGGAAAATTCCACAAAATGATGTCATGTCTTTAGAAGCTTCTGATAGGCTAATTGACATCATTTGAGTCAATTGGAGGTGTACCTGTGGATGTATTTCAAGGCCTACCTTCAAACTCAGTGCCTCTTTGCTTGACATCATGGGAAAATCAAAAGAAATCAGCCAAGACCTCCACAAGTCTGGTTCATCCTTGGGAGCAATTTCCAAATGCCTGAAGGTACCACGTTCATCTGTACAAACAATAGTACGCAAGTATAAACACCATGGGACCACGCAGCCATCATACCGCTCAGGAAGGAGACGCATTCTGTCTCCTAGAGATGAACATACTTTGGTGCGAAAAGTACAAATCAATCCCAGAACAACAGCAAAGGCCCTTGTGAAGATGCTGGAGGAAACAGCTACAAAAGTATCTATATCCACAGTAAAACGAGTCCTATATCGAAATAACCTGAAAGGCCGCTCAGCAAGGAAGAAGCCACTGCTCCAAAACCGCCATAAAAAAGCCAGACTACAGTTTGCAACTGCACATGGGGACAAAGATTGTACCTTTTGGAGAAATGTCCTCTGGTCTGATGAAATAAATATAGAACTGTTTGGCCATAATGACCATTGTTATGTTTGGAGGAAAAAGGGGGTTGCTTGCTAGCCTAAGAACACCATCCCAACCATGAAGCATGGGTGTGGCAGCATCATGCTGTGGGGGTGCTTTGCTGCAGGAGGGACTGGTGCACTTCACAAAATAGATGGCATCATGATGAAGGAAAATTATGTGGATATATTGAAGCAACATCTCAAGACATCAGTCAGGATGTTAAAGCTTGGTCGCAAATGGGTCTTCCAAATGGACAATGACCCCAAGCATACTTCCAAAGTTGTGGCAAAATGGCTTAAGGACAACAAAGTCAAGGTATTGGAGTGGCCATCACAAAGCCCTGACCTCAATCCTATAGAAAATGTGTGGGCAGAACTGAAAAAGCGTGTGCGAGGAAGGAGGCCTACAAACCTGACACAGTTACACCAGCTCTGTCAGGAGGAATGGGCCAAAATTCACCCAACTTATTGTGGGAAGCTTGTGGAAGGCTTCCAGAAACATTTGACACAAGATAAACAATTGAAAGGCAATGCTACCAAATACTAATTGAGTGTATGTAAACTTCTGACCCACTGGGAATGTGATGAAATAAATAAAAGCTGAAAGAAATAATTCTCTCTACTATTATTCTGACATTTCACATTCTTAAAATAAAGTGGTCATCCTAACTGACCTAAAACAGGGAATTTTTCTTCAAATTTTTTTGGGATTAAATGTCAGGAATTGTGAAAAACTGAGTTTACATGTATTTGGCCAAGGTGTATGTAAACTTCCGACTTCAACTGTATATGTCGATACAAAGTACAAGGAGCTCCACCGAGCTCATATAACCTCCACAATAAACAATCACACACATTGACAAGGGGGCAGAGGGAACACTTATACAGGTACTGATGAGGGGAATTGAAACCAGGTGTGTGTAATAAACAAGACAAAACAAATGGAATGATGAGATGAGGAGCGGCAGTGGCTAGAAGGCCGGTGACGACGAACGCCGAAGCCTGCCCGAACAAGGAGAGGAGGCAGCTTCGGAGGAAGTCGTGACATTATTACATTGACCGTGGTCATTTGGCTGCCAATTACCTTCATCCAAAATTCCATGACGGCCACAGTCCTAAAGACAATGTTGTGAGTTTTTAAAGGGGAGAAGCTCATTTTCATGGGAGCCGGGTATCTACAAGATCGTGTTAAATAAAATAAAAAGTTGCTTGTTTATGAATAACATTACTTACTGGCTGTCTGGCACCCTGCCAACATTACAGGCACATTTTGTCTTTGCCACTCCCTGGTGAGTAAACATTGAAACCGAGTAGGTCTCGTCCCTGTCCCAACATGGGCGTAAACCCGAGACCTTCTGTACAACAACCTTTCGCACTCATGAAGCAGCATTCTAACCAATAGCTCTACCAAAACCATGGTATAACAGAGACACTACTACAAGTCTCAGGAATGGTGATATTATATATACACAAATTTGTTTACATCCCTGTTAGTGAGTATTTATTATCCGCCAAGATAATCCATCCACCTGACAGGTGTGCCATATCAAGAAGCTGATTAAACAACTTGACCAATACACAGGTGCACCTTGTGCTGGGGACAATAAAAGGCCACTTTAAAATGTGCAGTTTTGTCACACAACACAATGCCACAGATGTCTCAAGTTTTGATGGAGAGTGCAATTAGCATGCTGACTTCAGGAATGTCCAACAGAGCTTTTGCCAGAGAATTTAATGTTAATCTCTACCATAAACCGCCTCCAGCATCGTTTTAGAGAATTTGACAGTATGTCCAACCGGCCTCACAACCGCAGACCATGTGTAACCACGCCAGCTCAGGACCTCCACATCCGGCTTCTTCATCTGCGGCATCGTCTGAGGGGGTAGGGGGTGCTGAGGAGTATTTCTGTATGTCTGTAATAAAGCCTTTTTGTGGGGAAAATCTAATTCTGATTGGCTGGGCCTGGCTCCCCAGTGGGTGGGCCTGGCTCCCAAGTGGATGGGCCTATGCCCTCCCAGGCCCACCCATGGCTGCAACCCTGCCCAGTGCCCAGTCATGTGAAATCCATATATTAGGGTCCTAATGAATTTATTTCAATTGACTGATTTCCTTCTATGAACTGTAACTCAGTAAAATCTTTGAAATTGTTGCATGTTGCGTTTATATTTTTGTTCAGTATATTTTTTGGCATTGCTAAGATGCTAACATGCTAAGCTGCACAGATAGCAAATGCTAAAACCAACATGGAGAGCTAGCAGCTCCTTCCATTGTAGAGAGATAACATTCTTAACAAACGGAATTTCGACTCAAAATTTCGATTAAGTTCACAGGAAACATATTTCATTACTTTTTACTAGACAGCGATATTAACACACTTTTAATGAACACATTTGAAGAGCAGAAAGTCACCTACCTCCACCAATGTGAGCAGAAGGACAGAAAAAGTAGCCTACAACTGGTAAGTCAACAGGTTCATGGAGATGGAGTGAACCATTCCGCAGTTTTAACTTATTTTCTAAATTGTATTATATTTTCTTATACCAACTCTGTTAAACTCAGATTACAGATACATACAGTATTTACATTGAATATCTAAATAATCAACACAATCTCACACTCAATTTGTGCAAATATGTACAAAAAGTATTTCAGCACATTTTGTGCGCTTTTTTGCATTTTTGTGTGGCTTAATTCGTGTGAAAAGACACAGATTTTTGTGCAACTTAATTCATAGGAAAATACACACATTTTTGTGCGACTTCATTCACAGGAAAATACATTTTCGGAACAATATTTTGAAAGTTATTAGAGCAATGCATGAAGGGCAATGGTGTTCTACACTGCCTTTTTTTTGTGTCACACATTTATTTACTGTATATATTTTTAAATACGTGTTAACAACCCAATATTGCTCATCAATCAGGTTGTCACCGAAATAATGATAATATAATAGTACCCTTATGTTGTTATTTTTTTAAATTAATGCCAATACTGTTTTCTATTCTTTGGGATACTGGTGCACTTGTAGTCAGAAAGGCCCTTTTTTTCATGTAGGCAACAGTAGGCCTACAGGATTTTCTACATAAAGCATTTCATATTTTGTTGAGCCTATATTACACCATTTTCTTCAAATGGATTTAATACAAGGCTCCACTATTTTGCGTACATTACACCATTTCTTTCATAATGTATTTTATACAAGGATATGTCGGATTTTATGAGGGTTGCCAGATTGGAGAAAAAAAAACAGATTTTTTTTTTTTTGGGGGGGGTGTGGGGTATTGATGAAGGTATTTGATTGGGGAATGGGGATACATTTTTATGATGGGAAATTATAATACACACACACGCACACAACCACTTACACACATACAGTATACACACACTCACTTTGTTTGCACTCATTTTATAGCCAACTCTTGACTTTTGTATGAATTATTTTTAATTAAATATTTGTATCTAGTTGTCACATATTCATTATCTTTAACTGGTTAAATGTTTGTAGTTTGCATGTTTCAGTAATGATTAACATGGTTAAATAGTCGTAAATCTCTGCTTGATTTAGCTTTTGGTATTTTGGGCATTTTTATACATACAGTGGGGGAAAAAAGTATTTAGTCAGCCTCCAATTGTGCAAGTTCTCCCACTTAAAAAGATGAGAGAGGCCTGTCATTTTCATCATAGGTACACGTCAACTATGACAGACAAAATGAAAAAAGAAAATCCAGAAAATCACATTGTAGGATTTTTAATGGATTTATTTGCAAATTATGGTGGAAAATAAGTATTTGGTCAATAACAAAAGTTTCTCAATACTTTGTTATATACCCTTTGTTGGCAATGACACAGGTCAAACGTTTTCTGTAAGTCTTCACAAGGTTTTCACACACTGTTGCTGGTATTTTGGCCCATTCCTCCATGCAGATCTCCTCTAGAGCAGTGATGTTTTGGGGCTGTCGCTGGGCAACACAGACTTTCAACTCCCTCCAAAGATTTTCTATGGGGTTGAGATCTGGAGACTGGCTAGGCCACTCCAGGACCTTGAAATGCTTCTTACGAAGCCACTCCTTCGTTGCCCGGGCGGTGTGTTTGGGATCATTGTCATGCTGAAAGACCCAGCCACGTTTCATCTTCAATGCCCTTGCTGATGGAAGGAGGTTTTCACTCAGAATCTCACGATACATGGCCCCATTCATTCTTTCCTTTACACGGATCAGTCGTCCTGGTCCCTTTGCAGAAAAACAGCCCCAAAGCATGATGTTTCCACCCCCATGCTTCACAGTAGGTATGGTGTTCTTTGGATGCAACTCAGCATTCTTTGTCCTCCAAACACGACGAGTTGAGTTTTTACCAAAAAGTTATATTTTGGTTTCATCTGACCATATGACATTCACCCAATCCTCTTCTGGATCATCCAAATGCACTCTAGCAAACTTCAGACGGGCCTGGACATGTACTGGCTTAAGCAGGGAGCCACGTCTGGCACTGCAGGATTTGAGTCCCTGGCGGCGTAGTGTGTTACTGATGGTAGGCTTTGTTACTTTGGTCCCAGCTCTCTGCAGGTCATTCACTAGGTCCCCCCGTGTGGTTCTGGGATTTTTGCTCACCGTTCTTGTGATCATTTTGACCCCACGGGGTGAGATCTTGCGTGGAGCCCCAGATCGTGGGAGATTATCAGTGGTCTTGTATGTCTTCCATTTCCTAATAATTGCTCCCACAGTTGATTTCTTCAAACCAAGCTGCTTACCTATTGCAGATGCAGTCTTCCCAGCCTGGTGCAGGTCTACAATTCTGTTTCTGGTGTCCTTTGACAGCTCTTTGGTCTTGGCCATAGTGGAGTTTGGAGTGTGACTGTTTGAGGTTGTGTACAGGTGTCTTTTATACTGATAACAAGTTCAAACAGGTGCCATTAATACAGGTAACGAGTGGAGGACAGAGGAGCCTCTTAAAGAAGAAGTTACAGGTCTGTGAGAGCCAGAAATCTTGCTTGTTTGTAGGTGACCAAATACTTATTTTCCACCATAATTTGCAAATAAATTCATAAAAAATCCTACGATGTGATTTTCTGGAAAAAAATTCTCAATTTGTCTGTCATAGTTAACGTGTACCTATGATGGAAATTACAGGCCTCTCTCATCTTTTTAAGTGGGACAACTTACACAATTGGTGGCTGACTAAATACTTTTTCCCCCCACTGTATTATGTATTTCCACTTAAGAAACCAATAATTAATCAACACACTACTGTAAATAAATGGACACTACCTGTTATAAAATGGAAATTACTCTCCATAAATATATGGTATGAAATGCTCAGTCTGAAGCCATTCGGCTACGGGTTTCACAGCCCTATAATAATGATACAAGTTATAGCACCTTAAAAAGGGTTTATTTGCAACCTCTGGGGTATAACATGTTGGGCAAAGTGGTATAGGCGAGTCTGACATATAACCCCTAACTTGAGTTCAGTCTTTGCCAATGAGAACCAAGAGGGGCCTAGCTTCGTCCCACATCCTTCTCATTAGATCAGAACATGATGGATCAACAGTGATTCATATTGGATCAACAGGTTCATGCTCTACAACATTCGCAGAGCACGATCCTACCTTACACAGAACGCGGCACAGGTCCTAATCCAGGCACTTGTCATCTCCCGTCTGGATTACTGCAACTCGCTGTTGGCTGGGCTCCCTGCCTGTGCCATTAAACCCCTAAAACTTATCCAGAATGCTGCAGTCCGTCTGGTGTTCAACCTTCCCAAGTTCTCTCATGTCACCCCGCTCCTCCGCACACTCCACTGGCTTCCAGTTGAGGCTCGCATCTACTACAAGACCATGGTGCTTGCCTACGGAGCTGTGAGGGGAACGGCACCTCCTTACCTTCAGGCTCTGATCCTACACCCAAACGAGGGCACTACGTTCATCCACCTCTGGCCTGCTAGCTCCCCTACCTCTACGGAAGCACAGTTCCCACTCAGCCCAGTCAAAGCTATTCGCTGCTCTGGCACCCCAATGGTGGAACAAGCTCCCCCACAACGCCAGGACAGCGGAGTCACTGACCACCTTCCGGAGACACTTGAAACCCTACCTCTTTAAGGAATACCTGGAATAGTATAAAGTAATCCTTCTCCCCCCCCAAAAAAGAAAGTGGTTGTCCCACTGGCTATCATAAGTTGAATGCACCAATTTGTAAGTCGCTCTGGATAAGAGCGTCTGCTAAATGATGTAAATGTAAATGTAATGTGGATCATTGTCAGGTTATTTGATATATAAGCTTCAGTAACAAAATAACACCATGGTTGTAATAACACTTTAAACAGGTAGTTTGTAAATGTGTTGAATGTGTTTGTTTTGGGTCCACACTGGTAAATTAACTTACGTAAGTTAGACAGTCACAGAGGATTTTCTTCGGAATTACTGGTCAGGGCATTGCACTTTCCATTCAGCTTCAGGCAACTTTGATGTAAAGCTTGATCACACCTGTAGCGACTACTTCTATCCGTCACGCCCATTGTTGCTTATCCATTGTTTACTAGATATATCAATGTAATTACACCCAACACAAAAAAAACAGAATGCTTCCCACCAATAGATCACATAACTAGACGTGAGCTGGACGTGATCCCAATGCTGCCACCAATGTAGTGGAAGAAAGTGAAAGCTGCAACAGGGACTCTAACCAGGGCTCATACCTGGCAAAGTGAGCTCCAACAGCCGTTGCCATGAAAGCCTAGTAGGCCTCTGGGCAGAGGCAGTAGGCCTTCAATGCTGGCATATGCCTTGTTACAATAGCCTAAGTATATAACATGATTGACACGACCGTAATTATCATAATGAAACGGCCTTGGAACTGCCATAAGCGTAAGCCAACATAATTCATTATTTTACATTCACCTGTTTAACTGCATTGCTATGGCTTAATTGATCATAGTCCAGACTCGTTATAGTTGCAAAGGCCATGCAGTTACACCAGGGGAATTTAAACCAATCAGAATTTTTTTGCAGGTCTTCCAAATTTTATTGATGAATGAATTTCCCATCATGAAAATGTATCCCCATTCCCAAATCAAATACTTTCATCGATACCTAAAAAAAACCGGACAAATACAGCTTTTCACTCCAATCTGGCAATCTTCATAAAATCCGAGATAGCACCAGTATCCCAAAGTATTAAGCGAAAACAAGCATAGAAAACAACATTGGCATTAATAAAAAATGATATTATTTCTGTGACAACCTGGTTGATTTACAATATTGGGTTGTTAAGATGTTTTTTTTATATATATATAAATGTGGGACACATATGTGTAGAACACCATTCCCCAAAATGCATTGCTCCAATAACTTTCAAAAGATTGTTCCAACGTTTGCCCCCCAGAAATGTATTTTCTTATGAATGAAGTCGCACAAAAATGTGTGTATTTTCCTACGATTTAAGTCACAAAAAAATTATGTATTTTCACATGAATGTCACGCCCTGGCTCTGGGGACACTGTTATGTTGAGCCAGGGTGTGTAATTATATGTATTCTATTGCTATGTTGGGAGTTCTAGTTTGTATTTCTATGTTGGCCTGAGTGACTCCCAATCAGAGGCAACGAGTGTCAGCTGGTTGTCTCTGATTGGGAGCCATATTTAAACTGTCTGTCTTTCCCTTTGTGTTTGTGGTTTCTTGTTCTTATTTGGTTTGTGTTCAACCGTAGACATCACGTTATCGTCTGTTGTTTTGATCGTGTGATCATTCGCTAAATAAATATGTTCACCTTCAACGCTGCGCATTGGTCCTCCTCCTTAGACGATCGTGACAGAAGAAACCACCAGAACTGGACCAAGCAGCCTAGTGAGGAGCAGAGAGGGTGGACTTGGGAACAGTGGAGGAAGAGCTTCGACTGGGTCAAGCCGAATGAGGAGCTGAATGGCGGAGATTGGAAGCAGAAGAGCGAGAGTTGGGTGAGAATTATAGAGGCCTGGCCCACGGGGAAGAAAGACTCCCAGAAAATTTTTAGGGGGGGGGCTCACGATGTCGGGGCAGCAGGAGGCCGCGATAGAGCGGCCCAGCGGGTTGCCAGAGGAGGCCGCCAGGTTACGGGGGCCACTGGTCGAAGAGGGGATGGTGGATGTAGAGGCACGGCGAGAGGTACTGGCGTGTGTTGCCAGTCCGGTCCGGCCTGTTCCTGATCCCCACGTAGGGCCAGTGGTGTGTGTTCCCAGTACGGTCCGGCCTGTTCCTGCCACTCGCACCAAGTCAGTGGTGCGCTTCGTCAGCCCGGCACGGCCCGTTCCTGCTCCCCGCACCAAGTCAGTGGTGCGCTCGTCAGCCCGGCACGGCCCGTTCCTGCTCCCCGCACCAAGTCAGTGGTGCGCCCGTCAGCCCGGTCCGGCCCGCTCCTGCTCCCGCGCACCAAGTCAGTGGTGCGTTTCGTCAGCCCAGCTCGGCCCGTTCCTGCTCCACGCACCAAGTCAGTGGTGCGCTTCGTCAGCCCGGCTCGGCCCGTTCCTGCTCCCCGCACCAAGTCTACGGTGCGTGTCGCCAGCTCGGCCTGGCCTGTTCCTGCTCCCCGCACCAAGTCAGTGGTGCGTTTCGTCAGCCCTGTCCGGCCCGTTCCTGCTCCCCACACCAAGCCAGTGGTGTGCGTCGTCAGTCCAGCACGGCCCGTGCCTGTTCCCCACACCAAGCCAGTGGTGTGCGTCGTCGGTCCGGCACGGCCCGTGCCTGTTCCACTGGTGCCTGGTCCGGCACCGGTCAGATGCGTTACGCCGGAGCTAGAGCAATCCGCTCCATCAGTGTGCAGTCCAGCTCCGGCCAGCGGGGCCAGACCGGACCAGGGGTACTTTGGGGGGTTGGAGAGGGAGTGGGGATCAGGCCCGGAGCCGGATCCGCCGCCAAGGCGGAGTGCCCACCCGGTCCCTCCCCTGTGGTATTTAGTTGGCGCGGTCGGAGTCCGCGCCTTTAGGGGGGGGTACTGTCACGCCCTGGCTCTGGGGACACTGTTATGTTGAGCCAGGGTGTGTAATTCTATGTATTCTATTGCTATGTTGGGAGTTCTAGTTTGTATTTCTATGTTGGCCTGAGTGACTCCCAATCAGAGGCAACGAGTGTCAGCTGGTTGTCTCTGATTGGGAGCCATATTTAAACTGTCTGTCTTTCCCTTTGTGTTTGTGGTTTCTTGTTCTTATTTGGTTTGTGTTCAACCGTAGACATCACGTTATCGTCTGTTGTTTTGATCGTGTGATCATTCGCTAAATAAATATGTTCACCTTCAACGCTGCGCATTGGTCCTCCTCCTTAGACGATCGTGACAATGAATTTAGCCACACAAAAACACACGGAATCTGCTAAAACACTTTTTGTACATATTTGCACGAATTGAGTGTGAGAATGTGTTGAAATAATACACATATATAGTCATGGTAAAATAATAACACAATACCCCAGCAGATAATTAATTCGGAACCAAAATCCCTTAAAAATCCCAAATTGGCCCAGTCCACTCTGCTGAATCAAGTGGAAATATCCATACACCTGGTATTTCAAAATAAAATCTCTCTTGTTCATAACCTAAGGAAACATTACCTTGCTGTAAGTGTTAACAAAATGGCTGCCCACTAATATTCATTATCTTTACATGAGGATTAGGCTATTAAAAGGATTATTGCCTTACATGCCTTGTATATACAAATGTTCACCTTCATGTTTAGGTAATTTTCTGTTCACAAATACAAGCACAGTAAATATGCACTAGTGGTCTTGAACAGAAGCCAGTTCCATAATTCTCAAATGTTCACACAACCTTTTGAAATGTTCTCCCGCTATATTGTTCCAAAACAATACCAAGCTACAAAGGTAGCTTTGTAGTTCAATAGAAATATAAAAGATACATCTATTTGCATTTGTCTTTTATTTACTCACTTACAGGAGTAGCCTATTGGGACCATGGTCAGTTAATATAAATGAACACAATAAAACTTTCATTTGAAGTCCGCTCCCTAACCTGCTCTAGCCTATGGTCCGAAGGTCTAAAGTCACCCATACATCACAGGCCCATAATTTAGAGTCAAGACGACAAAGGTGAAGGAGGGAAAATAACAATTGATTTGCCAAAAGTGCCACTGCTGTGTTAGGCCAGTTCTATTTATGCTAGACGTCAGCTATGGTTGTCACGTCTCCTCCCGTTGCTCCCCTCCGGCGCTCTGATTCGCCGGTCTACTGAGCCACCGGTCTGAGCGCACCACTTCGGCAACACCGGAATTGGAAACCCAACGCACCCTAATCACTTCCAGCGCACCTGCACCTCATCATCTCATCACCACCCCTATATAGCCCTGGACTGTTCAGTGTTGTGTTGTGTGTGATTGTTAGTGTCATGTCCTCGCTCTTTGTTGTATTCTTGCTCAGTGTTAAGTAAACCGTTACATTGTTGATTCCTGCGTCTGCCTCCTGCCTCTTCGTATCCTCAGTACTCGTCACAATGGTAGAAAATGTAAACAAGAGGCCTACTTGGAAAATACTGTTTTGCATTTAGATTAATTCATGGTAACATATTTGTTTGTGATAATATGTAATTTTCCAAATCAAACAACACTCGTTGAGTGTAGAAATGAATGTGAAAACCTTGCTCTTCAAAATATTTTCTGTTTGTACCCTATAACTCCATCTCGCTACACTACCATCTAAGCTAATCAAAGGAAAATGTGTGTGGGGGGAATTACTAGCGCAATCTTCATCGTGTCTGATAGGAAGGTTACTCTTGCTTTAAATTACAGGCTTCAGAGTGCCATGGCAACACAGCACTTGTGGCCAAGCATCAGTCTATGTTGAACTAACAATGTTAATGGTTCTATTTCTACCTGGGTTCATGGAATTTGGTATACCTTTGTGCATTCTCTCATCCATCTTTGTAATAGTATTGTAATGGCATTCTATTTCGGTCTCAAGCAGGTCCCTCGTGGGCACTTAGTTTTATTTTCTGTAATAAAGTATTTGAAAGGAACAATTAGTTGTTCTGGTGAGTCCTGGGTAGCTTCTAATAAAATAGTACTGAACATGTAGAGAAAATAATGGCTTGTTTTGCTGTAGGATACGCAAATGAAATCAAATAAAAGTTTAATGGTCACGTACACAGTTTTGCAGACATTATCGCATGTGCAGCGAAATGCTTGTTTCTAGCTCCAACAATGCAGCAATATCTAACAATACATTAACAATACACACATAATCCAAAAGTAAAAAAAAAAGAACAAGCAATTAAGACATATCAGAATCAGAATGAGCAATATCAGAACAAGCAATGTCAGAGCCCAGAATATAAATAAATATATATGTATGTAAATGGTGTGTATAGACAGTATAGACAGTATATGAATATAAAAGATGTGTACAGCAGTTGCTACAGTGGGGAAAAAAAGGATTTAGTCAGCCACCAATTGTGCAAGTTCTCCCACTTAAAAAGATGAGAGAGGACTGTAATTTTCATCATAGGTACACGTCAACTATGACAGACAAATTGAGAAAAAGAAATCCAGAAAATCACATTGTAGGATTTTTAATGAATTTATTTGCAAATTATGGTGGAAAATAAGTATTTGGTCACCTACAAACAAGCAAGATTTCTGGCTCTCACAGACCTGTAACTTCTTCTTTAAGAGGCTCCTCTGTCCTCCACTCGTTACCTGTATTAATGGCACCTGTTTGAACTTGTTATCAGTATAAAAGACATCTGTCCACAACCTCAAACAGTCACACTCCAAACTCCACTATGGCCAAGACCAAAGAGCTGTCAAAGGACACCAGAAACAAAATTGTAGACCTGCACCAGGCTGGGAAGACTGAATCTGCAATAGGTAAGCAGCTTGGTTTGAAGAAATCAACTGTGGGAGCAATTATTAGGAAATGGAAGACATACAAGACCACTGATAATCTCCCTCGATCTGGGGCTCCACGCAAGATCTCACCCCGTGGGGTCAAAATGATCACAAGAACGGTGAGCAAAAATCCCAGAACCACACGGGGGGACCTAGTGAATGACCTGCAGAGAGCTGAGACTAAAGTAACAAAGCCTACCATCAGTAACACACTACGCCGCCAGGGACTCAAATCCTGCAGTGCCAGACGTGTCCCCCTGCTTAAGCCAGTACATGTCCAGGCCCGTCTGAAGTTTGCTAGAGTGCATTTGGATGATCCAGAAGAGGATTGGGAGAATGTCATATGGTCAGATGAAACCAAAATATAACTTTTTGGTAAAAACTCAACTCGTCGTGTTTGGAGGACAAAGAATGCTGAGTTGCATCCAAAGAACACCATACCTACTGTGAAGCATGGGGGTGGAAACATCATGCTTTGGGGCTGTTTTTCTGCAAAGGGACCAGGACGACTGATCCCTTGAGATTTTGAGTGAAAACCTCCTTCCATCAGCAAGGGCATTGAAGATGAAACGTGGCTGGGTCTTTCAGCATGACAATGATCCCAAACACACCGCCTGGGCAACGAAGGAGTGGCTTCGTAAGAAGCATTTCAAGGTCCGGGAGTGGCCTAGCCAGTCTCCAGATCTCAACCCCATAGAAAATCTTTGGAGGGAGTTGAAAGTCCGTGTTGCCCAGTGACAGCCCCAAAACATCACTGCTCTAGAGGAGATCTGCATGGAGGAATGGGCCAAAATACCAGCAACAGTGTGTGAAAACCTTGTGAAGACTTACAGAAAACGTTTGACCTGTGTCATTGCCAACAAAGGGTATATAACAAAGCATTGAGAAACTTTTGTTATTGACCAAATACTTATTTTCCACCATAATTTGCAAGTAAATTCATTAAAAATCCTACAATGTGATTTTCTAGATTTTTCTTTTTCATTTTGTCTGTCATAGTTGATGTGTAGCTATGATGAAAATTACAGGCCTCTCTCATCTTTTTAAGTGGGAGAACTTGCACAATTGGTGGCTGACTAAATACTTTTTTCCCCCACTGTATATAGGATGATCCATGACTAGAATACAGTATATACAGTGCCTTCGGAAGGTATTCAGACCCCTTGATTTTTTCCACATTTTGTTACGTTACATCCTTATTCTAAAATTGAATGAATAAATACAAATCCTTATCAATCTACAAACAATACTCCATAATGACAAAGCGAAAACAGTTTTTTTTTTATGTACATGGCTTTAGAAGCTTCTGATAGGCTAATTGACATCATTTGAGTCAATTGGAGGTGTAAAAATTAGCATTCAGACCCTTTGCTATGAGACTCGAAATTGAGCTCAGTTACATCCTGTTTCCATTGATCATCCTTAAGATGTTTCTAAAACTTGATTGGAATCCATCTGTCTATATAAGGTCCCACAGTTGACAGTGCATGTCAAAGCAAAAACCAAGTCATGAGGTCGAAGGAATTGTCCGTAGAGCTCTGAGACAGGATTGTGTCGAGGCACAGATCTGGGGAAGGGTAACAAAACATTTCTGCAGCATTGAAGGTCCCAAGAACACAGTGGCCTCCATCATTCTTAATTGTAAGAAGTTTGGAACCACCAAGACTCTTCCTAGAGCTGGCCGCCCGGCTAAACTGAGCAATCAGGGGAGAAGGGCCTTGGTCAGGGAGGTGACCAAGAACCCGATGGTCAATCTGACAGAGCTCCAGAGTTCCTCTGTGGAGATGGCAGAATCTTCCAGAAGGACAACCATCTCTGCAGCACTCCACCAATCAGGCCTTTATGGTAGAGTGGCCAGACAGAAGCCACTCCTCAGTAAAAGGCACATGACAGCCCGCTTGGAGTTTGCCAAAAGGCACCTAAAGACTCTCAGACCATGAGAAACAAGATTCTCTGGTCTGATGAAACTAAGATTGAACTCTTTGGCCTGAATGCCAAGTGTCACGTCTGGAGGAAACCTGGCACCATCCCTACGGTGAAGCATGGGGGTGGCAGCATCATGCTGTGGGGAGGTTTTTCAGTGGCAGGCACTGGGAGACTAGTCAGGATTGAGGGAAAGATGAACGGAGCAAAGTACAGCGAGATCCTTGATGAAAACCTGCTCCAGAGCGCACAGGACCTCAGACTGGGGCGACGGTTCACCTTCCAACAGGACAACGACCCTAAGCACACAGCCAAGACAATGCAGGAGTGGTTTCGGGAAAAGTCTCTGAATGTCCTTGAGTGGCCCAGCCAGAGCCCGGACTTGAACCCGATCGAACATCTCTGGAGAGACCTGAAAATAGCTGTGCAGCAACTCTTCCCATCCAACCTGACAGAGCTTGAGAGGATCTGCAGAGAAGAATGGGAGAAACTCCCCAAATACAGGTGTGCCAAGCTTGTAGCGTCATACCCAAGAAGACTCAAGGCTGTAATTGCTGCCAAAGGTGCTTCAACAAAGTACTGAGTAAAGGGTCTGAATACTTATGTAAATGTGATATTTGATTTTTTGTTATTTTATAAATTAGCAAAATTCTATAAAAACCTGTTTTTGCTTTGTCATTATGGGGTATTGTGTGTAGATTGATGAGGGAAAAAAACGATTTAATCAATTTTAGAATAAGGCTGTAACGTAACAAAATGTGGAAAAAGTCAAGGGGTCTGAATACTTTCCGAATGCACTGTGCATATGAAGTGGGTAAAACTGTATGGAAACATTATTAATTGACCAGTGTTCGATGACTATGTACATAGGGCAGCAGTGTCTAAAGTGCAGGGTAGAGTACCGGGTGGTAGCCGGCTAGTGACAGTGTCTAAGGTTCACGGCAGGGTACTATGCGGAGGCCGGCCAGTGATGACTGTTTAACAGTCTGATGGCCTGGAGATAGAAGCTGTTTATCAGTCTTTCGGTCCCAGCTTTGATGCACCTGTACTGTCTCTGCCTTCTAGATGGTAGTGGGGTGAACAGGCCGTGGCTTGGGTGGCTGAGTTCCTTGATGATCTTCTTGGCCTTCCTGTGACACCGGGTGCTGTAGATATCCTGTAGGATAGGCCGATGATGCGTTGGGCTGACCGCACCACCCTCTGGAGAGCCCTATGGTCGCGGGCGGTGCAGGTGGTGATACAGCCTGACAGAATGCTCTCGATGGTGTACTCTAACTTCGATGCAAAATGACCAGTGTTTTCATTCACCTTACAGTAGTGTGAGGAAGAGCTAGCGTAATGAGCTATTGATTCCGCGGGGCTGTGAGAAAATCCTTGGGAGCGATTGAAAAAACTGACCTTACACTTAACCTGAGCCACCACTTCCGATCAATAGACATTACACCTTCCACAAACCCTGACACACAAATCGATAGCGGTGTATTATCAGGCCGTTGGAGAACACAGGAGAGCAGTGTGTTGCATGGGGAATAGGGAGGGACTACATCACATTAGTGCCTGTGTTAGATGGTAATGAGGATGCCTCAATTTAGGAGGCGGGGAGGATGGAGAGGGGGAGGTAGCATCACCTGATAGAAGGTTTGGGTGACACTAACCACGTTTCCATCCACAGTTTCTATGCAAGTAAAGTCATACCATATACAAATAATTACGACAGCTGTGATGAAACAGGACCTTTCGGTACATTTTATAAATGCCGACAGATAATTTGTTTGTTCGACATGGTGGGATCTTTTTGTGTATATAAAAATTAATTATGCAAGAAATGGCGGTGGAAACGCCTTTATACGCAAATATTGGTGTGTGGTTTTCCCACTACGTCTCGGGAAACCATACATGTTAAATTAGGCTACAGATTAAATAAGTTATGATGAACTTCACAGGGTGGTGAAAGTGCATGGTATGAGCTTGATTCTCCTTTCCAATAAATGTTGAGGGTCTTATTCTGGTGACATGATGATTGATACTTGATTTTGACAAATAAAAACATTCTTGTTCTTATCCATTATCTCATCGTGTAGACTAGCCTACCCACACTGTATCTGCAAGCTGTTTGCTACAGCGCACATGTCTAGACCAGAGTAGGCACATTTGTTATTTAATGCAACAGTTTGTGTGACAAAACTATCAGTAGAGTTAAAAATGTGACGGAAGCACATTCAACATTAGATTTTTATTCGGTACATGAAAACTTAAACAAAAAAGTACATTTTGTGTGCACTTTGTCGTCACACACTGATTTTTGTCTGCAACAAGTCCGTTTGGTGGAAACACACCATTGGTGGGAAAATGTGCATATTTCTTTATGTATTCGCATGAAAATCTAGTACCAATTGGATGGAAATCCAGCTCCTGTCATAGAAATGATGCTGTGTTGATCTTTACTGATCAGGAAAAGCATCCAACAAGAAATTATAAATGTCAGAATTTGGACTGGACTTTTGACTATTATGTTTGTCATAACAGGGTTACATGTATTTCAGTCGGCATTGGGTTATGTCTGGGGGCTTGAAGTGAGATATTTTTTTTTATTCAGCAGCGGTGGAGATGGGGATTATTTCAGTTTCATTTCTCTTTATTAGGCCCTGAATTAATCTTGACTGGCCCTACTTGGGAAACAATAAATTGCACATTATATATACGGCAAAAAGTGACATAGATGACCTTGCGTGATAGAAATAAGTAAAAGCAATACAATCGATACTTGATTAGTTTACCATCCCTATGAATGTGCTGGTCCTTTCCTAAATAGGCATTTTCCTAGACACCTACGGAATCCCTAAACTGACAGCATGACGGATGAATCCCACCACCAGAATGGGCCCTCAAAGACAGACCTGATAAAAACAGTGTATGGCACACTTACAAGGTTATCACACAGGCTTGTTGCCTTATCATGACAGGTGACGTGGGGACGATCACAGGGATGTCCGCTCTCATCCTCCTACAGACGTTTTCAGGAAGTTAAGGTTTTATCCAGGTGTTGCTTTGTTGTTTTAGGTTTATTAGGTTGGTTATAGGGATGTTAACTGTTAATCGATTAGCTGCTGAAAATACATTTGACCAGTCATACATATAGGTTTATAGGTTAATTTGCATAATTTAGTTGAATTAAATTGGCCCGTGTATTTTCGTTAGATCATCATGTATCTTGTTTATTAAACGCGCACAGCATACAGAGCCTAGTTTGAGCAGAATAATATCACCTGTCTGACAACGAGAGCTGCATCTCCTTGAACAGAATAATATCACCTGTCTGACAGCAAGAGCTGCAGGTCCTTGAACAACGCTCCTTGACCTGAATTTATATTTTAGTCATTTAGCAGACGCTCTTATCCAGAGCGACTTACAGTTAGTGAGTGCATACATTATTTTTATTTTACATACTGGCCCCCCGTGGGAATCGAACCCACAACCCTGGCGTTGCAAACGCCATGCTCTACCAACTGAGCTACATCCCTGCCGGCCATTCCCTCCCCTACCCTGGACGACGCTGGGCCAATTGTGCGCCGCCCCATGGGTCTCCCGGTCGCGGCCGGCTACGACAGAGCCTGGATTCGAACCAGGATCTCTAGTGGCACAGCGAGCACTACGATGCAGTGCCTTATACCACTGCGCCACTCAGGTGAATAATATCACCTGTCTAACAGCAAGAGCTGCAGGTCCTTGATCAACGCTCCTTGACCGGAATAATATCACCTGTCTGACAGCAAGAGCTGCAAGTCCTTGAACAACGCTCCTTGACCTGAATAATATCACCTGTCTAACAGCAAGAGCTGCAGGTCCTTGAACAACACTCCTGGATCGAATACCCAGTGAAAAATCTGCTGAGGAAGGCGCTTAATCCTAATTTGCTCCAGGCGTCGTACTACTATGACTGACCCTGTAAAACAACACATTTCACTGCACCTATCCGGTGTTTGTGACAATATGTATATATATATTTTGAAATTATAAACGAATAACAGCTGGTTGCTGCTTGAGTGAAACATGTGTTCTTATAAGCCCAATCATTGCGCAACAATTATAAATGCAATTGCATGTTAAAAACAGAGTTTGGATGGCCACAATTAAATAGAGGAGAATCCCTGCTTTCTATTGCTACAATTTTTATTTCTCACCTCCTAATTGAAGCGCGTTATCCATTCGCCGTTCGAATGCATACAGTAGGCAACAGTAGGCAGGCTATCAACACGTCACCCATCACGAGTTGGAAGCAGTGTGCATTTTGAAAACATATACTTAATTATTTTAAACCTGAACGTTTTACTTCATATTATGAGGCATGTCTTAACTTGCTTCAAAGTAGCCTAGTCAAAATCCGACCATAGAAACGTTAAGGAAAGTATTTTATAGGCCGTGGTTGTGAATACTGAGTTTTTGCCCCCGCCCCTCCGGAAACGTATTTCTAAAAGCTAAAGATCTTTATGCACACATGATAGAATGGTTGGTGAACATCTCCGGAACCGCTGAGCCGAAGGAGAGGTATTAATCCTGCTGTATTAGTTCATATATATACCTCAGTGGTTGTATTCCTTGCGGCCAGCAGGTCAAACGAACGACTAAAATGAACGAGTCACTCGGAAAAACGAATCACGACTCTCGAGTTGTTCAATGATGATGAGAAAATAACATTAAATCGCTGTTTTGACTGCCTCAAATCAAATTATATTTGTCACATGCTTTGTAAACAACAGGTGTAGACTAACAGTGAAATGCTTACTTACGGGCCCTTAACAACAATGCAGTGTCTTGCTTGTGTTTAATATGCTTGCCTAAATAGCTGCATGTAACTCAGCAGCAAAGAAGAACATGAAATCGCTAGACTACCTGTTTGTGTCGTGCTTATGTTTACAATACAGTTACAACAGACAACGAAGTTTGTACGAACATGTCGATCATGTCTTTTGTGTACGAGATGTAAATAGCTGCATGTAGACTTTGCCTCTGGCCAAATGCTACGCCACTCCCACAGACGTTAGTTTCTTTCTCCACAATGAGTCTGGATCTGAGTATCTCCCCTATTATTTATAGAACGCAAACACATTCTAACAGTTCTGATTGGTCCCAGAAACTGATGGGTTGGGCCAGAGCCAGAAGACGTGAGTAAAGAGGCATTTTGAAAATGTGTCATTGACTTTGATACTCTAATTGGTTAGAAATAATCAAATTGCTAATGACTTGTACAACACCCCTCGTTTTTGACATCACCACAAACGACTTCAACGACGGCAGTCTCAGAATGAAGTATGTAACGAACATAGAGCAGCAGAAGAATTCAGTTTGAGTCATCAGGCAAATGTAGCCTAACTCTCCTCCTGAAAAAAGAACATGAAATCGTGCTTACAAATAGCCAACTGCAATAGTTCAAAACATGTAAATAGCTGCATGTAGCCTAACTCCCCTCCTGAAAAAAATAACATGAAATAATATGAAATTGTGCCTAATAGCCTGGAATACAATAGTTTGAATATGTGTTTGTGTAGGCCTACAACTTGAAGTCGTACAACATGAAGGCGTTCATCGCCGATTAAGGAGGGTGACGCAGCAGCGAAGCACTGAGCAGCAGGTACATAAGTATCGGAGTGGGCACTAGGCAGCTGCTACGTTTTAAAAAATCCTACACATGCGCAGAAATCAAATCAAATCCAAGTTTATTGGTCGCGTACACACTTTTGCAGATGTTATCGTAGGTGCAGTGGTCTAAGGCACTGCATCGCAGTGCTAGCTGTGCCACTAGAGATCCTGGTTTGAATCCAGGCTCTGTTGTAGCCGGCCGCGACCGGGAGACCCATGGGGGGCGCACAATTGGCCCAGCGTCGTCCAGGGTAGGGTGGGAATGGCCGGCAGGGCTGTGGCTCAGCTGATAGAGCATGGCGTTTGCAACGCCAGGGTGTGGGTTCGATTCCCACGGGGGGCTAGTATGAAAAATACAAAATAATGTATGCACTCACTAACTAAGTCGCTCTGGTTAAGAGCGTCTGCTAAATGACTAAAATGTAAATGTGCAGTGAAATGCTAATGTTTCTAGCTCCAACAAATCGATGTATCTTAGCTACAGCAAATCGGGTTCCAGATAATCCAGAACAGCAGCCACTCCGTATTTTATAAAGACTTCCCCGATATGCCATTGAAACCAGCATTTCTTTCCTGTGCTATTGGTTTTCATATCAACTTTCTTTCATTGTCCAGAAGCCAAAGGCACAATCCTAGTCAATTTAGCAACTTGTCCTTGTTGTTGCATCTTTAGATTCCCACTCTCTAAGTTTCTAACAAAGATTCTAATCTCTGTCACATATGGAACCGATCGCATCAGGTGCGCTGTTTAGAACAGTGTTTTCCCGCGAATTGCATTTTGGCAAAAATGCTGTTTTACATTGGCTGCTTTATTACAGTTGCATGTTCAACAATATAGCCCTTTTGGCTGTGAGAAGATACGCTTGCTATTAACTCATGTATCAAATGTCCGTTCCTTGTATGGATGCATAGCATTTTATGTTGGTCACGTCTTTTTACTGTTTGGAAACAAAATTACCGTTTGTTAACTGGTTAATGAGGTCCCTAGAATCGGCAGCAAAATTTACTGAAATGTGCATCCCTAGTTGGTTAGTTGTGAAAAACAGAGTTTCTTAAATGCATCTGTTACACATGTAGCATAGCATACATATTCTATTGAAAATGGCGCCGACAGAGAGGGCTGCCTCGCATCTAGTCCTTAGGAAACTTTGCAGTATTTGTTTATTTTATGTATTATTTCTTACATTGTTAGCCCAGAAAATCTTAAGTGTTATTACATACAGCCGGGAATAACTATTGGATATCAGAGCGGCGTCAACTTACCAGCACTACGACCAGGAATACGACTTTCCCGAAGCAGATCCTTTGTCCGCACCACCCAGAGCATTTTAACTGATTCCAGAGGCCGAACCAAAACAACGCCGCCAGAGGAGATGGAGCCGGAGTGGTCTTCTAGTCAGACTTAGGAGGCGCGCACACCACCCATTGCTTCTGAGTATATTACTCGCAACAAAGTTGATGAGATCAGGGCAAGGGTTGCTTTCCAGAGAGACATCAGGGATTGTAACATACTCTGTTTCACGGAAACATGGCTCTCTCGGGATATACTGTCCCCGTCCATACAGCCATCTGGATTGTCAGTACACCGCGCCGACAGGAATAAACATCTCTCCGGGAAGAAGGGTGGGAGGGGGGGATGATATGTTTCATGACTAACGACTCATGGTGTAATTGTGACAACATACAGGAACTCAAATGCCGACCATATTATCTCCCAAGAGAATTCTCTTCGGTTATTGTTACAGCCGTGTATATCCCCCCTCAAGCCGATACCATGACAGCCCTCAAGAAACTTCACTGGACTTTATGTAAACCGGAAACCATATGTCCTGAGGCAACTAACGACTCATGGTGTAATTGTGACAACATACAGGAACTCAAATGCCGACCATATTATCTCCCAAGAGAATTCTCTTCGGTTATTGTTACAGCCGTGTATATCCCCCCTCAAGCCGATACCATGACAGCCCTCAAGAAACTTCACTGGACTTTATGTAAACCGGAAACCATATGTCCTGAGGCTGCATTTATTGTAGCTGGGGATTTTAACAAAGCAAATTTGAGAAAAAGGCTACCTAAATTCTATCAGCATATTGACTGTATCAGTTGCGCTGGAAAAACACTGGACCCTTGTTACACTAATTTCCATGATGCATACACAAGGCCCTCCCCCGCCCTCCTTTCGGCAAATCTGACCACAACTCAATTTTGCTCCTCCCTTCCTAGACAGATAGACAAAAACTCAAACAGGAAGCACCCGTGCTTAGGACTATTCAATGCTGGTCTGACCAATCGGAATCCACACATCAAGATTGTTTTGATCACGCGGACTGGGATATGTTCCGGGTAGCCTCTGAGTATAATATAGACATATACGCTAATTCGGTGAGTGGGTTTATAAGGAAGTATATAGGAGATGTCGTACCCACTGTGACTATTAAAACCTACCCTAACCAGAAACCGTGGATAGATGGCAGCATTCGTGAAAAACTGAAAGCACGAACCACTGCATTTAACCATGGCAAGGTGACCGGGAATATGGCAGAATAGAAACAGAGTGGTCGTTCCCTCGGCAAAGCAATCAAACAGGCAAAACGTCAATATCTTTTTTTTTTTTATATACTTTGTTTATTGAATTTTCAGTACCAGCATTTAGTAAGTAATTACACTTGAAAGTTATTTGGTATGAATATGGAACAACAATTTGAAGACATCAATACAGCAAAACATGGAGAGACAGACATGAAAGAAAAAAATAGACATTAAGTACATAAATAAGATAAAACACAAAAAAAAAAAAAAAAAAAAAAAAAGGAAGAATATCTGTTTTGATCCAGTTGTTATAGGTCAGCTAGCACAGTTATTACCGTCCCTTAACATCCGAGATGTCGTATATGCACATACCAGGCTTCTTACATCACCAATATATAAATATACATCACTCTGGAACTGCAGGGAAATGTATTCTTTTGACATAAGAAAAGAAGGGGAGCCCACTTTGCATAAAATTTGTCTACAGACCCATTGAGTGTCTGTTTTATTTTCTCCAACTTTATGCAATTCAAAATAGATTTAATCCAAAGAGCATGAGAAGGGGCTGCAGAGGATTTCCATCTAAGTAAAATTAATCGTCTCGCTAACAACGTGACAAAGGCAATTACATCCTTATTCATTTTGGTCAATTGTATTGTGGGTAAGGAAACTCCAAATAATGCAATGAGAGGGTCTGGCTCGATCTGTGTGCCGCTTAATTCTGAGAGTGTGTTAAAGATGTCTTTCCAGAAACCAACAAGAGATGGGCAGCACCAAAACATGTGCACATGATTAGCAGGGGACTGGTTACATCGAACACAATTAGGGTTCATATCCTTGTAAATTTTTGATAGTCTTGCTTTGGTCCAGTGAGCCCTATGAATGAGTTTGCATTGGATGAGGCCGTGTCGAGCGCAAATAGAAGAGCTATGTACCCTTTTGAGTGCCTCTTCCCATAGTTCATCAGATATTTCCTCACCCAGTTCCTCCTCCCAAGAGGATTTGATATTGTTTAATGAGATGGCTTGTAGTGAGCAAATTTGACTATAGATTATTGACATTGTGCCTTTCTGATTAGGAAGAGGGGTGAGAAATGTGTCGAACTGTGTTCCACTAGAAAGGTTGGGGAATCCTGGATCTATGCTGCGGATGTAACTCGGACTTGTAAGAATCTAAAAAAATGATGTCTGGGGAGACCAAATTTAGCTGATAGTTGTTGAAACGTACTAAATGTATTGTTAGTATACAGATCTCTGAATCTTTTAATACCGAGATTAGACCATGTTGAGAAAGCACCATCAATCATAGATGGGGAAAAGCTGGGTTTGAGGCTACCGGAGCCAAGGAAGAGGTTGTTTGAAACCCAAAGTGGCGCCTAAATTGATTCCAGATCTTCAATGTTGTTTTGACACATGTATTGTTGGTGAAGGAGGAGTAAGGGCCTGTAATAGAGGAGTGAGCGAGGAAGACAGTGATGCCGGTGTAGACGAGGCAGCCTCCATCTCCAGCCAAGTTGGGGGTGGGAATATTACTCTGCTCTGCAACCAGTACTGAATGATCCTAAGGTTAGCGGCCCAATAATAGAATCTGAAATCTGGTAGAGCTAGACCGCCGTCTGGTTTGGGCCTCTGCAAGAGCTGTTTTCGCATCCTAGGAGGCTTTTTGTCCCATATAAAGGGTAGAATTAGGCCGTCGATCTTTTTTGAAAAATGTATTGGGTAGAAATATTGGAAGGCACTGATAGAGGTATAAGAATTTAGGGAGAGTATTCATTTTAATAGAGTTAATTCTAGCAACTAAGGAGAGGTGTAGCAAAGACCACCGTTCCAAATCGTCCTTAGTACGGGTTAAGAGAGGAGCAAAGTTGGCTTGAAAAAGGTTTTCAAACCTAATTGTGACATGTACCCCGAGATAAATAAAACTGCTGTGTGCTATTTTAAATGGCAAGTTATGTAAAGGGGATTTTTTGCAGCCATGTTAAGTGGCATCAATTCACTTTTACTGAGATTTAGTTTATACCCTGATATGTGACCGAAGGATGCGAAAGTGGCAAGGGCAGCAGGGACAGAGACAGAAAGATTGGATGTGTATATTAATAAATCATCTGCATATAAAGACAGTTTGTGTTCGTGCCCGTATCTGACTATGCCTTTGATGAGGGGGTTGGAGCGAAGTGCTATTGCAAGTGGCTCTATGGCGAGGGCAAACAGTAAGGGACTTAAAGGGCAACCCTGACGTGTCGATCTTTGCAGAGGGAAGCGATCTGATTGAGTGTTATTAGTCCTGACAGAGGCTTGGGGGGATGAGTACAGAAGTTTTATCCAGGTCATGAATTTGGAGCCAAAGCCAAATTTATTTAGAGTGTAAAAAAGGTATTTCCATTCCACCCGATCAAACGCTTTCTCCGCATCCAGGGATATAATGGCTTCAGAGGTATTGTTGACAGAAGGATTGTATATAATATTAAATAATCTTCGGAGATTGAAGAATGAGTGTCTATTTTTTATAAATCCTGTTTGATCCGGAGAGATAATTGATGGGAGGACTGTTTCTAGCCGCGTTGCCAGAATTTTGGCTAGAATTTTATAGTCCACATTTAGTAGGCTAATTGGACGGTATGATGCACAGTCAAGAGGGTCTTTGTTTTTTTTAAGAATAACACAAATGGTTGCTTGAGTGAGAGTATGTGGGAGAGCACCATTTACAAATGCATCATTGTACATTTCAATTAGAATAGGGGCTATTTTGGTGATAAACTTTTTATAAAACTCTGTCGGGTAGCCATCAGGCCCTGGGCTTCTCCCAGATTGAAGGGATTTGACAGCGTTAGACAGTTCTTCAACAGTGATCGGCTGCTCTAATTTTTTTACCAAATCCCCGGCCGACCGAAGGCACAGATAGTGAGTGGAAGAAATTATCCAATTCCAGTGTATCCGCTTTACTTTCAGAGGTATATAGAGACTGGTAAAATCTCTTGAACTCCTCATTGATCTCCCCAGGATCTAATGATATCCCAGATGATGTACTGAATTTTTGTAATCTGAGATGATGATGATTGTTGACGTAACTTGTGAGCTAATAATTTACTGGCTTTCTCTCCTTGTTCATAGTAAGTGCTCCTAGACTTGACAAGCATTTCAGTAACCTGGTCTGTTAATAGTGTGTCAAATTCTGCTTGCAGAGTTAAACGTTCCTTATAAATATCTGGGGATGGTGAAACGGCATAAATGTCATCTAATTGGGCAATACAGCGTGTTAGCATAGATAACCTATTCCTTTTCAATTTGTTCTCATGTGCGGTGTAGGAGATAATTTCACCTCTGATATAAGCTTTCAAAGTTTCCCAGAGAGTAGACGCAGAGATGTTTGGGGTTCTATTTGTAATCATGAAAAAGTCGATTTGACTCAAAACAAAGTTGACAAAGTGTTCATTACTGAGCAGTTGGGTTTTTAGTCGCCAAGGCGGTCGCTGATTGTCAACATTTTGAAATGCTACTTCCATAGTAACAGGGGCGTGGTCAGATACAACAATTGGGTTATATGAACATGAAGTTATGGAGTGGAGGAGCCGGTCATCAACAAGGAAGTAGTCTATGCGCGTAAAAGTGTGGTGAACCGATGAGAAAAAAGAGTATGCTTTCCCAGCTGGATTACCCATTCTCCAAGGATCTGAGACTGCGAATTCAGACATAAAGGTTCGAACAACTCTAGCTGAGGTTGATAGGGTGGTAGGTTTAGTGGAGGATCGATCCAATTGTGGGTCTAACCAACAGTTAAAGTCACCTCCTAAAATCAACATATGGGTGGACATATCTGGGAGTGTAGAGAAAACCGATTTGAAAAAATCACCGTTGTCCCAATTAGGAGCATAGATATTAACAAGAAGAACCTTTGTATTGAGCAGCCTACCACTGACAATTATATATCTACCATGGGGATCTGCGATCACCTTAGAACATGTAAAAGGTACCGATCTGTGAAGTAAAATAGCCACCCCTCTCGCCTTACTCTGAAATGAGGAATGGAACACCTGACCCACCCATCTGCACCTAAGACTTGAGTGTTGTGATACCTTCAGATGAGTTTCTTGGAGAAAGATGATGTGAGCTTTCAAATGATGAAGATGGTGTAGCACCTTACTACGTTTAACTGGGTTATTTATGCCCCTGCAGTTCCAAGTAATAAAATTAAAGCCATTCCCTCCAGCAGTATGGGCTACACTAGGCTGAGTCATATCTTAAGAGAGAGAGAGGATGTGTAAAGGACAAGGTACAATGTAAACTGAAGATCTTAGTTGAACCTAAAAGCGCAAATGTAAAAAACAAAGACAAACGAAGAGGCACAAAAAACATATACAAACTATATACATGAACAAACCCTTCCCTCACACCCGCCCTTGCCGAAGCATCTCCCCAAATGAGATGCAAGCAAAACCCTAAATACGAAGAAAGTTTAGAGCTAAGCATGATAACTCTTACTCTGTGCTACCTAAGATTAGTGACCATTTAACTAGAGTAAGCCAAACATGAATAGAATGGTCCCCAATAGAGTCTAAGGAAAACTATCCTCAATTAAGAGAGGTTTAACCTCGACGCAGATGGTAAATGATCAGACTGAAACAGCCATGCAGACCCCCAGATATTGGCATTAGAGGCGGCAAACCTGGGCTGGAAATAAAAGATAAAGAAGAGAATGACATTCATATGTCGATGAACCCAGCAGAGATGGCTTCGTTAGTCACCCATTCGGCCTGCTAACTAGCCTGCTAGGAAGACCAGCTAGCCAACCATTTGTTACAAACCATGCGGTACAACAGCCGCTTTCACGTTCTTGTTGATGAAATCTGCCGCTATAGCCGGGTCCTCGAATCTGTGCATGGAACCGTCCGGTAAAGTCAGTCTCAAAACCGCAGGGTAGATGAGGCCGAACTTCACGCCCGGGCAGGTGTGTAGTTGGCGTTTCACAGCTCCAAAGCTAGCCCGCCTCTTAGCCACAGCTGTTGTGTAGTCCGCAAATATCGAGACTCTTTTACCCTTATGTAGAAGAGGGATGCTTCTCCCGATCTTCTCAGTATGTCGTTGCGGACGTGAAAGAAATGCACCCTGATGACAAATGGTCGTGGGGGGGTTCTCCATCCCTGGGTCGGCTACGCAGGAGTGCGGTGAGCCCGGTCTAGCAATGGCTTCTCCTCTAGCCCGAGCAGCTCCTGAAGTAGCTGGGCCATGTACTCCGTGGGTCTTGGGCCCTCCACTCCTCCGGTATTCCCAATAGACGAATGTTGTTCCTCCGCATTCTACTTTCCATATCTTCGCATCTATTATCGAGGAATGCCACCCTAGTTGTCAATGAGCCGACGCTTAGCCTCTAGCTCGCTAATGCGAGTGCCGTGGTCTGTAGCCCCTCGCTCCAAATCCGATAAAGTCACCCCATGTGCGTCGAGCTTATTCTGTATACTCTCGATAGATTTTTTAAGCTCGTCTTTGATCGTTGATATCTCTGACCTGAGGTTGGTAGAGAGACAGTCAATTTTTCCGAAAATGTCGGCTTTGAGGGTGCCTATCACGAATTGTAGCATCTCCACAGTCAGTGTTTCCGTGGGGCCGGCATTGGTAGCGTTCGATGGCGGGGGTGAGTCGGGAGAAGTAGCAGGCTTGTTGCGGCCTGCTCTTGCAGACTCTGTTTTTGGTCGGGTTGATGTCATTACGAATTTAAATTTATTAAACTTGAACTGAGTTGTTTATGGGTCTCTTCAGACGCCTGGGCAAACAGAAATGTATGCAGTTTTGCAAAGTTAAATATATAAATTTGGTCACTAACTCAGGAGCGATAGGGAGACGCGTGCTACATCCTTGGCTTCCAACAGCGCCCCCCGCAAAACGTCAATATCGAGACAAACTGGAGTCGCAATTCACACGAGACATATGTGGCAGGGTTTACAGACAATCATGGACGTCGCGGACACCGACGTCTTGCTGCCAGACAAGCTAAAGAAGTTCTTTGTCCGCTTTGAGGATAACACAGTGCCACCGATGCGGCCAGCTACCAAGGACTGTGGGCTCTCCTTCTCCGTGGCCGACGTGAGAAAGACATTTAAACGTGTTAACCCTCACAAGGCTGCCGGCCCAGACGGCATTCCTAGCCGCGTCCTCATAGCATGCGCAGAACAGCTGGCTGGTGTGTTTACGGACATATTCAATGTCTCCCTATCCCAGTCTGCTGTCCCCACATGCTTCAAGATGGCCACCATTGTTCCTGTACCCAAGAATGCAAAGGTAACTGAACTAAATGACTATCGCCCCGTAGCACTCACATATGTCACCATGAAGTGCTTTGAGAGACTAGTCAAGGATCATATCACCTCCACCTTACCTGTCACCCTAGACCCACTTCAATTTGCTTACCGCCCCAATAGGTCCACAGACGATGCAATCGCCATCACACTGCACACTGCCCTATCCCATCTGGACAAGAGGAATACCTATGTAAGAATGCTGTTCATTGACTGTAGCTCAGCATTCAACACCATAGTACCATCCAATCTCATCATTAAGCTTGAGGCCCTGGGTCTCAACCCTGCCCTGTGCAATTGGGTCCTGGAGGCAGTACCCCACTATCCACATCAATGGGACAGCAGTGGAGAAGGTGGAAAGTTTTAAGTTCTTCGGCGTACATATCACTGACAAATTGAAATAGTCCACCCACACAGACAGTGTGGTGAAGAAGGCACAACAGCGTCTCTTCAACCTCAGGAGTCTGAAGAAATTTGGCCTGTCACCTAAAACCCTCACAAACTTTTACAGATACAAAATTGAGAGCATCCTGTCGGGCTGTATCACCACCTGGTAAGGCAACTGCACCGCCCACAACCGCAGGGCTCTCCAGAGGGTGATGCGGTCTGCCAAACGGCAAACTACCTGCCCTCCAGAACACCTACAGCACCCGATGTCACAGGAAGGCCAAAAAGATAATCAAGGATAACTACCACCCGAGCCACTGCCTGTTCACCCCGCTATCATCCAGAAGGCGAGGTCAGTACAGGTGCATCAAAGCTGGGACCGAGAGACTGAAAAACAGATTATATCTCAAGGCCATCAGACTGTTAAACAGCCATCACTAGCACAGAGAGGCTGCTGCCTACATACAGACTTGAAAATCACTGGCCACTTTAATAAATGGAACACCTGTCACATTAATAATTTCACTTTAATAATGCCACTTTAATAATGTTTACATATCTTGCATTACCCATCTCATATGTATATACTGTATTCTATGCTATCTATTGCATCTTAGCCAAAGCCACTCTGATAATGACATTGCTCATCCATATATTTACAGTTGAAGTCGGAAGTTGGAGTCATTAAAACTCATTTTTCAAACACTTCACAAATTTCTTGTTAACAAACGGTTGTTTTGGCAAGTCGGTTAGGACATCTACTTTGTGCATGACAAGTAATTTTTCCAACAATTGTTTACAGACAGATTATTTCACTTATAATTCACTGTATCACAATTCCAGTAGGTTAGAAGTTTACATACACTAAGTTGACTGTGCCTTTAAACAGCTTGGAAAATTCCAGAAAATGATGTCATGGCTTTAGAAGCTTCTGATAGGCTAATTGACATCATTTGAGTCAATTGGAGGTGTACCTGTGGATGTATTTCAAGGCCTACCTTCAAACTCAGTACCTCTTTGCTTGACATCATGGCAAAATCTAAAGAAATCAGCCAAGACCTCAGAAAGAAAATTGTAGACCTCCACAAGTCTGGTTCATTCTTGGGAGCAATTTCCAAACGCCTGAAGGTACGACGTTCATCTGTACAAACAATAGTACGCAAGTATAAACACCATGGGACCACGCAGCCATCATACCGCCCAGGAAGGAGACGCGTTCTGTCTCCTAGAGATGAACATACTTTGGTGCAAGAAGTGCAAATCAATCCCAGAACAACAGCAAAGGACCTTGTGAAGATGCTGGAGGAAACAGGTACAAAAGGATCTATATCCACAGTAAAAGAAGTCCTATATCGACATAACCTGAAAGGCCGCTCAGCAAGGAAGAAGCCACTGCTCCAAAACCGCCATAAGAAAAACCAGACTATGGTTTGCAACTGCACATGGGGACAAAGATCGTACTTTTTGGAGAAATGTCCTCTGGTCTGATGAAACAAAAATACAACTGTTTGGCCATAATGACCATCGTTATGTTTGGAGGAAAAAGGGGGTTGCTTGCAAGCCAAAGAACACCATCCCATCCGTGAAGCACGGGGGTGGCAGCATCATGCTGTGGGGGTGCTTTGCTGCAGGAGGGACTGGTGCACTTCACAAAATAGATGGCATCATGAGGAAGGAAATGTGTATGGATATATTGAAGCAACATCTCATGACATCAGTTAGGAAGTTAAAGCTTGGTCGCAAATGGGTATTCCAAATGGACAATGACCCCAAGTATACTTCCAAAGTTGTGGCAAAATGGCTTAAGGACAACAAAGTCAAGGTATTGGAGTGGCCATCACAAAGCCCTGACCTCAATCCTATAGAAAATGTGTGGGCAGAACTGAAAAAGTGTGTGCGAGCATGGAGGCCTACAAACCTGACACAGTTACACCAGCTCTGTCAGGAGGAATGGGCCAAAATTCACCCAACTTATTGTGGGAAGGTTGTGGAAGGCTACCCGAAACGTTTGACCCAAGTTAAACAATTTAAAGGCAATGCTACCAAATACTAATTGAGTGTATGTAAACTTCTGACCCACTGGGAATGTGATGAAAGAAATAAAAGCTGAAATAAATCATTCTCCCTACTATTATTTTGACATTTCACATTCTCAAAATAAAGTGGTCATCCTAACTGACCTAAGACAGGGAATATTTACTAGTACTAAATGTCAGGAATTGTGAAAAACAGAGTTTAAATGTGTTTGGCTAAGTTGTATGTAAACCTCTGACTTCAACTGTATATATTCTTATTCCTTTAATTTGGCTCCTGAGTGGCGCAGCGGTCTAAGGCACTGCATCTCAGTGCTTGAGGCGTCACTACAGACCCCCTGGTTCGATTCCAGGCTGTTTCACAACCGGCCGTGATTGGGAGTCCCATAGGGCGGTGCACAATTGGCCCAGCATCGTCCGGGTTTGGCCGGTGAAAATAAGAATTTGTTCTTAACTGACTTGCCTAGTAAAATAAAAAAATAAACTTAGATTTGTGTGTATTAGGTTTTTGTTGTGGAACTGTTAGATATTACTTGCTAGAAATTGCTGCACTGTCGGATCTAGAAGCACAAGCATTTGGCTACACTCACAATAACATCTGCTAACCATTTCTATGTGACCAATACATTTATTTGATATTTATTATATTTATTTCTATATAGAATAGATTCTATATTATAATTCTAGTTCTTTCTAACCTTGACCATTTACCTTATCTGATAATTTTCCATTCAACAAAGTTGACAGCAATGTGTTCTTTGTATTCAATGGCCAAAACGGTGGATATTAAATGTCAAACATGAACAGTGCTGAAGAGGCTAAATGTATTTTTGCTGCATGGCCAACTGATAATATAATATGCAATTTGTAATGAAATCAACCATAATGTTGCGTCCTTGTGACTGGTTATGTAATGAAATAAAAGCTTATTGTTGAGTTCTGGTCATCTTTATTAGGTCAAAGTGGACAACTCTTGAAGTTACAGCTACTGTACTATATCTTTCTGCGTAGAGCTGGGGACACCAGATTTGTCATTATAGTGTATCATCAACCCACATCCACAACCATAGCTAAATAATAGCCTTGTCGGCCAGTACTCCTGTTCAGCAGTTGTACTGTATCTCTTCCCCTCTCAGACTATGACCCTTAAAATAGAGTGATTTATGGAGATGAAACATTGTGGACAGAAAGTAAGCAATAACAACTTTAAAACACTGTGAACAGAAAGTAGCAATAACAACTTTGATTTGAGGATTTTTGTCATAACAGAATAAAATTTAAAAAATAAGAAAGGTAGCCCCTTAACTGACTCACTATGCCAGGATTTTGAATGAGAAGATAGCTTGCAAATCAATTTATGATTATGTATTTAACCATTTATTTAATGCTAGGATTAAAGAAATTGGTGACAGTTGTTGTACCTCAAGTAAACAAATAAAATGCTCTCGTCCCTCACCTTCTCTTTGTAAGGGACCCCTCTGAGAAAACAATCTTCCTACCATTCTTTAAGGAAACAGAAAGAGAGTCAAAGACTGCCTTAAACAGCACAAGCCACGTGCAGTGACTAAACAGCGACACAATGTTGTTGTTGTTGTTTATTCTCTCCATTTCCCCACTGAGCGTGTGCGGATGTAGCTCCCAGAGTGTTTGGTGTGTGTGTCCCGCAGCAATATTTATCCCACTGCTTGTACTTTCTCTGTCCCGGTGACAGGGCAGAGTGTTTGACTGATGGCGCATTGAGGCGGGACAGATGGATGTGCGGTCACAGATTGCCTGTGCCAGGGCCTGACACAAAGCCATTCAGCCCATGGAAATGATAAATGCTGAAGCTAATTTTAAACGCCATTAACTAAATTAATAACGTCAGAGGTGCCGTTCGCTAACTGGGACAAAATGTGTGGGTTGAGATAGCACCTGCGGTCACCTCTGTCCACCTGTGTCTCACAGCCCTTCCACATACATTCAATAATGTTATTACTACCATGATGGGTATCCATCATTAAGCATATGTAAGGGGACAGAGGACAAGGAGAGATAGTGTTCCGAGACAGACGTTTAGGACGCATCAGGACATAGTCGTTTTGGTGTTGACGACAAAGACACTCCTTGGTTACATAGCTAGCCTCCTAGATATCAGGTTTGATTGCTCCAGCTCTAATGGTGCATGGTATAGTACAGGAGTTTCTCAATCCATTCCTGGGGTATAGGTCAGCCTACAGCTCTTCCTCTTACTGAAACAACATGTCTTCAAAATCAAAACTTTTCCATCCTATTCTCACCACCAATGCAGGTTTGACAGAGTTGATGACACGCCAACAGCAAGCAAAGATCTGGGTGCTTGATCCCACTTATCCATAAATGGAGTTGGAATTGTTACAATGTCTCTGCACAGAAACACACCCCTTCATGGGTCTAAGATTGGCTACATCTGAGATGGAGACAAAGGGGAAGATAAATGTCTTTCTGCTCGACTCTTTCATCACACCATGGATGATAAGAGTTTTTGCCTTTTCACACTACTGAGCAGAGCTAAGCCAAACCGAACTGAGCTGGCCTGGTTTGTTTTGACAATAGGTAGAATGTATAACTATGAAATAGTTATGGCTAATGAATTTAAGTACCATTTGATTTCCTGAGTTTCCAAAACTTTCTGAGTCGGGTATTGATGCTCTCTCTCTCTCTCTCTCTGCCTTGGGACTCTATGCAAACTAGTTATCCAATGCCTCATTATCCCACAAATCAATGGGCTCTCAGATGTTGATTGGTGTCTGTGACTTTGTTATCCATTTCATGAAAATCCCCGTTGGCTTCTGAGGTTGGTCCATGCATGCTAATCTAGGATAGAGGAATAGAAAATTGGATGGAAGTACACTGCAGACTATCAGCTTTGAACAGGACCTTATACTTTGCTTCTTCTTGATAACATATAGGGGTCAAAGCTACTTGTATCAATCAAAACTGCAGATGGTGATTGAGTTAAAGCGTCTTTAGGATGTACTTTTTGATACAGCATATACAGTCCTTATAGAGTACTTATAGTTGATTCAAGAGCATAACCTGCATATTACATTGACTTGGAGGAGTAACTACATGCAACCTTGTGTTAAGGTCACACCCAGGTTTTTCTGCCGCTGATGTTTATTGATGTTGCTAATTTAGTTTCCATGATGAAGGGACAACCTCCTGTGCTCTGTGGACAGCTGACAGAGGGGTGGCACTGCATGACAAATGGCCGAGACAAAATGCCTGGCTGCTCTATAATTACTCTCATCTTCTGCTGATTAAAAACTAATATGGCTACTTTAAAGCTAACTTGGGAGATTATGTTACTCATAAACTTGAGTAAATATTATTACAATCCTGGGTAATCTTAAAGATGCACTCTGGGATCTTAAGCAAAATACGTTTTTAACATATTGCACAAATTGCTAAATTCATATGATATTATAGGTATCGCAAAATTCGTAACTGATCACACCAATTGGATGACCTAGTACACAAAAAACGGGGAACTGTTTTGGCTCTTGAGCACAACTTGAGTGCATCTTTAAAAAAAATGAAATGATAAAAACACAATGTTTCTGAATCGTTCTTAAATGGGCCAAGCAATAATATACAATATACACGTTCACCATAAAGCATAATAGTATACACCATCACCGTAAAGCATAATAATATACACCATCACCATAAAGCATAGTAATATACACCATCACCATAAATCATAATAGTATACACCATCACCATAAAGCATAATAATATACACCATCACCATAAACCATAATAATATACTGTGCACCATCACCATGAAACATAGTAATATACACCATCACCATAAATCATAATAATATACTGTGCACCATCACCATGAAACATAGTAATATACACCATCACCATGAAGCATAGTTGACTCTAAATGTTACTGAGGCATTACCACCTACATGAGTATGCCCATGTATTTTATTGCATAAGAATTTTGTATACATGACTTTGAGGGAGATCACAGAACAATAACAAGGAGAAATGCATTCAGGAAATCAATAGCTCCATTGACACCGGCAGTATTATGCTACTGTGAATCTATGGCATTTCATACATCACAGCAATCCATCATGCTGTCTCGAAATAGTGGTAGGTGGCTGGGTGGATGTCGAAGGAGCTCTCACTTCCTCCAAAATCAAATATTGTTTTGCAAAACAGCACCTTCAATGTATTTGTTTGAACTGTGTTTAAATACAGCCCTTGGGACAAAAAAGTAATTTATGATTGAATGTGATATTTCCTCCTCATATATGTTTACAATCAATAGCCAAGTTGTATCAAGTGCTTTGCTATTTGTGTGCAGGTTGGCATTTATTGGGATGACTCATGTACTGGAGGCAGCTCTGCAGGGTGGTCACTAGCTGGCAAAGCCACTAACTCATAAAATCTGATTTTAAACCTAACCCTAACCTTAAATAAAACCCTAACCACGCTGCTAAACTTTTGCCTAACCCTAATCCATAAATTAAGACCAAACAGCACATTTTAGTTTTCCATATTTTTTAAAACAATATAGCCAATTTTGAATTTGCGGCTGGCACATCTAGCGGAAACCGCTCAGCTCTGCCTCCAGGACAAGATTCATCCCAATAAACGTCAACCTGCTATTTGTGTAGCCACAGACTCACAATGAATACAAAGTGATTTGTTTGGTAGACGGCAAACTATGTCTGTCTGCACTCTCCATTGGTGCTGTAGGATTATTTAAGATACTATTTGAAGAGGTAGGGTTTCAGATGTTTTCAGAAGATGGGCAGGGACTCTGCTGTCCTAGCTTCAGGGCCAAGAGACCAGAGGTGGCAGAACGGAGTGCTCGGGTTGGGGTGTAGGGTTTGAGCATAGCCTGAAGGTAGGGAGTGGCAGTTCCTCTTGCTGATCCTTAGGCAAGTACAATGGTCTTGTAGTGGACGTGAGCTTCGACTGGAAGCCAGTGGAGTGTGCAGAGGAGCGGGGTGACATGGGAGAGTTGGGAAGGTTGAACACCAGGAGGGCTGCAGCGTTTTGGATAATTTGCAGGGGTTTGATGGCATAAGCGGGGAGCCCAGCTAACAGCGAGTTGCAGTAGTCCAGACGGTAGATGACAAGTGCCTGGATTAGGACATGCACTGCTTCCTGTGTGAGGATGATGTAGAGCATGAATCTGCAGGAGCGAATCACTGCATTGATGTTTACAGAGAATTAAATGGTGTTGTCCAGGGTCACGCCAAGGTTCTTTGCACTCTAGGAGGGGGACACCATGGAGTTATGAACTGTGATTGAGAGGTCTTTGAGCGGGCAGGCCTTCCCCGGGAGGAGGAGCAGCTCTGTCTTGTTGAAGTTGAGCATGAGGTAGTGGGCCGACATCCAAGCTGAGATATCTGCCAGGGTCGCAGAGATGCGTGTCGCCACCAGAGTGTCAGAAGTGGACAGGAGAAAAGTAATTGAGTGTCATCCGCATAGCAATGATAGGAGAGACCATGTGAGGATATGACGGAGCCGAGTGACTTGGTGTATAGAGAGAAGAGGGCTTAGAACCGAGCCCTGGGGGACGCCAGTCGTGAGAGTACGCAGTGCAGACACAGATCCTCTCCACGTCAACTGGTAGGAGCGGCCTGCCAGGTAGGATGCAATCCAAGAGCGTGCAGAGGTTGAGACACCCAGCCCTGAGAGGGTGGAGAGGAGGATCTGATGGTTCTCGGTGTCGAGGCAGTGGATAGATCTAGGAGGATGAGAGCAGAGGGTAGAGATTTAGCTTTGGCAGTGCGGAGAGCCTCCATGACACAGAGAAGAGCAGTCTCGGTTGAGTGACCCATCTTGAAGCCTGACTGGTTAGGGTCAAGAAGATCGTTCTGAGAGAGATAGCAAGAGAGCTGGTCAGAGACAGCATGCTCAAGAGTTTTGGAAAGAAAATAAAGAAGGGATAACGTTTTGACATCAGAGGAGTAGCATGTTGGTTTGTTGAGGGGGGGAGTGACTCAGACCATTTTGAAGTTGGAGGGGAGGCAGCCAGTGGTCAGGGATGAGTTGATGAGGGAAGTGAGGAATGGGAGAAGGTCTCCAGAGATGGTCTGGAGATAGGAGGAGGGGATGGGGTTGAGCGGGCAGGTGTCGGGCGGCCGGATGTCAATAGTTGCAGGATTTAATCTAGAGAGAGAGGGGAGAAAGAGGTCAAGGCGTAGGGTAGTTCTGTGTGAGTGGGACCAGTGGACTCAATAGGCTGAGTGAATGAGAAGTGGATGTTGTCAACCTTCTTTTCAAAGTGGTTGACAAAGTCGTCCGCAGAGAGGGAGGAGGGAGGGGTGGAGGATTAAGGAGGGAGGAGAAGGTGGAAAATAGTTTTCCCTAGGTTTAGAGGCAGAAGCTTGAAATGTAGAGTGATAGAAAGTGGCTTTAGCAGCGAAAACAGAGGAAAATAAAGGTAGAGAGGAGGGAGTGGAAGGATGATAGGTCCTCCAGAAGTTTAGTTTCCCTCCATTTTCACTCAGCTGCCCGCAGTCCTGTTCTGTAAACTCACAATGAGTCACTCAGCCACGGAGCAAGAGGGGAGGGCCGAGCCAACCGTGAGGAAAGGAGACAGTGCGAGTCATAGGATGCGGAAAGGGAGGAGAGTAGTGTTGAAGAATTAGAATCAGTAGTCAGGAGGGAGAAGGATTTAGCAGAAGGGAGAGATAATAGGATAAGAGAGAGTGAAGATTGCGACGGAGCATGACCATCTGTTTAGGGGCTGAGTGGCTAGGGTTGGAGGAAAGGGAGAGAGAGAAGGAACCAAAGTAGTGATCAGAGACCTGGAGGGGGGTTGCTGTGAGATTAGTAGGCAAAAAGCCTCTAGGAAAGACAAGGTCAAGCGTATTGCCTGCCTTGTGAGTGGGAGGGGACTGGGAAAGAGTGAGGTCAAAAGAGGCAAGGAGGGGAAGAGAGAGTTAGAAATAAATTATTCGAAGGCAGACATCGGGAGGATGAAGTTGCCAAGTACGAAGAGCTGTCAGCCATCTTCAGGAAATGAGTTTATCAACGTTGTAAAGCTCATTAAGGAACTCTCTAAGGGCACCTGGTGGGCGATAGATGACAACAATGATACGCTTGAGTGAACAAGTGACAGTGACAGCATGGAATTCAATTGAGGAGATGGACAGGTGTGAGAGGGAGAAAAGACAAAATCTCCACTTAGGAGAAATTAGTAGCCCTGTGCCACCACTGCGATGACCAGAAGCTCTCGGACTTTGATTGAAAATGTAATCAGATGAAGAGAGAGCAGCTGGAGCAGCAGTGTTCTGTGGGCTGATCCATGTCTCTGTCAGGGCCAAAAAGTCAAGGGACTGAAGGGCAGAATAGGCTGAGATGAACTTGACATTCTTGACTGCAGATCGGCAGTTCCAAATGCTGCCAGAGTCCAGGAGTCCAGTTTTGTGCGCAGGGTACACTAAATTAGAAGGGTTGCAGCCAAGGGGTGGGGAGCCTTTGTAAAGCCTACAGAGATATGAGCGAACTAGGATAGAAAACACACACACATAGTTGCCAAAGCTACAAAAGAGCAAAATGAGATAATCTGAAAATAATAATAATATGCCATTTAGCAGACGCTTTTATCCAAAGCGACTTACAGTCATGCGTGCATACATTTTTGTGTATGGGTGGTCCCGGGGATCGAACCCACTACCTTGGCGTTACAAGCGCCGTGCTCTACCAGCTGAGCTACAGAGGACCACACTAGGTAAGATACACAAGTGAGAGAGTGGTGTGGAGCCTTCCTCTCTTAACTCCGCAGAACAACTCGGCAGAACCAGGGATTTTTTTTGCGGCGGTCTTACTTTTGCGACGAGACCGCCTTTTACAGCTGTCGCTGAGAAAACAGGGGAGACTGAAGTACTAATACTAATAGCTAATTACCTTTGATTGCCTAGTAGAGGAGAAACCACTCCCCCTCCAATACAGCCACTGATTACGATAACAACAACAGTCACAAATTGCCCTGCCCCTTAATCCTGGTTGATGTGTCAACAATCATCTGCAAGTTAATAGCAGTCAGCAGTTCACACAGCAAGTAGTCTACTGGGAAGACAGGCAGCACTAAAAGTAGATGGCCCTAGCTAGCAAAAAGACAATACTAAACAACAATAGATAAAGACAAAAATTATACTTATAATAATATGCCATTTTAGCAGATGCTTTTATCCAAAGTGACTTACAGTCATGCGTGCATACATTTTTACGTATGGGTGGTCCCGGGGATCAAACCCACTATCCTGGTGTTACAAGCGCCATGCTCTACCAATTGAGCTACAGAGGACCATCTCACTCCTGGAGATATCAGTAGTCCTCTAGCACTCTTCCAATTTCGTCTCTGACAACTGAAGGAGTATCTAACGGAGAAGAATGAACGCTCAGCATATCAGGTAATAGATATCACGTGGAGGAAGTGTGGGTATTTGTGCTTTCATTTTGACACAGAGCTTTCACAGTGGTGCCCGAAAGATTGTCCTGTGGCCATCACTTCAGCCAAGCTCCTAGAATTGAAAAACCCTGGGTGGAATCCTCATAGTACTATTAAGTGGCCTTCTTTCCTATGTTCCAAAGATTTGGAGAAGAAACACTATGATTGTCATTTTATTCCCCAAAGACCTTCTATTGCTCTTAAAAAGCATAATAAAAGTTACACACTCTGCACCTTGCTTTAACACATAAGATGTTCTGAATATGCCACAGTATTGCTCAGTAGTAACGATCATTATATTTTCAAGAAGCTTTTTTCACCTGAAGTCCAAATATTTGGTCTAATGTCATTAACGTTTTCAGCATCATTGCCTTGAATAGGCATTGCTTATTCCAATTCAACTTCATCAGAGCGAAAATAAGCTGTCCCCAAATTAACTTCCTGGCACGCTAAAAGAATAACCCACTAGTTTTTACAATCTAAATTGAAAACTGCTGGTGGGGAAAATAATAGTGTGGCGCCAGCCAGCGAGGGAGGGGTAGTAAAGGGGACTGTGGCAGGCCGCTTTGTCGACACCCATCAGGGAGAAATGATTACCTCTATTAAACAACATTTCTCACCTTACCACAGGCACTCGCATACACACACAGTCACACACACACTCACACACACACACTACAGGGAAAGATGTTATTAAATTAATCTAGGATGCTGCTGAAAAGCCTTGTTGCAGACCACAGAGACACAGGACTACTCTGATATTCTTTTGTAAAGTGAGATTGAATGAGAATATGCAGTTTTCAGGGTGTATGCATTATTCATTATCCAAACGAATAGGCACAGAAGCTGGAGATCACTGTGAATGTATATTTCCCTTCTTTTAGTAGCCTATGCAGTTTCACCTTTCAGTAAACACGTTTTTTTCAACTAATGAGCCCAACCTTACAGAGAGAAAACATTGTGACAAGGGATGGTATTTGGCATTACATCTGCTGTATTGTGCATTGATATACTGTGCACATATCTAAAACCAGTCATAAGAAGGCTAGCACAGCTCCTATTCACTTTAACCATGAAACCATGTGAATATATTTTCATCCCCCACTCTGATACACAGCATTCTAATCTGAATTCCAAGTTTATGTCCCAAATGGCACCCTATTCCCTACATAGTGCATAACTTTTGACCAGGCTTTGATCAAAAGTAGTGCACTACATAGGGCATAGGGTGCCATTTGGGACACATTTAAGTATGGATCTTGGATCAATTCATATCCCTGGCACTTGAGGTCTACATGTAATCAGGTCATCCAACGGCAGAATCCAATATTGAATATGCACTCCTTAGCATTCACATAGCATCAATAAAATCTATGGCCAAGGAGGCAGGCAATGGCAGAATGCTATTAAAGGGCATAATCTAGCATATCCCTAGGATATACCTGACATATGCTCTTATGATTAATGCCATTGTAATGCATGTTCATGTTTCTCATGCTCTTCACATTCAACAGAGGTCTGTGACATAGTCATTAGCAGTGTATTTCAAGGTCACTGACTTGTTAATGCATCATTTTTGAATAGCCTCCTAGAGCGGTATGTGGCATTAAAAGGGCCATTGTTGAATTAAGGCTGTCTAATACAGTGCCTTCAGAATGTATTCATACCCCTTGACTTATTCCACATTTTGTTGTGTTACAGCCTGAATTCAAAATAGTAAAAATTTAGAATGAGTAGCTCATTCAAAGGTTTTTCTTTATTTTTACTATTTTATACATTGTAGAATAATAGTGAAGACATCAAAACTATGAAATAACACATGGAATCATGTAGTAACCAAAAAAGTGTTAAACAAATCAAAACATATTTGAGATTTGAGATTTGAGATTCTTCAAATAGCCACCATTTGCCTTGATGAGAGCTTTGCACACTCTTGGCATTATCTCAACCAGCTTCACCTGGAATGCTTTTCCAACAATCTTGAAGGAGTTCCCACATATGCTGAGAACTTGTTGGCTGCTTTTCCTTCACTCTGCCGTCCGACTCATCCCAAACCATCTCAACTGGGTTAAGGTCGGTGGATTCTGGAGGCCAGGTCATCTGATTCAGCACTCCATCACACTCCTTATTGGTCAAATAGGCCTTACACAGCCTGGAGGTGTGTTGGGTCATTGTCCTGTTGAAAAACAAATGATAGTCCCACTAAGCCCAAACCAGATGGGATGGCGTATCACTGCAGAATGCTGTGGTAGCCATGCTGGTTAAGTGTGCTTTGACTGAATTCCAAACTTCTTCCATTTAAGAATGATGGAGGCCACTGGGTTCTTCGGGACCTTCAATGCTGTTGGTAACCTTCCCCAGATCTGTGCCTCGACACAATCCTGTCTCGGAGCTCTACGGACAATTCCTTCGACCTCATGGCTTGGTTTTTGCTCTGACTGTCAACTGTGGGACCTTATAAAGACAGGTGTGTGCGTTTCCAAATCATGTCCAATCAATTGAATTTACCACAGGTGGACTCCAATCAAGTTGTAGAAACATTTCAAGGATGATCAATGGAAACAGGATGCACCTGAGCTCAATTTCGAGTCTCATTGCAAAGGGTCTGAATACTTCTGTAAATGTATACACTGCTCAAAAAAATAAAGGGAACACATAAACAATACATCCTAGATCTGAATGAATGAAATAATCTTATTAAATACTTTTTTCTTTACATAGTTGAATGTTCTGACAACAAAATCACACAAAATTATCAATGGAAATCAAATGTATCAACCCATGGAGGTCTGGATTTGGAGTCACCCTCAAAATTAAAGTGGAAAACCACACTACAGGCTGATCCAACTTTGATGTAATGTCCTTAAAACAAGTCAAAATGAGGCTCAGTAGTGTGTGTGGCCTCCACGTGCCTGTATGACCTCCCTACAACGCCTGGGCATGCTCCTGATGTGGTGGCGGATGGTCTCCTGAGGGATCTCCTCCCAGACCTGGACTAAAGCATCGAGCGAGACATGATGTCCCAGATGTGCTCAATTGGATTCAGGTCTGGGGAACGGGCGGGCCAGTCCATAGCATCAATGCCTTCCTCTTGCAGGAACTGCTGACACACTCCAGCCACATGAGGTCTAGCATTGTCTTGCATTAGGAGGAACCCAGGGCCAACCTGGATCTCATCTCGGTACCTAATGGCAGTCAGGCTACCTCTGGCGAGCACATGGAGGTGTGCGGCCCCCCAAAGAAATGCGACTCCACACCATGACTGACCCACCGCCAAACCGTTCATGCTGGAGGATGTTGCAGGCAGCAGCACGTTCTCCACGGCGTCTCCAGACTCTGTCACGTCTGTCACATGTGCTCAGTGTGAACCTGCTTTCATCTGTGAAGAGCACAGGGCGCCAGTGGCGAATTTGCCAATCTTGGTGTTCTCTGGCAAATGCCAAACGTCCTGCACGGTGTTGGGCTGTAAGCACAACCCCCACCTGTGGACGTCGGGCCCTCATACCACCCTCATGGAGTCTGTTTCTGACCGTTTGAGCAGACACATGCACATTTGTGGCCTGCTGGAGGTCATTTTGCAGGGCTCTGGCAGTGCTCCTCCTGCTCCTCCTTGCACAAAGGCGGAGGTAGCGGTCCTGCTGCTGGGTTGTTGCCCTCCTACGGCCTCCTCCACGTCTCCTGATGTACTGGCCTGTCTCCTGGTAGCGCCTCCATGCTCTGGACACTACGCTGACAGACACAGCAAACCTTCTTGCCACAGCTCGCATTGATGTGCCATCCTGGATGAGCTGCACTACCTGAGCCATTTGTGTGGGTTGTAGACTCCGTCTCATGCTACCACTAGAGTGAAAGCACCGCCAGCATTCAAAAGTGACCAAAACATCAGCCAGGAAGCATAGGAACTGAGAAGTGGTCTGTAGTCACCACCTGCAGAACCACTTCTTTATTGGGGGTGTCTTGCTAATTGTCTATAATTTCCACCTGTTGTCTATTCCATTTGCACAACAGCATGTGAAATGTATTGTCAATCAGTGTTGCTTCCTAAGTGGACAGTTTGATTTCACAGAAGTGTGATTGACTTGGAGTTACATTGTGTACATATATACACTACCGTTCAAAAGTTTGGGGTCACTTAGAAATGTCCTCGTTTTCGAAAGAAAAGCAATTTTTTTGTCCATTAAAATAACATCAAATTTATCAGAAATACAGTGTAGACATTGTTAATGTTGTAAATGGCTATTGTTTCCGGAAACGTCTGATTTTTTTATGGAATATCTACAGTTGAAGTCGGATGTTTACATACACCTTAGCCAAATACATTTAAACTCAGTTTTTCACAATTCCTGACATTTAATCCTAGTAAAAATTCCCTGTCTTAGGTCAGTTAGGATCACCACTTTATTTTAAGAATGTGAAATGTCAGAATAATAGAGAGAATTACTTATTTCAGTTTTTACTTCTTTCATCACATTCCCAGTGGGTCAGAAGTTTACATACACTCAATTAGTATTTGGTAGCATTGCCTTTAAATTGTTTAACTTGGGTCAAACGTTTCGGGTAACCTTCCACAAGCTTCCCACAATAAGTTGGGTGAATTTTGGGCCATTCCTCCTGACAGAGCTGGTGTAACTGAGTCAGGTTTGTAGGCCTCCTTGCTCGCACACGCTTTTTCAGTTCTGCCCACACATTTTCTATAGGATTGAGGTCAGGGCTTTGTGATGGCCACTCCAATACCTTCACTTTGTTGTCTTTAAGCTATTTTGACACAACTTTGGATGTATACTTGGGGTCGTTGTCCATTTGGAAGACCCATTTGCGACCAAGCTTTAACTTCCTGACTGATGTCTTGAGATGTTGCTTCAATATATCCACATACATTTCCTTCCTCATGATGCCATCTATTTTGTGAAGTGCACCAGTCCCTCCTGCAGCAAAGTACCCCCACAGCATGATGCTGCCACCCCCGTGCTTCACGGTTGGGATGGTGTTCTTCAGCTTGCAAGGCACCTACTTTTTCCTCCAAACATAACGATGGTCATTATGGCCAAACTGTTCTATTTTTGTTTCATCAGACCAGAGGACATTTCTCCAAAAAGTACGATCTTTGTCCCCATGTGCAGTTGCAAACCGTAGTCTGGCTTTTTTATGGCGTTTTGAAGCATTGGCTTCTTCCTTGCTGAGCTGCCTTTCAGGTTATTTCGATATAGGACTTGTTTTACTGTGGATATAGATGATTTTGTACCTGTTTCCTCCAGCATCTTCACAAGGTCCTTTGCTGTTGTTCTGGGATTGATATGCACTTTTCGCACCAAAGTATGTTCATCTCTAGGAGACAGAACGCGTCTCCTTCCTGAGCGGTATGACGGCTGCGTGGTCCCATGGTGTTTATACTTGCGTACTATTGTTTGTACAGCTGAACGTGGTACCTTCAGGTGTTTGGAAATTGCTCCCAAGGATGAACCAGACTTGTGGAGGTCTACAATGTTTTTCTGAGGTCTTGGCTGATTTCGTTTGATTTTCCCATGATGTCAAGCAAAGAGGCACTGAGTTTGAACATAGGCCTTGAAATACTTCGACAGGTACACCTCCAATTGACTCAAGTGATGTCAATTAGCCTATCAGAAGCTTCTAAAGTGAAATAATTTGTCCGTAAACAATTGTTGGAAAAATTACTTGTGTCATGCACAAAGTAGATATCCTAACCGACCAAAACTATAGTTTGTTAAAACGAAATTTGTGGAGTGGTTGAAAATTGAGTTTTAATGACTCCAACCTATGTGTATGTAAATTCTGACTTCAACTGTACATAGGCGTACAGAGGCTCATTATCAGCAACCATCAGTCCTGTGTTCCAATGGCAGGTTGTGTTTGCTAATCCAAGTTTATCATTTAAAAAGGCTAATTGATTATTAGAAAACCCTTTTGCAATTATGTTAGCACAGCTGAAAACTGTTGTGCTGATTAAAGAAGCAATAAAACTGGCCTTCTTGAGACCAGTTGAGTATCTGGAGCATCAGCAATTGTGGGTTCGATTACAAGATCAAAATGGCCAGAAACAAATAACTTTCTTCTGAAACTCCTCAGTCTATTCTTGTTCTGAGAAATGAAGGCTATTCCATGCGAGAAATTGCCCAGGAAACTGAAGATCTCGTACAACGCTGTGTACTACTCCCTTCACAGAACAGCGTAAACTGGCTCTAACCAGAATAGAAAGAGGAGTGGGAGGCCCCGCTGCACAACTGAGCAAGAGGACAAATACATTAGTGTCTAGTTCGAGAAACAGATGCCTCACAGGTCCTCAACTGGCAGCTTCATTAAATAGTACCGGCAAAACACCAGTCTCAACGTCAACAGTGAAGAGGCGATTTTCGTTTTGTCATCTTGGGGTATTGTGTGTAGATTGCTTAGGATTCTTTCTTAAAAAAAAAAAAATCATTTTAGAATAAGGCTCTAATGTAATAAAGTGTGGAAAAAGTCAAGGGGTCTGAATACTTTCCGAAGGCACTGTATAACTAATACAGTGCCTTGCAAAAGTATTCATCCCTGTCACGACTTCCGCCGAGGCTGGCTCCCCTCCTTGTTCGGGCAGGTTTCGGCGTTCGGCGTCACCGGCTTACTAGCTACTGCCGATCCATTTAGCATCACTCATTTAGTCTTGTCTTCAATCACACACACCTGGTCCTTATTCCCTCATTAGTCATTGTATAAGTGTTCCCTCTGCTTCCTTGTCTGTGTGGGTGATTGTTATTTGTGGAGGTTAGTGAAGCTCGGTGGAGCTCGTGTATTTTGTATCAATGGGAGATTTCCCGTGTGCCTTGTATTTTCCATTGCGCCTGTTTTGTGCCCTAGAGTGTGTTTGACGCATTTCTGCGTAAACCTGTATTTTTGCGGATTAAAGCCCGTGTTTCTGTGATTTACCCTCCTGCGCCTGACTCCTTCCACACCACCTCATCACAATCCCCCTTCGCGTTTTTCCTATTTTGTTGCATTACAACCTGTAATTTAAATGTATTTTTATTTGGATTTCATGTAATGGACATACACAAAATAGTACAAATTGGTGAAGTGGAATGAAAAAAAAAACTTTTTCTGAAAAATTCTAACAAATAAATAACGGAAAAGTGGTGCGTGCATATGTTTCACCCCCTTCGCTATGAAGCCCCTAAATAAGATCTGGTGCACACAATTACCTTCAGAAGTCACAAAATTAGTTAAATAAAGTCCACCTGTCTGCAATCTAAGTGTCACATGATCTGTCACATGATCTCAGTATATATATGCCTGTTCTGAAAAGCCCCAAAGTCTACAACACCACTAAGCAAAGGGCACCACCAAGCAAGCGGCACCATGAAGACCAAGGAGCTCTCCAAACATGTCAGGGACAAAGTTGTGGAGAAGTAGAGATCAGGGTTGGGTTATAAAAAAATATCAGAAACTTTGAACATCCTACGGAGCACCATTAAATCCATTATTTAAAAAATTGAAAGAATATGGCACCACAAGAAACCTGCCAAGAGAGGGCCGCCCACCAAAACTCACGGACCGGGCAAGGAGGGCATTAATTAGAGAGGCAACAAAGAGACCAAAGATAACCCTGAAGGAGCTGCAAAGCTCCACAGTGGAGATTGGAGTATCTGCCCATAGGACCACTTTAAGCCATACACTCCACAGAGCTGGGCTTTACGGAAGAGTGGCCAGAAAAAAAGCCATGACTTAAAGAAAAAAATAAGCAAACACGTTTGGTGTTCGCCAAAAGGCATGTGGAAGATTCACCAAATATATGGAAGAAGGTACTCTGGTGAGATGAGACTAAAATGTTGCTTTTTGGCCATCAAGGAAAACGCTATGTCTGGCGCAAACCCAACACCTCTCATCACCCCAAGAACACCATCCCCACAGTGAAGCATGGTGGTGGCAGCACCATGCTGTGGGGATGTTTTTCATCGGCGGCGGCGGCGGTGGGGCGGGGGGGGTGGTCGGTGAATAGTTATGCTCACTCAAGTTTTCAGTTCTTTTGTCTTATTTCTTGTTTTGCATCTTCAAAGTGGTAGGCATGTTGTGTAAATCAAATGATACAAACCCCCAAAAAATCTATTTGAATTCCAGGTTGTAAGGCAACAAAATAGGAAAAATGCGAAGGGGGGTGAATACTTTCGCAAGCCACTATACATCTTCATAGGTGACATACAGCTAACATAAAGGAAAAGCCAACATAAAGTGTCTTAATAGGTTGTTTGGCCACCATGAACTGCCAGAACAGCTTCAATGCATTGGCATATATTCTACAAGTGTCTGGAATTCTATTGGAGGGGTGCGACACCGTTCTTCCATGAGAAATTCCATCATTTGGTGTTTTGTTTATTGTGGTGGAAAATGCTGTCTCAGGCGCCGCTCCAGAATCTCCCATAAGTGTTAAATTGGGTTGAGATCTGGTGACAGACACACCCACACCCTTTAAACCCATTATGCTAATTTGAGACCCCTCTTTCAAAGTCACTGAGATCTCTTCTTCTAGCCATGGTAGCCAAAATAATGGGCAACATGGCATTTTTATACATGACCCTAAGGATGATGGGATGTTAATTGCTTAATTTACTCAGGAACCACACCTGTATACTAGCACTTGCTTTCAATATACTTTGTATACCTAATTTACTCAAGTGTTTCCTATTTGAATAATTAAGGTTTTGTACAGCCTGATTTGTTTTTGGAGGTATTTAGATAGGGGGTATCCATTCTGCCTTCCAACACTGAACAAGCCATGGACATACTGTTATATAAACACTGTCTCCTGATAATTGGCATGGTAATGGCCTCTCTCTCCCTCTCTCCCTTTCTCCCTCCATTCAGTGGGGTATATAATAAAACAGCATGAGTAGATGAAAAGAGCCAGCTGGGTGTCAGAGGGAGGAGTTGCCTCTCTGTCATTGCCACGAAGGCCCTGTGCATGACATGCCAATAGCCTAGCCTAACCACCAAGCTCCTTTCCCAAAGTCCTGTACCTGGGAGACTGAGAGCAGTGTTGGGGCCCTGCAACAAATATAGGAAGTTCATTTATTCTTCTACAACTGCAGAGTATCAGTCATATGGGTCATATGTCTCTGGTCCAACTCTCTGAGAGGTATTCACTGTGGTGTAAAAATAATTGCACTCCTCTGTGTGTGTGTGTGTGTGTGTGTGTGTGTGTGTGTGTGTGTGTGTGTGTGTTTGCTGCACTCTGACCATAAAATTGCATTAGGAAACAGAGATGTTCAAGTAAAATATTAACCTCAGTGGAGAAGTGGCAGAAACCTGTGTCTTTCTTCCCTCGAGACACTGTTCCGACAAGGATTCTGTTACATAACCAGGTAGTTCACTTAAATCGTAAATGCTCCTCTTTTCAATTTCAAATCCTACTGGAATAAAGTTTGTCTCTTTCGTAGATCTTTCAAATCAACAAACATGTACAGTGTGTATCCGCAAACAGCCATAAAAATGGTAGAAGCTGGGGTCACACCATATCCAAAAGATTATATGGGGCGATATCCATCTAGAATTGTATACATTTTGGATTGATTGTCAGCATGACTATGGGAGAGTTAATTACTTTTCCATAACCTCTCCAATATCCCTCGTCTCTTCACCCTGTCACGCCCTGGCTCTGGGACTCTATTATGTTGAGCCAGGGTGGGTAGTTTCTATGTGTTTGTGTTCTATGTTTATTATCTAGTATTGTGTTTCTATGTTGGCCAGTGTGGTTCTCAATCAGAGGCAACGAGTATCAGCTGTTGCTTATTGTCTCTGATTGGGAACCAGACTTAAGCAGCCAGTTTTCCCATAGTGTTTGTGGGATCTTGTTCCGTGTTGGTTGTGTTAGACCTAGGACGTCACGTTATCGTTTGTTGTTTTGTTCGTATAATCAGTTATTAAATAAAATATGTTTGCATTTCACACTGCGCCTTGGTCCTCCTCCTTCGACGATCGTGACACACCCTCTCTATTCATACCAGCATATCCATCTCATCGATCCGTCTCAGCTTGCAGAAGGACACGTTCACTTCACAGGTCAATTCATTTTAATTTAAATTAAATAAAATATGTTTGCATTTCACGCTGCGCCTTGGTCCTCCTTCGACGATCGTGACAGAAGATCCCACCAAATTAGGACCAAGCAGCGTGCCCAGGAGCGTACAGCCTGGACGTGGGAGCAGATATTGGACGGGCAGGGGTCCTGGACATGGGATGAGATCCAGGCCGGGATGGATCGCCGTCCGTGGGAGGAGACGGTGGAGGCGCGCCGGAGAGAGGAGCAACGGCGTCAACAGTGTCGTCGTCGGACGGACGAGAGGCAACCCCCAAAATTTTTTAGGGGGGGACACACGACATGGGTGACGGGGCAGCAGGAGGCAGCTACAGGGCGTATTGGGAGGTTAGGTGAGGAGGCCACCAGATTAAGGGGGCTATTGGTAAGGAGAGAGCAGGAGTTAGTGGGTCAGAGGGAGGAGCTACTGGATGTTAGAAGGGAGAAGGAGAGAGTAGAGGCAAGGCGAGAGGAACTGAGTAGGCAGCTGAGGGAGCGGAGGGTTATGAAGAAACCCAGTCCCGCTCCTCACACCAAGCAAGTGGTGTGTGTCACCAGTCCGGTCCGGCCTGTTCCTGCTCCCCGCACTAAGTTAGTAGTGCGTGTTCCCAGTCCGGCCCGACCCGTTCCTGCTCCCCGCACTAAGTTAATAGTGCGTGTTCCCAGTCCGGCCCGACCCGTTCCTGCTCCCCGCACTAAGTTAGTAGTGCCTGTTCCCAGCCCGGCCCGGCCTGTTCCTGCCCCTCGCACCAAGCCTACGGTGCGCATCGCCAGCCCGGCCCGGCCTGTTCCTGCCACTCGCACCAAGCCTACGGTGCGCGTCGCCAGCCCGGCCCGGCCTGTTCCTGCCCCTCGCACCAAGCCTACGGTGCGCGTCGCCAGCCCGGCCCGGCCTGTTCCTGCCACTCGCACCAAGCCTACGGTGCGCGTCGCCAGCCCGGCCCGGTCTGTTCCTGCCACTCGCACCAAGCCTACGGTGCTCGTCGCCAGCCCGGCCCGGCCTGTTCCTGCCACTCGCACCAAGCCTACGGTGCCCGTCGCCAGCCCGGCCCGGCCTGTTCCTGCCACTCGCACCAAGCCTACGGTGCGTGTCGCCAGCCCGGTCCGGCCTGTTCCTGCTCCACGCACCAAGCCAGGGGTGCGCGTCGTCAGCCCGGTCCGGCCCGTTCCTGCTCCACGCACCAAGCCTACGGTGCGCGTCGCCAGCCCGGCCCGGCCTGTTCCTGCCACTCGCACAAAGCCAGGGGTGCGTGTCGTCAGCCCGGTCCGGCCTGTTCCTGCTCCACGCACCAAGCCAGGGGTGCGCGTCGTCAGCCCGGTCCGGCCCGTTCCTGCTCCACGCACCAAGCCAGGGGTGCGCATCGTCAGCCCGGTCCGGCCCGTTCCTGCTCCACGCACCAAGCCAGGGGTGCGCGTCGTCAGTCCGGCACAACCCGTGCCTGGTTCACCGGTGCCTGGTCAGGTACCGGTCAGCTGCTCCACATTGGAGCCTAAGCAATCCGCTCCACCGATGTCCAGTCCAGCTCCAGCCAGTGGGGTCAGACCGGACCAGGGGCGCTACGGGGGGATTGTTGGAGGGTGGTGGTCAAGCCCGGAGCCGGAACCGCCTCCGAGGAGGAATGCCCACCCAGCCCTTCCCTGTTCGGTTATGTTTAGGCGCGGTCGCAGTCCGCGCCTTTGGGGGGGGGGTACTGTCACGCCCTGGCTCTGGGACTCTATTATGTTGAGCCAGGGTGGGTAGTTTCTATGTGTTTGTGTTCTATGTTTATTATCTAGTATTGTGTTTCTATGTTGGCCAGTGTGGTTCTCAATCAGAGGCAACGAGTATCTGATTGGGAACCAGACTTAAGCAGCCAGTTTTCCCATAGTGTTTGTGGGATCTTGTTCCGTGTTGGTTGTGTTAGACCTAGGACGTCACGTTATCATTTGTTGTTTTGTTCGTATAATCAGTTATTAAATAAAATATGTTTGCATTTCACACTGCGCCTTGGTCCTCCTCCTTCGACGATCGTGACACACCCTCTCTATTCATACCAGCATATCCATCTCATCGATCCGTCTCAGCTTGCAGAAGGACACGTTCACTTCACAGGTCAATTCATTTTAATTACCAGCATCTCAATAGCCTATCATTGGGGTGGAGTGCTGTGTGTGTGTGTGTGTGTGTGTGTGTGTGTGTGTGTATGTGTGTTGGGAAGGAGAACTTAATTAACCTTAAAGCTCTGACATCCATTTACCCAGGCCACGAGGTGGACATTTTAAATGTAACTTGACAAGACACGTCAAATCTCTGTGGTTTGAGATGACAGACTGAAAGATGATAGTAACAGCATTTGTGTCTGAAGCTTCACATGCCCCCTTAACTTTTACTTTTAGTCTATCTGAACCTTTGTCAACAACCTCAATAAGTTGTAGCTCTACCTGTCTGTTTGCATCTCCACCCTTATCAGTGCTGGCAAGGGGATAACCAGTTCACTTAAATGTAGTGGATTTGTACTTGAGAACACTTGACCTTAACCAATGCTACCAATTGCAATCTCTAACCGTTGTGTACCACTTGCAGAAACACAACACCATTTCGCTACAGTATGATCAAAGCTATATCTGCATAAACAGGTTCTCGACGGAGGTGTGCTAGATAAAGAACGTTCCGGTCAAAAGCCCAGCGGAGAGCAGCTAAAGTAGCTAGTCACTGCACGAACACACCCTACGTTCCAGATCACTGTCCCCTGCCTCAGCTCATTATCCCCCTGCTCGCTGCGGTGAAGGTCATTTGGCACCAACTGATTTAGATTAACACTATGAAATAACACATATGGAATCATGTAGTAACCAACATTTGTTTAACACTTTTTTGGTTACTACATCATTCCATATGTGTTATTTCATAGTTTTGATGTCTTTTGATGTCGTCACTATTATTCTACAATGTAGAAAATAGTAAAAATAAAGAAAAACCCTTGAATGAGTAGGTGTGTCCAAACTTTTGACCGGTAGTGTAAGTATTCAGACCCTTTGCTATGAGACTCAAAATTGAGCTCAGGGCGCATCCTGTTTCCATTGATCATCCTTGAGATGTTTCTACAGCTTGATTGGAGTCCACCTGTGGTAAATTCAATTGATTGGACATGATTTGGAAAGGCACACAACTGTCCATATAAGGTCCCACAGTTGACAGTGCATGTCAGTATCACGACTCAGGATAAGAACCAGATGCAGACAGTTCGAAATAGCAAAAGTTTATTTACAAAAACAGCGGGCAGGCAAATGACAGGTCAAGGGCAGGCAGAGGTCAATAATCCATAGCAGTGTCACAAGGTACAGAACGGCAGGCTCAGGGTCAGGACAGGCAGAACGGTCAAAACCGTGAAAAACTGGAAAAACGGGCTAGAGCAGAACAGGAGTATGGGGAAAACGCTGGTAGGCTTGACGAGACAAACTGGCAACAGACAAACAGAGAACACAGGTATAAATACCCTGGGGATAATGGGGAAGATGGCCGACACCTTGAGGGGGGTGGAGACAAGCACAAAGACAGGTGAAACAGATCAGGGTGTGACAGTACCCCCCCTAGGGGCGCCACCTGGCGTCCTACCTGGGCGCATACCTGGTTGACCGGGTTGTTGGCGATGGAACTCAGCGATGAAGGCTGGGTACAAGATGTTCCTAGCGGAGACCCAGCACCTCTCCTCCGGGCCATAAGCCTCCCAGTCAACCAGGTACAGGAATCCCCTGCCCCACGGCCGAACCTTCAGGAGGCGCCTCACCGTGTACGCCGGTTGGCCATCGACGAAACAAAGGGCTGGAAACAGGAGACAAAGGGCTGTTTTCCTAGACACATGAAAAGTGGGATGTATACGGAGGGTACGGGGCAACAGAAGACGAACAGCAGAGGTGCTAATAATCCTGGAGATGGGGAGAAGGCCGATAAAACGGGGGGAAAGTTTGCGGGACTCTACCTGGAGGGACAGATCCCGATTGGACAGCCATACCCTCTGCCTGAGACGATAACGGGGAGTCGGGGTCTGGTGGCGGTCCGCCTGTCGTCGATACCTGTAGGTGGTCTTGAGAAGAGCCGACCAGGCTTTCTTCCAGGTAGGGCAACAGTGGCGGACGAACATCTGGGCCGAGGTACGCTGACCTCTTCCTCTTGCTCCGCGAAGAGCGGGGGCTGATATCCTAGGGAGCACTCAAAAGGCGAGAGACCAGAGGCCGAGCAAGGGAGGGTGTTGCGGGCATACTCTACCCACATGAGCTGCTGGCTCCAGGTGGTGGAATTGGCAGAGACAAGGCAGCGAAGAGTCGTCTCCAGGTCCTGATTGACTCACTCTGACTGGCCGTTAGACTCGGGGTGGAACCCAGAGGACAGGCTGGCCAACGACCCAATGAGCACACAGAACACCTTCCAGAACTGGGATGAGAACTGAGGACCCCGGTCGGAGACCATGTCTACCTGAAGTCCATGGATCCGGAAGACCTGCTGCACCATGAGCTGGGCCGTCTCCTAAGCTGAGGGTAGCTTGGGGAGCAACACCGCTGGTAGTGGGGTAATTTACAGTCTGGGGGGTTACTGTAGTGGCGAGCTGCCTCACAGACAATCCACGGAATTGCTCCAGCAATGTGTTGAAGGCACGGTCCTGGCGTTCTGTCAAGGTCAGGAATCCTTCCATAAGACCTTGAAGTAACTCCTTGTTTCTTCCAATGGTGGCTCCCTGGGAGGAGACGGCATTGCAAAGCTGGTCCGAGTCTACTGGGTCAGTCATGGCCAGTTCGTACTATCACGAATCAGGATAAGAACCAGATGCAGACAGTTCGAAATAGCAAAAGTTTATTAACAACAACAGGGGGCAGGCAAATGACAGGTCAAGGGCAGGCAGAGGTCAGTAATCCAGAGCAGTGTCACAAGGTACAGAACGGCAGGCAGGCTCAGGGTCAGGAAAGGCAGAACGGTCAAAACCAGGAAAAACTGGAAAACGGGTTAGAGCAAAACAGGTGTACGGAAAAACGTTGGTAGGCTTGAAGAGACGAACTGGCAACAAACAAACAGAGAACACAGGTATAAATACACAGGGGATAATGGGGAAGATGGGCAACACCTGGAGGGGGTGGAGACAAGCACAAAGACAGGTGAAACAGATCAGGGTGTGACAGTCAGAGCAAAAACCAAGAAATTAGGTTGAAGGAATTGTCCGTAGAGCTACGAGACAGGATTGTGTCGAAGCACAGATCTGGGGAAGAGTACCAAAAAATGTCTGCAGCATTGAAGGTCCCCAAGAACACAGCGGCCTCCATCACTCTTAAATGGAAGAAGTTTGGAACCACCAAGAGTCTTCCTAGAGCTGGCTGCCCAGCCAAACTGAGCAATCGGGGGAGAAGGGCCTTTGTCAGGGAGGTGACCAAGAACCCGATGGTCACTTTGACAGAGCTCTAGAGTTCCTCTGTGGAGATGGGAGAACCTTCCAGGAGGACAACCATCTCTGCAGCACTCCACCAATCAGGCCTTTATGGTAGAGAGGCCAGACGGTAGCCACTCCTCAGTAAAAGGCACATGACAGACCGCTTGGAGTTTGCCAAAAGGCACCTAAAGATGCTCAGACCATGAGAAACAAGATTCTCTGGTCTGATGACACCAAGATTGAACTCTTTGGCCTGAATGCCAACAGTCACATCTGGAGAAAACCTGGCACCATCCCTACGGTGAAACAAGGTGGTGGCAGCATCATGCTGTGGGGATGTTTGCCGCGGCAGGGACTGGTCAGGATCGAGGGAAAGATGAATGGAGCAAAGTACAGAGAGATCCTTGATGAAAACCTGCACCAGAGCGCTCAGGACCTCATACTTGGGTGAAGATTCACCTTCCAACAGGAAAAACGACCCTAATTACACAGCCAAGACAATGCAGGAGAGGCTTGGGACAAGTCTCTGAATGTCCTTGAGTGGCCCAGCCAGAGCCCGGACTTGAACCTGATCGAACATCTCTGGACAGACCTGAAAATAGCTGTGCAGCGTGATGGGCTACTTTCCCCATCCAACCTGACAGAACTTGAGAGGATCTGCAGAGAAGAATGTGAAAAACTCCCAAATACAGTGCCTTGCAAAAGTATTCTTCCCCCTTGGCATTTTTCCTATTTTGTTGCATTACAACCTGTAATTTAAATTGATTTTTATTTGGATTTCATGTAATGCACATACACAAAATAGTCCAAATTGGTGAAGTGAAATGAAAAAAATAACTTGTTTAAAAAAAGTATACAAAATAAATAATGGAAAAGTGGTGCATTCATATGTATTCACCCCCTTTGCTATGAAGCCCCTAAATAAGATCTGGTGCAACCAATTACCTTCAGAAGTCACATAATTAGTTAAATAAAGTCCACCTGTGTGCAATCTACGTGTCACGTGATTATTTCTTGTTTGTTTCACAAGAACAAATATTTTGCATCTTCAAAGTGGTAGGCATGTTGTGTATATCAAATGATACAAATCCCCCCCAAAATCCATTTTAATTCCAGGTTGTTAGGCAACAAAATAGGAAAAATGCCAAGGGGGGTGAATACTTTCGCCAGCCACTGTATGTCCCTCTCTTACGTGTATTCCTCAGTCGGTATTGTTCCTGTGTCCATGCTATGTCGCCACTGTTACGCTGTCTCATTTCATTTTTTAATTTTTTTTTTACGTTTCACCTGCACCTTTTTCCCGACTCACAGCGTCATTTTTACAGAAATAGAGTTTGGGATCATTGTGGGGGGATTTCGTCAGTGGTTGAATGGGGAATTGGGCTTCCTGGGAAAATGTAACCAAGGGGGGAGGGGCTTAGCGAAGGGTCAACTTCCGGACTTGTTTCCATGCTGTTGTGCTGTTTGTTTCTACTTGGCTATCTGCCAAACTTTTCGGTTTATACTTTTAATACATGTACCAACGTCTTAGTTTTTTTGCTCGCTCAACTTTTTTCATTCAACTTTTTCACCCCGAACGCTTTATCTGAACATGGTTCTACAGGACCTCGACCAGCTGAAAAAGCTTAGTAGTAACATTAACACTATGCCATCTTACTGCAGTCGCTGTACTCATAATATACAGGAGAACTATCGCCTTATGGTGAGGATAGCCGTGTTGCAAGCGCAGCTTCAGATGCAATCGTTAGGCAAGGCAATTTAAGTGTAGGAAAGGATGAAACAGCGTCTGTGCCACCATTTAAGTAGAGATAGTAGTATAAATCCCCCTGCACAGTCCCCGCAGCTGGACAATTTTCTCAAGGCTTCTGGAAAGAAATGCTGTCGGCATGCTCAACCAGTGTCGCTCATTCTGCCGACAAACTTTCAACTGGTTCTCCCCATTAAGCAATGAGTCAGAGTCAGAGGCCGAGCCTTCTCAGGTCTCTCCTCCACCCGTTACGGGGTCTGATCCGCCGAAGCCTCCCACCATTAGCTTTGATAAATTGAAAACCCTAGTCATATGCGACTCCATTTCCTGCAATATTAGACTTAAAAAGAATAATCTAGCGATCATGCACTGTTTACCAGGGGGCAGGGCTACCGACATAAAGAATAATCTGAAGATGGTGCTGGCTAAGGCTAAAACTGGTGAGTGTATAGAGTATAGGAATATTGTTATCCACGTCGGCACCAACGATGTTAGGATGAAACAGTCAGAGGTCACCAAGCGCAACATGGCTTCAGCGTATAAATCAGCTAGAAAGATGTGTCGGCATCGAGTAATTTTCTCTGGCCCCCTCCCAGTTAGGGGGTGATGAGCTCTACAGCAGAGTCTCACACCTCAATCGCTGGTTGAAAACTGTTTTCTGCCCCTCCCAAAAGATAGAATTTGTAGATAATTGGCCCTCTTTCTGGGACTCACACACAAACAGGACCAAGCCTGGCCTGCTGAGGAGTGATGGACTCCATCCTAGCTGGAGGGGTGCTCTCATCTTATCTATGAACATAGACAGGGATCTAACTCCTCTAGCTCCACAATGAGATAGGGTACAGGCCAGGCAGCAGGCTGTTAGCCAGCCTGCCAGCTTAGTGGAGTCTGCAACTAGCACAGTCAGTGTAGTCAGCTCAGCTATCCCCATTGAGACCGTGTCTGTGACTCGATTTAGGTTGAGCAAAACAAAACATGGCGGTGTTCGCCTTAGCAATCTCACTGGAATAAAGACCTCCTCCATTCATGTCATTATTGAAAGAGATTATCTCAAAATTGGGGTACTTAATGTTAGATCCCTCACTTCCAAGGTAGTCATAGTCAATGAACTAATCACTGATCATAATCTTGATGTGATTGGCCTGACTGAAACATGGCTCAAGCCTGATGAATTTACTGTGTTAAATGAGGCCTCTCCTTCTAGTTACACTAGTGACCATATCCCCCGCGCATCCCGCAAAGGCAGAGGTGTTGCTAACATTTATTACAGCAAATTGCGTTTTTGTCTTTTGAGCTTCTAGTCATGCAATCTATGCAGCCTACACAATCACTTTCTATAGCTACTGTTTACAGGCCTCCTGGGCCGTATACAGCGTTCCTCACTGAGTTCCCTGAATTCCTATCGGACCTTGTAGTCATGGCAGATAATATTCCAATTTTTGGTGACTTTAATATTCACATGGAAAAGTCCATAGACCCACTCTCTCTTGCCACAGTCTTACCCTGGATCTAGTTATGTCCCGTGGAATAAATATTGTGGATCTAAATGTTTTCCTCATAATCCTGGACTATCGGACCACCATCTTATTACGTTTGCAATCGCAACAAATAATCTGCTCAGACCACAACCAAGCATCATCAAAAACGGTGCTATAAATTCTCGGACAAACCAAAGATTCCTACATGCCCTTCCAGACTCCCTACACCTACCAAAGGACGTCAGAGTACAGAAATCGGTTAACCACCTAACGGAGGATCTACATTTAACCTTGCATAATACCCTAGATGCATTCGCACACCTAAAAACAAAAAACATTTGTCACAAGAAATGTGATCCCTGTATACAGAAAATACCCAAGCCCTGAAGCAAGCTTCCAGAAAATTAGAATGGAAATGGCACTCCACCAAACTGGAAGTCTTCCATCTAGCTTGGAAAGACAGTACTGTACAATATCGAAGAGCCCTCAATGCTGCTCGATCATCCTATTTTTCCAACCTAATTGAGGAGAATAAGAACAATCCAACATTTCTTTTTGAAACTGTCACAAGGACTAACTAAAAAGCAGCATTCAACAAGAGAGGATAGCTTACACTTCAGCAGTGATAAAGTCATAAACTTCTTCGTTGAAAAGATCATGATTTTTATAAAGCAAATTACGGACTTTGAATCTGCATATTTCTCCAAAGCTCAGTTGTCCCGAGTGCACAGAACTGCCAAGACCTAGGATCAATGGAGACACTCAAGTTTTTTTAATCCTGTATCTCTTGACACATTCATGAAAATAGTCATGGCCTCTAAACCGTCAAGCTGCATACTGGACCCTATTCCAACTAAACTACTGAAAGAGCTACTTCATGTGCTTGGCCCTCCTATGTTTAACATAATAATTGACTCCCTATACCAAACTCACTAAAAGTGGCAGTAATAAAGCCTCTCTTGAAAAAGCCAAACCTTGACCCGGAAAATGTAAAAAACTATTGGACTATATCGAATCTCCCATTCCTCTCAAAATGTTTAGAAAAAGCTGTTGCGCAGCAACTCACTGCCTTCCTGAAGACAAATAATGTATGTGAAGTGCTTCAGTCTGGTTTTAGACCCCATCATAGCAATGAGACTGCACTCGTGAAGGTGGTAAATTACCTTTTAATGGCGTCAAACCAAGGCTCTGCATCTGTCCTCGTGCTCCTAGACCTTAGTGCTGCTTTTGACACCATCGATCACCACATTCTTTTGGAGAGATTAGAAACCCTAATTGGTCTACACGGACAAGTTCTTGAATGGTTTAGAGCTTATCTGTCGGAAAGATATCAGTTCGTCTCTGTGGATGGTTTGTCTTTTGACAAATCAATTGTACGTTTCGGCGTTCCTCAAGGTTCTGTTTTAGGACCACTATTGTTTTCACTATATATTCTACCGCTTGGTGATGTCATTCAGAAACACAATGTCAACTTTCACTGCTTTGCGGACGACATACAGCTGTACATTTCGCTGAAACATGGTGTGATATCCCTCTTAAATAGCTCGGGCAAATGTTCCCATTGACCCCGTAAGGCCAGCAGGCTAGTCTTTGTTTTAAATGTTTTAAATGTTTTATTTCTTATTTCTTACTTTTATTGGTGCGTGACTGTTATTGAAAGTTGTATTGTCAATCTTTTTGTATTTAACGCCACTTTAAATGTGTACATGACACTGCAACAAAATTTCCCCATGGGGACAATAAAGTAAGTAAGTAAGTAAGTAAGTAAGCCCCAAAATTGCCTGCCCTGGAAGCCTGTGTTTCAGACATAAGGAAGTGGATGGCGGCAAATGTTTTACTTTTAAACTCGGGCAAAACAGAGATGCTAGTTCTAGGTCCCAAGAAACAAAGACATCTGCTGTTGGATCTGACTGTTAATGTTGATGGTTGTACAGTCGTCTCAAAAAAAACTGTGAAGGACCTCGGCGTTACTCTGGACCCTGATCTCTCTTTTGACGAACATATCAAGAATATTTAAAGTACAACTTTTTTATTTATTTTTTTGTACTCTCGGGTCGAGAGCCAGACCCGATCTCCCGGTGCATACACCGGAGCCTCATTGCGGTGGCGATCGGCGCTCGCCTTTTGCCGCCTGATAGCCCGCTGCAGATGGACATGCGCAGCGTTCCAAGTTTCTTCTGAGCGCCGAAACCACTCGTCCACCGCAGGGGCTTCGGTCTGGCTCTGATGCCAAGGTGCCAGGACCAGCTGATAACCTAGCACACACTGGAAAGGCGTAAGGTAAGTGGATGAATGGCGGAGTGAGTTTTGGGCTATCTCTGCCCAGGGAATATATCCCGACCACTCCTCTTGCCGGTCCTGGCAATACGACCTCAGAAACCTACCCACATCCTGGTTCACTCTCTCCACCTGCCCATTAATCTCGGGGTGAAAACCAGAGGTAAGGCTAATCGAGACCCCCAGACGTTCTATAAACGCCCTCCAGACTCTAGAGGTGAACTGGTCCCAGCCTCGGAAGCATCCACCTCCACCTGGAATGCCAAAGAGGGATCCGGATGCGCCAGCACCGGAGCCGAGGTAAACAGGTCCTTCAGACGTTTAAACGCCCTGTCCGCCTCAGCCGACCACTGCAGGCGCACCGGACCCCCCTTTAGCAGAGAGGTAATGGGAGCTGCTACCTGTCCAAAGCCCCGGACAAACCTCCGGTAGTAATTGGCAAAACCCAAGAAGCGCTGCACCTCCTTTACCGTGGTGGGAGTCTGCCAATTATGCACGGCAGAAACGCGGTCAATCTCCATCTCTACCCCTGACGCGGACAACCGATGTCCCAGGAAGGAGATGGACTCCTGGAAGAACAGACATTTCTCCGCCTTCGCATACAGGTCATGCTCCAACAGTCTACCAAGCACTCGATGCACCAGGGACACATGCTCGGCTCGTGTAGCGGAGTATATTAGAATGTCATCAATATATACCACCACACCCTGTCCATGCAAGTCCCGGAAAATCTCGTCCACAAATGATTGGAAGACTGAAGGAGCATTCATTAAACCGTATGGCATGACGAGGTACTCATAGTGACACGAGGTGGTACTGAATGCTGTCTTCCACTCATCTCCCTCCCTAATGCGCACCAGGTTGTACGCGCTCCTGAGATCCAATTTTGTGAAGAATTGCGCCCTCCATGACTCCTCCATACTAGCAATCATAGGGAGAGGATAGCTGTATTTGATTGTGATCTGATTGATACCACGGTAATCAATACACGGGCGTAAACCCCCATCCTTCTTCTTCACAAAAAATAAACTCGAGGACGCAGGGGAAGTGGACGGCCATATGTAACCCTGTCTCAGAGATTCGGCGACGTAGGTCTCCATAGCTGCCATCTCCTCCTGAGACAGAGGATACACGTGACTACGTGGAAGCGCAGCACCTACTTGGAGGTCTATCGCACAATCCCCCTGTCGATGAGGTGGTAATTGAGTCGCCTTCTTTTGACTGAAGGCGAGTGCCAAATCGGCATACTCAGGTGGAATGTGCAAGGTGGGAACTTGGTTCGGGCTTTCCACCGTCGTTGCCCCTATGGAAACGCCTACACACCGCCCAGTACACTGATCAGACCATCCCTTGAGAGCTCTCTGTTGCCATGAAATGTTGGGGTCATGAGATGTTAACCAGGGAAGCCCCAACACCACGGGAAACGCAGGAGAATCAATCAAATACAAACGTAATATCTCCTCATGGCCCTCCTGCGTTTTCATCCGGAGAGGCGCCGTGACCTCCCTAATCAATCCTGACCCCAAAGGGTGCCTATCTAGGGCATGGATAGGGAAGGGCACATCAACAGGTACGATAGGAATCCCTAACTTATAGGTGAACTGGCGATCGATAAAATTCCCAGCTGCGCCTGAATCTACTAGCACCTTATGCTGGGAGTGAGGAGAAACCTCGGGAAACACCACTTTAATACACATATGAGCAACAGAGAGCTCTGGGTGAGTTGGGTGCCTACTCACCTGGAATGACTCATCAGTGCGTCGCCCACTGCCTCGATTCCTAGGAGACCATCCCCAGCACCGACCAGCAGTGTGTCCTCTGCGGCCACAGTTGGTGCAGGGGACGGCCTCCCTCCTGGTCTCCCTAGCACCAGCACCCCTGAGCTCCATAGTGGTCGGCTCGGAAGTGCTGGGGGATGGAATGGACGGCCCCGAATCCGGATGTCCGCGGGTAGCCAACAGGGTATCCAGGCGAATAGACATGTCCACCAGTTGATCAAAGCTGAGGTTGGTGTCCCTGCAGGCCAATTCCCGACGCACGTCCTCCCTCAGGCTACATCTATAGTGGTCGATGAGGGCCCTCTCATTCCATCCCGCGTTGGCAGCCAGCGTCCGGAAGTCCAGCGCGAACTCCTGCGCGCTCCTCCTCCCCTGTCTAAGGTGGAATAGACGCTCACCCGCCGCTTTACCCTCTGGTGGATGATCGAATACTGCACAGAAGCGGCGGGTGAACGCTGCATAGTTGACCGTAGCGGCATCTATCCCACCCCACTCGGCGTTGACCCACTCCAGCGCCTTGCCGGACAGACATGAGATGAGGGCGGACACGCTCTCGTATCCCGAGGGCACCGGGTGAATGGTTGCTAGGTTGAGTTCAACCTGGAGTAGGAAACCCTGGCACCCGGCCGCTGTGCCATCATAAGCCCTCGGGTGCGAGAGCCGAATCCCACTGGACCCCGGAGGTGAAGCGATGGGCATCGCCAATGGTGGTGGTATTGTTGGAGCGGGCATAGGTAGACCCCCTCTTTCCCATCGCTCAATGGTGTTCACCACCCGTTCCATGGTGGTGCCGAGAGCCTGGATCATGGCCACTTGGTGTTCGACGCGTGCCTCCATAGATCCAGCTGGCACCGCCGCTCCTGCTGACTCCATGAGTGGTGTGTGATTCTGTCAAAGTGCGACGTGAATGCGGTAGGCGAAGTCAAACGCAGGACACCGAGCTACTGGAAACGTACTTTTACTAACAAAGTAACCAGAGTACAAAACAACCTCCAAACAGGGAGGAGAATACCCGCACAATAAAAACTGCCGAAAATGACGAGAACAATCACACACAACACACAATGAACGACAGAGGGTTATATAGGGAATACAATACAACATAATAGGAAACAGGTGTACACAGTCAAGACAAAACAAGTCAAACACAGAAACATAGATCGGTAGCAGCTAGTACTCCGGGGACGACGAACGCCGAAGCCTGCCCGAGCAAGGAGGAGGGGCAGCCTCGGCTGATTCCGTGACAATTACATGGGCTTGCTCCTACCTACAGTGAGGGAAAAATGTATTTGATCCCCTGCTGATTTTGTACGTTTGCACCCTGACAAAGAAATGATCAGTCTATACTTTTAATGGTAGGTTTATTTGAACAGTGAGAGACAGAATAACAACAAAAAAATCCAGAAAAACACATGGCAAAAATGTTATAAATTGATTTACATTTTAATGAGGGAAATAAGTATTTGACCCCCTCTCATTCAGAAAGATTTCTGGCTCCCAGGTGTCTTTTATACAGGTAACGAGCTGAGATTAGGAGCACACTCTTAAAGGAAGTGCTCCTAATCTCAGTTTGTTACCTGTATAAAAGACACCTGTCCAAAGAAGCAATCAATCAATCAGATTCCAAACTCTCCACCATGGCCAAGACCAAAGAGCTCTCCAAGGATGTCAGGGACAAGATTGTAGACCTACACAAGGCTGGAATGGGCTACAAGACCATCGCCAAGCACCTTGGTGAGAAGGTGACAACAGTTGGTGCGATTATTCGCAAATGGAAGAAACACAAAATAACTGTCAATCTCCCTCGGCCTGGGGCTCCATGCAAGATTTCACCTTGTGGAGTTGCAATGATCATGAGAACGGTGAGGAATCAGCCCTGAACTAGACGGGAGGATCTTGTCAATGATCTCAAGGCAGCTGGGACCATAGTCACCAAGAAAACAATTGGTAACACATTACACCGTGAAGGACTGGAATCCTGCAGCGCCCGCAAGGTCCCCCTGCTCAAGAAAGCACATGTACAGGCCCGTCTGAAGTTTTGCCAATGAACATCTGAATGATTTAGAGGAGAACTGGGTGAAAGTGTTGTGGTCAGATGAGACCAAAATCGAGCTCTTTGGCACCAACTCAACTCGACGTGTTTGGAGGTGGAGGAATGCTGCCTATGACCCCAAGAACACCATCCCCACCGTTAAACATGGAGGTGGAAACATTATACTTTGGGGGTGTTTTTCTGACAGGACAACTTCACCGCATCAAAGGGACGATGGACGGGGCCATGTACCGTCAAATCTTGGGTGAGAACCTCCTTCCCTCAACCAGGGCATTGAAAATGGGTCGTGGATGGGTATTCCAGCATGACAATGACCCAAAACACACGGCCAAGGCAACAAAGGAGTGGCTCAAGAAGAAGCACATTAAGGTCCTGGAGTGGCCTAGCCAGTCTCCAGACCTTAATCTCATAGCAAATCTGTGGAGGGAGCTGAAGGTTTGAGTTGCCAAACGTCAGCCTCAAAACCTTAATGACTTGGAGAAGATCTGCAAAGATGAGTGGGACAAAATTCCTCCTGAGATGTGTGCAAACCTGGTGGCCAACTACAAGAAACATCTGACCTCTGTGATTGCCAACAAGGGTTTTGCCACCAAGTACTAAGTCATGTTTTGCAGAGGGGTCAAATACTTATTTCCCTCATTAAAATGCAAAATCAATTTTTGACATGCATTTTTCTGGATTTTTTTGTTGTAATTCTGTCTCTCACTGTTCAAATAAACCTACCATTAAAATTATAGACTGATCATGCCTTTGTCAGTGGGCAAATGTACAAAATCAGCAGGGGATGTATCTCTCTGATTTGGTCCTGCTGTACATACCTATACGTACGCTACGGTCACAAGACGCAGGCCTCCTTATTGTCCCTAGAATTTCTAAGCAAACAGCTGGAGGCAGGGCTTTCTCCTATAGAGCTCAATTTTTATGGAATGGTCTGCCTATCCATGTGAGAGACGCAGACTCAGTCTCGACCTTTAAGTCATTACTGAAGACTCATCTCTTCAGTAGTTCCTATGATTGAGTGTAGTCTGGCCCAGGGGTGCGAAGGTGAACGGCAAGGCACTGGAGCGACGAACCGCCCTTGCTGTCTCTGCATGGCCGGCTCCCCTCTCTCCACTGGGATGTTCTGCCTCTGACCCTATTACGGGGGCTGAGTCAGTGGCTTACTAGTGCTCATCCATGCCGTCCCTAGGAAGGGTGCATCACTTGAGTGGGTTGAGTCACAGACGTGATCTTCCTGTCCGGTTTTGCGCTTTGACAGAATCACACACCACTCATGGAGTCAGCAGGAGCGGCGGTGCCAGCTGGATCTATGGAGGCACGCGTCGAACATCTGCATTGCTTGCTGTTTGGGGTTTTAGGCTGGGTTTCTGTATAGCACTTTGTGACATCTGCTGATGTAAAAAGGGCTTTCTAAATACATTTGATTGAATTGGGTGGACGGCACATCACTGACCAGAGGGTACTGGTGGAGAGGACAGCCTGGAGGATTGTGCTGCGCAATGGTCTGATGTTTCTACCCCAGAGGAGAGTTGGTATGCTGCAGCATGCAACAGATTGCGCTTTTGGATATGTCCGAAAATGGCCTACCTGTAACTGAACTGTAACCAAAATAAGCCACTACAGCAAATTATGGCTCTGTTACATTTATATACAATACAATATTACAGTACCAATTTTTGTGTTTTATTATACAATTATTATGAATTTCTTAAGTTGTATTTATTTGCTTTTACTGTATTCAATCTGTTGGAGAGACATCTAAGTAATCTTAATCTTTCAATACACAATCATTTTCTACACAAATTGAGTCTGGAAACTTTTCTCAACTGACTTCAATTATTTTGACTGTACCATTCCGTGATCCCGCTCTTCATTGGTAATAGCCACACGTCTCTAAGCGGGCTGTCCTCCATTAGTGACACTGATTAACCCCAGGGTGTCTGTCCGCTCTTCAGCTGATGGGGCCGGACAGGGGATGGTCTGGAACCAGGGTGGCCGGGAAGCGAGGGAGTGCCAGCAGCTTTGTTAAAATGTATGAGTTTTATCACATCTTATTGAGGCCACTTCACTGTCTGATTGAAACAGAGCCCTATAAGAGTGCCATTGGATGAGATTTGGTATTTCCATTTTCCCCGAGGTGTTGACCACAAGGCTGCCAATTTACGAAAATAAAAAAAAATGGGCTTGCTCAAATTTGTTCCCTCCCCATAGCATACTGAGAAGCAGAGAGGATGGCTTTTACACTGGTAGGGGAAAGAAAAGTGTTCTGAAGTGTCTTCGGGATATTTTTGAAGCAAGTAAAAGGGAGATTTTGTTTTTTTGCATATTGCAGAAATAATGAGCATGTGCTAACAAAACTAAATGCAAGAGGATTTTTATGAGATTTGATAGTTTGAAAGATCCCACTATTGATACCAATGTAGTGACACCAAGTCAGAGTATGTTATCAAACCTATGATCCATAATGTTATAAAGGTTATGAAGGCTGTAAAGGTTAGCACATTACAAGCTCACACAAGTTCTTGCCGCATATCTATTTAGTTTTGATCAATTACGAATTTGTCTTCATGTGCCAACAAGGCCAGTGACCGTTACAGAGTCCATTTAAATATATTGGCAGTGAAGTCCAAAAAGAAGTGCTAGGACTGAGCTATGGAAACTTGATAAAATACAACAACAAAAAAATCGTACAATCCATTTCAACAGTGTTCTGCACATGTTTAACAACCAACCAATTTTAATATTCTTTAATGTTGTCAATTACATAATAACGCATGAGAGATCTAATCACCCACCAAGTTGGCTGCATTCTATTACCTGGACTGGCTGAGTTTGTGAGGCGACCCACACAAAAGTGAGGTCTGGGAGAGTATGAAGGTTTTCATTTCATTTCTGAGATGGAGCAGGTTGATGGAATTTCCTGAGCTATCCAATAAGAAGATGGAATGCCTTGGAGTCCTTGGGACAAAGTAGTGCCAGTAATTGAGTTGGTTCCGTTCAAGAGAGTGGCAGTTTGGGTAGCAGGCTTACTCGTTCTCCCTCTATCTCCCCTTCTCTTTCTCCCATTCCCCTCCCTCCAGGGGTGACTTAGTGATTTGGAGGCCCCAGGCAGAGGCCAGTCTGAGAAATGCGTATTGTATCCCCCTAGAGTCTAAGGGCCCGGGGCTGGGTTTCTACTAAGCTAGCCTCATCGAGAACCAGGTTTCCCTAATACGGGTAAGCCTGGGAAAGTTAATGGAAGAGAAATAGCGAAATAAGGGTGGAGACCCGGTGTAAATCAGTGACACCTCGCTAAATGTCAAACCAATCAAATGCCTTGCTTGGGCGGAGCTCCAACAGTGCTCACTAGATTAGTATCGTAGGTGCAACAGTGCATGACGATTATTTTTACAGTCTATGGTGAGGATGGCTGGGAAATCGCAGATTAAAACACCATCAAAATATGTTGAAGTCGATTTTGTGTATAGAGCACACTTCTGACAAAATATAATTAAATAAAATGTTCTGCAATGTTGCAACCCTTACAAAAAAGTCCTACAGGAATCCTGCATGAATTCAACGTTTTGTGAAGGAATTGTGCAGGTGTCCTGCAGGAATCCTGTAGGATTGACAAAATCCCCTGACTTGTCCTGCAGAAATGTTGAAAATCCTGCACAAACATGACAATTCCTGCAGGAATCCTGCAGGATCGAACCCTGCAGGATTTTGATATTCCTGCAGGATCAAGTAAATTTCAAGTTAACTACAGGATGTGAGATACAGTATGTTGTGACAACAGAGAAAATACACTTTTTAAATATAGTGCAATATCAGACATTTCAACTCAGCAGATGAGAAATGTAATAAATTACAATGTCCACATGCAATAAATATAGTGTATGCGATTTTTATTTGATAGATTCCAACACAATTTATAATGGTTTCAGTAGGCCCACAGTTCAGTCTATGTAATTAATGTCAATGTAATAATGCATTTATAGATCATGCTGCCAGTTTAAGAAACACCTTCATTCATACATACTCTGAATAAAGTTGTATACAGTTAAGTTAAGTGGTTCAAACCTTTCTCAGTCTACCTCCCATTTGTTGGGCTGTAAACAGATGTAGTTCCCTTGTACACCTGGGGTGTCTTTCATTTAAACACATGTGGTACGGATGTCTGTGCATTTTATTAATTGAACCTCATTTGAAATGCCAATCTCTTTAAGAATCCCAGAGGCAGCGCATCCTGTTTTTAGGTCCCTTATTGTGCATCTTGTTGTCATCACTGTGTCTATAAAAGCATAGCCCACTTCACTGCCAACGTCAACAAAAGACCTGACCATCCCCACTGACCCATGTTGGGTGACCACTACATGGTTTACTCGTTTCGATAAGGTACTTGCTGTTTTGGAATGAATGCAATTCCCATTAATGATCGTTCTATGGTGAAATCTACATGGTTCTTTGTAAGTAACGTCTGACTCTCCAAGTAGAAAAGCCTCCCTTGATGTAGGGTTCCATGCAACAGGATACCCTAGTAAAAAAATTGTTTTACATTTGTTGGCGAGTTTGTAGCCCCTTAACATTTCTTCAACAAACCTTTTGCTAGCTTGGTTTGATTCTGTGCTGAATGTAATAGTGAGTAGTCTCGGGATGTGTTGGTAGATGGTGAACATTTCCACTATATGTCCTGGTACACCTTGAGTGCCATGGAAGAGCTTACCAAGTCTCCCATTACTACTTTCAAAGATGAATGCACTTTGAGCCCACACAGGTCCCCAGTTTCGGACAGATGTAGGTGCATGCAAAAGTATGTGGACATTGTAGCTGTCATTACATTTCCCATATAATTGTTCAAACCTAATAACACATTCTCGAAAGAACATCTCAGCCATATCAATGCCTTGAGAGGTAACCGTGTCTTTCAGTAGACAATAGGTACCCTGCACCAGTAGAAGTAAATGGTGTAAGTACTGCCTGGGTAAAATCCCATTTAAACAGGGGTGGCTATAGAACTGCAGGAAGTGTCGTAACTCTGTGGCTTTCCAATATTTTAGTTAATTAATTGAGCGTGGTAATCTTGTCACATTTACAGGTGGTTTTATGGCAAGCAATATTTTGTTTATGTGCTCTATTCCTCTTCCAATGTACCAGGACTCAGGGTGATATTTGGACTCAAACCACAGTGTAGTCATTTGCCGACATATGCCAAGTAAGATGCCGTGCATGTAATCAAAAGCAAACCCTGCAATCATGTTGAGAACAGTAAGGAACATTAAAGGAGATGGGCCCTTAACACCATGTACGATGTTCCCTGAATCTACCACCAAGGCAACCTCTATGCAGTGTTAAGTGTCTATGCGAGGCTCTGCCTCACCCTCAAGCGGATACACTCTGGTGAACCCATTATCCTTTTCTACCACTTCTCCTTTGTGATAGCACCAGTTGCACCCATGTTCACCATTGAATTGTTTGATATTATGTACTTTGCAGCGAGCAGGGGAATCACAAAAACATAGTAAACTCTATACACGTACATTTGTGGGTGTCCCTCTCAACTGCATGTCAAACCCTCACCCTCAAGTGAAACACACTCATCCACAAAGGGCTGAAGGAAATAATTAATTTCTGGGTCTTTGGCCCAAACCACAGCCCCACAAGAACGATGTGCTTCGCTCTTAGGTTCAGGGGAAGTTCATTAACTGTGACATGAGGTGGCCAGATGTGAAAGGGAGAGGACTTTAATATTGGAACGCAATGCACATTCCATGAGAGTGAAAGGTTAACTAAATCAGTGTCATTAAGGGCATCTATTGACTTATATAGTGCACCATCATAAATGTCATCTATACTATCTGGACTGCTCTTGGACCTAGAATACTTACAGTACCAGTCAAAAGTTTGGACACACCTACTCATTCAAGAGTTTTTCTTTATTTTTTACAATTTTTTACATTGTAGAATAATAGTGAAGAAATCAAAACTATGAAATAACACATATGGAATCATGTAGCAACCAAAAAAGTGTCGTATATTTTGTATTTTTAGATTCTTCAAATAGCCACCCTTTGTCTTGATGACAGCTTTGTACACCCTTGGCATTCTCTCATCCAGCCTCACCTGGAATGCTTTTCCAATAGTCTTGAAGGAGTTCGCTCATTTGCTGAGCACTTGTTGGCTGCTTTTCCTTCACTCTGCCGTCCGACTCATCCCAAACCATCTCAATTTGGTTGAGGTCGGGGGATTGTGGAGGCCAGGTCATCTGATGCAGCACTCCATCACTCTCCTTCTTGGTAAAATAGCCCTTACACAGCCTGGAGGTGTGTTGGGTCATTGTCCTGTTGAAGAACAAATGATAGTCAAACCAGATGGGATGGCGTATCGCTGCACAATGCTGTGGTAGCCATGGTTAAGTGTGCCTTGAAGTGTGGTTAAGTGTGCCTTGAATTCTATATAAATCACATACAGTGAGGGAAAAAAGTATTTGATCCCCTGCTGATTTTGTACGTTTGCCCACTGACAAAGAAATGATCAGTCTATAATTTTAATGGTAGGTTTATTTGAACAGTGAGAGACAGAATAACAACAAGAAAATCCAGAACAACGCATGTCAAAAATGTTATAAATTGATTTGCATTTTAATGAGGGAAATAAGTATTTTACCCCCTCTCAATCAGAAAAGATTTCTGGCTCCCAGGTGTCTTTTATACAGGTAACGAGCTGAGATTAAGAGCACACTCTTAAAGGGAGTGCTCCTAATCTCAGCTTGTTACCTGTATAAAAGACACCTGTCCACAGAAGCAATCAATCAATCAGATTCCAAACTCTCCACCATGGCCAAGACCAAAGAGCTCTCCAAGGATGTCAGGGACAAGATTGTAGACCTACACAAGGCTGGAATGGGCTACAAGACCATCGCCAAGCAGCTTGGTGAGAAGGTGACAACAGTTGGTGCGATTATTCGCAAATGGAAGGAACACAAAAGAACTGTCAATCTCCCTCGGCCTGGGGCTCCATGCAAGATCTCACCTCGTGGAGTTGCAATTATCATGAGAACGGTGAGGAATCAGCCCAGAACTACACAGGAGGATCTTGTCAATGATCTCAAGGCAGCTGGGACCATAGTCACCAAGAAAACAATTGTTAACACACTACGCCGTGAAGGACTGAAATCCTGCAGAGCCCACTGCTTCCCCCTGCTCAAGAAAGCACATATACAGGCCCGTCTGAAGTTTGCCAATGAACATCTGAATGATTCAGAGGAGAACTGGGTGAAAGTGTTGTGGTCAGATGAGACCAAAATCGAGCTCTTTGGCATCAACTCAACTCGCCGTGTTTGGAGGAGGAGGAATGCTGCCTATGACCCCAAGAACACCATCCCCACCGTCAAACATGGAGGTGGAAACATTATGCTTTGGGGGTGTTTTTCTGCTAAGGGGCCAGGACAACTTCACCGCATAAAAGGGACGATGGACGGGGCCATGTACCGTCAAAATCTTGGGTGAGAACCTCCTTCCCTCAGCCAGGGCATTGAAAATGGGTCGTGGATGGGTATTCCAGCATGACAATGACCCAAAACACACGGCCAAGGCAACAAAGGAGTGGCCTAGCCAGTCTCCAGACCTTAATCCCATAGAAAATCTGTAGAGGGAGCTGAAGGTTCAAGTTACCAAACGTCAGCCTCGGAACCTTAATGACTTGGAGAAGATCTGCAAAGAGGAGTGGGACAAAATCCCTCCTGAGATGTGTGCAAACCTGGTGGCCAACTACAAGAAATGTCTGACCTCTGTGATTGCCAACAAGGGTTTTGCCACCAAGTACTAAGTCATGTTTTGCAGAGGGGTCAAATACTTATTTCCCTCAATAAAATGCTAATCAATTTATAACATTTTTGACATGCGTTTTTCTGGATTTTTGTTTTGTTATTCTGTCTCTCACTGTTCAAATAAACCTACCATTAAAATTATAGACTGATCATGTCTTTGTCAGGGGGCAAATGTACAAAATCAGCAGGGGATCAAATACTTTTTTCCCTCACTGTATAGTGTCACCAGCAAAGCACCCCCACACCATAACACCTCCTCCTCCATGCTTTACGGTGGGAAATACACATGCAGAGATCATCCGTTCACCCACACCACGTCTCACTAAGACACTGCGGTTGGAACCAAAAATTTCCAATTTGGACTCCAGACCAAAGGACCAATTTCCACCGGTCTAATGTCCATTGCTTGTGTTTCTTGGCCCAAGCAGATCTCTTCTTATTATTGGTTTCCTTTAGTAGTGGTTTCTTTGCAGCAATTCGACCATGAAGGCCTGTTTGTTACTTGAACTCTGTGAAGCATTTATTTGGGCTGTAATTTCTGAGGCTGGTAACTCTAATGAACTTATCCTCTGCAGCAGAGGTAACTCTTGGTCTTCCATTCCTGTGGCGGCTCTCATGAGAATCAGTTTCATCATAGCGCTTGATGGTTTTTGCGACTGCACTTGAAGAAACTTTCAAAGTTCTTGAAATGTTCCATATTGACTGACCTTCATGTCTTAAAGTAATGATGGACTGTCGTTTCTCTTTGCTTATTTGAGCTGTTCTTGCCATAATATGGACTTTTACCAAATAGGGCTATCTTCTGTATACCCCCCGACCTTGTCACAACACAACTGATTGACTCAAACGCATTAAGAAAGAAAGAAATTCCACAAATTAACTTTTAAGAAGGCACACCTGTTAATATAAATTAATTCCAGGTGACTACCTCATAAAGCTGGTTGAGAGAATGGCAAGAGTTTGCAAAGCTGTCATCAACGCAAAGGTTGGCTATTTGAAGTACAAAATATATTTTGATTTGTTTAACGCTTTTTTGGTTACTACATGATTCCATATCTGTTATTTCATAGTTATGATGTCTTCACTATCATTCTATAATGTAGAAAATATAAAAATTAAAGAAAAACCCTGGAATGAGTAGGTGTGTCCAAACTTTTGACTGGTACTGTCTACAAAAACCAGTGGCCACTGCTAAATTTATACAGGGGAAACACTGCCGAAAAGAACTGACCTTTCAGGCTCTGGGTTGAGACAGACAGAGCAAAAAACACCCCAACATCACCTATTTGTTCTACAGCTACATTGATGTCTTGAAAATTATATGAAATTCTGGTCTTATAAGCCCCACAGCTGAGTATATGTGCATGTGCATATGGCGGGTGTTCTGCAGTGTCGTCTAAAAATGTTGCTGTACATTGTTGTCTAGAAAATTAGGCCATAAGAAATGTGGACTTGTGTAAGCCCCGCAGCTATACTCAAGTATGTGGTCATACTGCAGTGATGTCTAAAATCGTTTGAATTAATCAGCACCTTGGAGAGTGCTGTCCGTTTCACCACCATAATAACTAGGCTACTTGGCTGTTTACTCTGTCTGCTGCGCTGCTACGTTGTGTTTGACCATTTTTTTCTCAATGTGTTCCGGACGGTACCTCAGAGCCCCTCGGGTATGACCCCCCTCGCGCTCACTATGTGTTCCGGGACCTCCCGATTTACAAATGAAGCACTGCTGACAACCCTGACTATGTCTCTGCAGAGAGGTATGGATTGCTATAGGCATGTTTGTATTGTTATTAAGGAATCACCTGAATGTCTCTCTCTTCTGTCTGTCTCGCACTCTTTTCAAATGATTGAATTGAAAATAGGTTTATTTGTTTCTGTTTTTCAATCTGATGAAGAGCTTTGCTTCTAAAACGTGAAGCTGTGCCCCAGCCTCTCAGGTCACTGCCCAACCACCAGCCCCAAAGGTAAGTGCTCAATTAAAATTAAATTAAATCAAATTGTATTTGCCACATGTGCCGAATACAACAGGTGTAGACATTACTGTGAAATGCTTACTTACAGCCCTTAACCAACAATGCATTTATTTTTTAATAAAAAAGTTTTAAAAAAAACAAGTGTTGAGGAAAAAAAGAGTATAAATAAAATAACAGTAGGGAGGCTATATACAGGGGGTTACCGGTGCAGAGTCAATGTGCGGGGGCACCGGCTAGTTGAGGTAGTTGAGGTAATATGTACATGTGGGTAGAGTTAAAGTGACTATGCATCAATAATTAACAGAGTAGCAGCAGCGTAAAAATATGTGGGGGGGGGGTGCAAATAGTCCGGGTAGCCATGATTAGCTGTTCAGGAGTCTTATGGCTTGGGGGTAGAAGCTGTTGAGAAGCCGCTTGCCGTGCGGTAGCAGAGAGAACAGTCTATGACTAGGGTGGCTGGAGTCTTTGACAATTCTGAGGGCCTTCCTCTGACACCGCCTGGTATAGAGGTCCTGGATTGCAGGAAGCATGGCCCCAGTGAGGTACTGGGCCGTACGCACTACCCTCTGTAGTGCCTTGCGGTCGGAGGCCGAGCAGTTGCCATACCAGGCGGTGATGCAACCAGTCAGGATGCTCTCGATGGTGCAGCTGTATAACTTTTTGAGGATCTGAGGACCCATACCAAGTCTCCTGAGGGGGAATAGGTTTTGTCGTGCCCTCTTCACGACTGTCTTGGTGTGTTTGGACCATGATAGTTCGTTGGTGATGTGGACACTAAGGAACTTGAAGCTCTCAGCCTGTTCCACTACAGCCCCGTCGATGAGAATGGGGGCGTGCTCAGTCCTCTTTTTTTTTCCTGTAGTCCACAATCATCTCCTTTGTCTTGGTCACATTGAGGGAGAGGTTGTTATCCTGGCACCACACGGCCAGGTCTCTGACCTCCTCCCTATAGGCTGTCTCATCGTTGTCGGTGATCAGGCCTACCACTGTTGTGTTGTCGGCAAACTTGATGATGGTGTTGGAGTCGTTCCTGGCCATGCAGTCATGGGTGAACAGGGAGTACAGGAGTGTACTGAGCACGCACCCCTGAGGGGCCCCCGTGTTGAGGATCAGCGTGGCAGATGTGTTGTTACCTACCCTTAACACCTGGGGGCGGGCCGTCAGGAAGCCCGGGATCCAGTTGCAGAGGGAGGTGTTTAGTCCCAGGATCCTTAGCTTAGTGATGAGCTTTGAGGGTACTATGGTGTTGAACGCTGAGCTGTAGTCAATGAATAGTATTCTCACGTAGGTGTTCCTCTTGTCCAGGTGGGAAAGGGCAGTGTGGAGTGCAATAGAGATTGCATCATCTGTGGATCTGTTGGGGCGGTATGCAAATTGGAGTGGGTCTAAGGTTTCTGGGGTAATGGTGTTGATGTGAGCCATGATCAGCCTTTCAAAGCACTTCATGGCTACAGACGTCAGTGCTTTGGATCAGTAGTCATTTAGGCAGGTTATCTTAGTGTCCTTGGGAACGGGGACTATGGTGGTCTGCTTGAAACATGTTGGTATTACAGACTCAGTCAGGGACATGTTGAAAATATCAGTGAAGACACTTGCAGGTTGGTCAGCACATGCTCGGAGTACACGTCCTGGTAATCCGTCTGGCCCTGCGGCCTTGTGAATGCTGACCTGCTTAAAAGTCGGCTACGGAGAGCGTGATCACATAGTCATCTGGAACAGCTGGTGCTCTCATGCATGCTTCAGTGTTGCTTGCCTCGAAGCGAGCATAGAAGTGGTTTAGCTCGTCTGGTAGGCTTGTGTCACTGGGAAGCTTGCGGCAGTGCTTCCCTTTGTAGTCTGTAATAGTTTTCAAGCCCTGCCACAACCGACGAGCGTCAGAGCCAGTGTAGTACGATTCAATCTTAGTCCTGTATTGACTCTTTGCCTGTTTGATAGTTCGTCGGAGGGCATAGCGGGATTTCTTATAAACGTCCGGGTTAGAGTCCCGCTCCTTGAAAGCGGCAGCTCTACCCTTTAGCTCAGTGCGGTTGTTGCCTGTAATCCATGGCTTCTGGTTGGGGTATGTACGTACGGTCACTGTGGGGACGACGTCATCAATGCACTTATTGATGAAGCCAGTGACTGATTTGGTGTACTCCTCAATGCTATCTGAAGAATCCCGGAACATGTTCCAGTCTGTGCTAGGAAAACAGTCCTGTAGCTTAGCATCTGCGTCATCTGACAACTTTTTTATTAACCGAGTCACTGGTGCTTCCTGCTTTAGTTTTTGCTTATAAGCAGTAATCAGGAGGATAGAGTTATGGTCAGATTTGCCAAATGGAGGGTGAGGGAGAGCTTTGTATGCGTCTCTCTGTGTGGAGTAAAGGTGGTCTAGAGTTTTTTTTCCTCTGGTTGCACATTTCACATGCTGGTAGAAATTAGGTAGAACAGATTTAAGTTTCCCTGCATTACAGTCCCTGGCCACTAGGAGCGCTGCCTCTGGATGAGCATTTTCCTGTTCACTTATGGCCTTATACAGCTCATTGAGTGCAATCTTAATGCCAGCATTGGTTTGTGGTGGTAAATAGACAGCTATGAAAAATATAGATGAAAACTCTCTTGGTAAATAGTGTTGTCTACAGCTTATCATAAGATACTCTACCTCAGGCGAGCAAAACCTCGAGACTTAGTATTTGATTTTGTGCACCAGCTGTTGATTACAAATATACACAGACCGCCACCCCTTCTCTTACCGGAGTCAGCCGTTCTATCCTGCTGATGTAGCGTATATACCGTCAGCTGTATGTTGTCCATGTCGTCGTTCAGCCACGACTCGGTGACACATAAGATATTACAGTTTTTAATGTCCCGTTGGTAGGATAACCGTAATATTAGGTCATCTAATTTATTTTCAAATGATTGAAGATTGGCCAATAGGATTGATGGAAGAGGCAGTTTACTCGCTCGCCATCGGATCCTTACAAGGCACCCCGACCTACGTCCACGATATCTCTGTCTCTTTCTCCTGCGAATGACGGGGATTTGGGCCTTGTCGGGTGTCTGTAGGATATCCTCCCGTCCGACTCGTTGAAGAAAAAGTATTCGTCCAACACGAGGTGAGTAATCGCTGTCCTGATATCCAGAAGCTCTTTTTGGTTATAAGAGACGATGGCAGAAACATTATGTACAGAATAAATTACAAATAACGCGAAAAAACACACATAATAGTACAGTTAGAGGGCTGTGAAACGGCAGCCATCTTCTCCGCCGCCATCATGTAGCCATTCAAAAAGTGTATATTTTAACATTGGACAGTGCTAAGATATTAGTGTATGATTATGTTAACATTTATATAGTCAGGACCATCGGCAGAGGGGATTACCCCTTTGGGCATAAGTAATGTCACACTGCAGGCCTGTGGTGGAGGTGGCACCTCCAGCACAGCCATGGTTAAACCATGGTTAATCTGTGGCTGTGTTTGGGAGGGGAAGTGATTGCTACCCATGGATTATCTGGAAAAATTGGAAATACCAATAAAGCAAAGCCGGCCCTTGATGAGGGAAAAGTCAAACGGATAATTGGTAAGGGAAAAATGTAGATCCTAAAGCAGCATAAAAAAGTTATTTCCAATTGCAAAACCCATTTATTAACTCATAAAATGTTTTACTTTGACCCGAGTTGGATTTGTAGAAACTGTGCAAAACAAGTTTCCAGATATACCCCCCAAATTAATCAGAGCAGCACTGAGGGAGAAGATGAACGAGAGCATAAACTTCACATCAGGTATAGGTTTATATACTTGCTTGTCAATGTATAGGTGTGTTGAGTGTTAATATACACATTTCTTCTGTGTTTTCAGACAAAAAAATACTTACATGGGCAATGTTTCTCTTAACCCCAAATGACCCCTTTTATTCAGTTATAGTATAAACCCTCCTTTGCTTTGCTTCCTACTTTTCCCGGGGGGTCAGCTTTTTTACTTTTTCATCTGGAACAGAGCCTTGTGTAGAAGGCTCCACAACACCTGAGCTTTGTAGTGTTGTCACTTCAATGAGGCCATTTGCATGGTTCGGACCAATGAGATGCAATTTTTTTATTTCAGCATAGAGAGAAAAGGTAATCAGTATTTCATAAAAGGAAAAATGAAGTTATGTCTTCAGTGTTTTTTGTAACATGTTTAATAGTATATCATTACATAGGCTAATCATTACCCATGTGACTGAGTTGACTGCCTATTAGTAATACCGCATACAGCGCCTTGCAAAATTATTCATCCCCCTTGGTGTTTTTCCTATTTTGTTGCATTACAACCTGTAATTTAAATGGATTTTTATTTGGATTTCATGTAATGGACATACACAAAATAGTCCAAATTGGTGAAGTGAAATAATAACTTGTTTCAAAAATTTCAAAAAATAACTTGTTTCAAAAAATTTGAAAAGATAAATTACGGAAAAGTGGTGCGTGCACATGTGTCACAACTTCCTCCGAGGCTGCCTCCTCTCCTTGTTCGGGCAGGCTTCGGCGTTCGTCGTCACCGGCCTTCTAGCCACTGCTGCATCACATCTCATCATTCCATTTGTTTTGTCTTGTCTATTACACACACCTGGTTCATATCCCCTCATTAGTACGTGTATAAGTGTTCCCTCTGCCACCTTGTCCTTCTGGGTGATTGTTTAATGTGAGGAGAGAGTAGCTTGGTTGAGCTCCGTGTATTTTGTATTGCTGGGGTATATTTTCCCCGTGTGCCTGTTTTGTTCCAATGCGCCTGTTTTGCGCCCTGGACTGTTTGACGCTATCCTAAGTAACTCTGTATTCGAAATAAACTCTGTATTCTGTGAATCACCCTCCTGCGCCTGAATCCTTCAAATCACCCATCACAGAATCACCCACCAACATGCGGTGCACATCAGGAGAGGGGCGGCAACTCTTTCGGCCGCACCCCAACCCCGTCACGAACGGCTCTACTATTCCAGCATCAGCCCGGCCCCATCAGAGCGGGAGAAGGTGGCCGCCCTCGTCTCCTGCCTCTCGGGGAAAGCCCTGGAGTGGGCCAACACGGTCTGGAATGAAGGAAGAGCCGCGTTGGACAACTACGGGGAGTTCGCTCTCCTCTTTCGGGCTGTCTTTGATCACCCGTCCGAGGGTCGAGAGGCAGGCGAGCGGCTGGTCCAGCTGAGGCAGGGGACGAGGACCGCGCAGGACTTAGCCCTGGAGTTCCGGACTCTAGGAGCTGGGTCCAACCCCGCCCGACTCGGATCACGAGCTGATGGAGCTGGTTGGAGCGACCATCCGAGAGAGCAGAGGATGACAGTGCCAGTGTCACTCTGGTGGCACGAGAGGACATTTCACCGCACGATATCATATGCGTTCTTTTGTGTCTGGAGACAGCAGGCAGGGGCACTCTCGCGTCACCCCAGGTATCGAACACCCACACTCATTCAGAGCCCTCTGCTGCGCACCGTACCCTACCCATCCACTTTCCTGATTACATTGTAGTTCCCCAGTGTAAGGCGTTAGTCGATTCAAGCGCAGCTGGGAACTTTATGGACAGGTCATTCTCACACAGTCTAGCCATTTCATTGGTTCCTCTATCCATTCCACTCCCCATCAGAGCACTTGACAGTCGACCAATAGGGTCCGGGTTTGTTAGGGAAGTTACAGCACCAGTCACTATGGTTACCCACGAGACTCATCGCGAGCAAGTCACTTTCTTTACTATTGAGTCTCCTGCTTTCCCTGTTGTATTAGGTATTCCTTGGTTAGCACTCCACAAACCCACCTTCTCATGGCCGCAGAGGGTTCTCACGGGGTGGTCGCGATAGTGTCAGGTTCGCAAAGTGCTGGCCCGACTGTTGGAAAATGACCTTTTATGCCAAGGCAGAAAAGTGTCTGTTTTTCCAACAATCCGTCTCCTTCCTCGGATACCGCATTACCACCTCAGGTGTGGAGATGGAGGGAGATCGCATTTCAGCCATTCATAATTGGCCGACTCCAACCACGGTAAAGGAGGTGCAGCGCTTTATTGGCTTTGCCAACTATTATCGGAGGTTTATCCAGGGCTTTGGCAAGGTCGCAGCTCCCATCACATCTCTGTTGAAGGGTGGGCCGTCCTGGCTCCGCTGGTCTGCTGAGGCTGACAGGGCATTCAGTAACCTGAGGGGTCTGTTCACCTCAGCCCAGGTACTGGCCCACCCTGATCCATCACTACCGTTCATAGTGGAGGTGGATGTGTCCGAGGTAGGAATAGGCGCTGTTCTATCTCAACGCTCGGGCATGCCACCCAAGCTCCGCCCTTGTGCCTTCTACTCCAAGAAGCTCAGCCCGGCGGAGCAAAACTACGATCTTGGTGATCGGGAGCTGTTGGTTGTTGTCCGAGCCCTGACCGCGTGGAAGCATTGGCTCGAAGGGGCGAAACACCCTTTCCTCGTCTGGACGGACCACCGTAACCTGGAGTACATCCGGGCAGCGAGGAGGCTATTCTTCACCCGGTTTGATTTCACTCTATCATACATCCCAGGTACGAAGAATGTGAAGGCAGACGCACTGTCACGGCTCTATGACACAGAGGAGAGGCCCAGAGACAACACTCCCGGCCTCCTGCATTGTGGCGCCGGTAGTATGGGCGATGGACGCGGATATAGAGCAGGCATTACGCACTGAGCCATCTCCACCTCAGTGTCCAGCTGGGCTGCACTACGTGCCTGCTCTTGTCCATGACCGTCTGATCTACTGGGCACACATGTCCCCCTCCTCTGGTCAACCAGGTATCGGTCGTACAGTGCGCTGCCTGACCGGAAAGTACAGGTGGCCTACCTTGGCTAAGGACGTGAAGGTGTATATCTCCTCCTGCTCGGTGTGCACCCAGAGTAAGGCACCTAGGCACCTCCCAGAGGGTAAGTTACAGCCTTTACCAGTTCCACAACGGTACCAGAGGACATAGTGTCTGACCGGGGTCCCCAGTTCACATCCAAGGTCTGGAAGGCGTTCATGGAACGTCTGGGGGTCTCGGTCAGCCTGACCTCTGGTTTCCACCCCGAGTCTAATGGGCAGGTGGAACAGGTAAATCAGGATGTGGGTAAGTTCCTGCGGTCCTACTACCAGGACCGGCCGGGGGAGTGGTCGGTGTTCTTGCCATGGGCCGAATATGCCCAGAACTCTCTCCGTCACTCTTCCACTATCCTAACGCCATTCCAATGTGTTTAAGGTTACCAACCGGTTCTGGCACCATGGCACCAGAGCCAGACCGAGGCTCCTGTGGTGGATGACTGGTTTCGGTGCGCGGAGGAGACGTGGAATGATGCTCACATCCACCTCCAATGCGCAGTGCGTCGTAAAAAGGCCAACGCTGACCACCACCGTAGTGAGGCCCCGGTCTTCGTGCCGGGTGATTGGGTCTGGCTCTCGACCCGGATTCTGACCCTCCACCTGCCCTGCCGGAAGCTGAGCCCGCAGTTTGTGGGGCCATTCAAAGTCCTGAGGAGGATCAACGAGGTTGCTTATAGGTTATTACTTCCCCATGATTATCGTATTAACCTCTTGTTTCATGTGTCTCTCCTCAGGCCGGTGGTGGCTGGTACGCTCCAGGAGTCTGAGTTGCGGGAGGTCCCTCCGCTTCCTCTGGACATCGAGGAGTGGGAGGGGTATGGTCCGGAGGAACGGTGCTGGGTCCCGGTGAGGGATATCCTCGATCCCTCCCTGCTCCGTGTTGTCCTGGCCGTCCCTGAGGCCGGTGTCGGCAGCGCGTCGGGGGGGTACTGTCACGACATCCTCCTAGGCTGCCTCCTCTCCTTGTTTGGGCAGGCTTCGGAGTTCGTTGTCACTGGACTTCTAACCACTGCCGCATCACATCTCATCATTCCATTTGTTTTGTCTTGTCTATTACACACACCTGGTTCATATCCCCTCATTAGTACATGTATAAGTGTTCCCTCTGCCCCCTTGTGGGTGATTGTTTAATGTGAGGAGAGAGTAGCTCGGTTGAGCTCTGTGTATTTTGTATTGCCGGGGTATATTTTCCCCGTGTGCCTGTTTTGTTCCAGTGCGCCTGCTTTGCACACTGGACTGTGTGACGCTATCCTGCTTAACTCTGTATTCCAGAATAAACTCTGTATTCTGTGATTTACCCTCCTACGCCTGACTCCTTCAAATCACCCATCATAATATGCATTCACCCCTTTGCTATGAAGCCCCTAAATAAGATCTGGTGCAACCAAATACCTTCAGAAGTCACATAATTAGTTAAATAAAGTCCACCTGTGTGCAATCTAAGTGTCACATGATCTCAGTATATATACACCTGTTCTGAAAGGCCCCAGAGTCTGCAACACCACTAAGCAAGGGGCACCACCAAGCAAGTGGCACCATGAAGACCAAGGAGCTCTCCAAACAGGTCAGGGACAATGTTGTGGAGAAGTACAGATCAGGGTTGGGTTATAAGAAAATATCAGAAACTTTGCACATTCCACGGAGCACCATTAAATCCATTATTAAAAAATTACAAAAATATGGCACCACAACAAACCTGCCAAGTGAGGGCCGCCCATCAACACTCACGGACCAGGGAAGGAGGGCATTAATCAGAGAGACAACAAAGAGACCAAAGATAACCCTGAAGGAGCTGCAAAGCTCCACAGCGGAGATTGGAGTATCTGTCCATAGGACCACTTTAAGCCGTACACTCCAAAGAGCTGGGCTTGCTTAAAGAAAAAAATAAGCAAACACGTTTGGTGTTCGCCAAAAGCCATGTGGGACACTCCCCAAACATATGGAAGAAGGTACTCTGGTCAGATGAGCTTTTTGGCCATCAAGGAAAACGCTATGTCTGGCGCAAACCCAACACCTCTCATCACCCCGAGAACACCATCCCCACAGTGAAGCATGGTGGTGGCAGCATAATGCTGTGGGGATGTTTTTCATCGGCAGGGACTGGGAAACTGGTCAGAATTGAAGGAATGATGGATGGCGCTAAATACAGGGAAATTCTTCAGGGAAACCTGTTTCAGTCTTCCAGAGATTTGAGACTGGGATGGATGTTCACCTTCCAGCAGGACAATGACCCTAAGCATACTGCTAAAACAACACTTGAGTGGTTTACGGGGAAACATTTAAATGTATTGGAATGGCCTAGTCAAAGCCCAGACCTCAATCCAATTGAGAATGTGGTATGACTTAAAGATTGCTGTACACCAGCGGAACCCATCCAACTTGAAGTAGCTGGAGCAGTTTTGCCTTGAAGAATGGGCATAAATCCCAGTGGCTAGATGTGCCAAGCTTATAGAGACATACCCCAAGAGACTTGCAGCTGTAATTGCTGCAAAAGATGGCTCTACAAAGAATTGACTTTGGGGGGGGGTGAATAGTTATGCACCCTCAAGTTTTCAGTTTTTCTGTCTTATTTCTTGTTTGTTTCATAATAAAAAATATTTTTGCATCTTCAAAGTGGTAGGCATGTTGTGTAAATCAAATGATACAAACCCCCACAAAATTTATTTGAATTCCAGGTTGTAAGGCAACAAAATAGGAAAAATGCCAAGGGGGGTGAATACTTTCGCAAGCCACTGTGCATGGGCTCAAGTTTGTTTCTATTCCAAGTACGACCCCTTTCATTGAGTTGGATATATGACAGTACTATTCTGGTAAGTATGAACTCTGTTACTTGTTATTTCCCTTGTCACTGTTTGTCATGTAACACACACACACAGAGTTTCTGCTGTTACATCCTGTGAACTCTGCCCCTCTCATCTCTCTCCTGTCCTCCCCAGTTAAGACAGGGCCTGTAAACAACAGTGAGACTGACTACAAGAGAAGGCAGCACTGGACAGCCATGCAGGCGAAGGGAACACCACACACAGATTCAGCTTGTCATTTCTCCCTTTTAAACATATGTTGTTGGTGTATCAGCCATATTATAACCAACTATCACCAAGTTTACCATTGCATGCAGACATCCGTTTCCCTTCACACCAATACACCTAAGCTGTTCATGTGATGTCACCATTACTCTCACACTTATTTCAAAATATACTTTTGCCATTTTTATTCAATCTAATTTATTTTAATTTTCTAGGAATCATATTTTATGCAATGCTGGTGAAATGGACAATCAAACATGTCAGCTGTTGTTTCATTGGATAATAAAATGTCCATGCAATCATATATCTTGTGCAATCTGTCCATTCTTTTGGAAGAATGTGGAATGTCCTACATGAAGTTCTCTGAAGGATGAGGAAGGCATCCAGCAGGTTGTCCTACAGGAAAATGGCCCTGGAAATCTTGTGGAATTTCCCGCAGGACTCTTACCTACAGTATATCCCACAGGATTTGGGGGCCATTTTGGTGTAGGACATTGCCTAGAGGTAGTCCTTCAGGAAACAATCCTGCAGGATTTATTTGAGGAATATCTGCAGGATTCCTGCAGGATTATTTTCCTGAAGGACTACCTGCATGATTCCTACAGGATCCATCAGGAATTGTCCTACAGGAAAGTGGCCCCGAAAATCCTGTGGGATATCCTGCAGGATTCCTGTAGGACTTTTTTGTAAGGGAAACTAGCAACTCTCTGCAAAATGTGTCCTTCCTGGTCTGAAAACTGTGACGAGCATGAGTGGGGAGAGTTCTTGAAATGTAGCCTAATATCCAATCGAAATCTTGCCGCTGGGAGCAAGCGGACCATTCAAACCGTTTTTGCAGTACAAAATTCTCCAGACCTTGGAGGTGTGAAAGCGACGTGATTTTGGAGGCATGGCAAAGTGAGACTACTACTAAGCTATATGGAATTGTTTTAAGATGGTCATACAAAGGATAATTTAACAGAATTTTAGGACCCCTGTAGGTATAAAAAATGATATTTAAAAGAATGATTTGATGAAACATTGAATTTGGCCTTACTGCTATTAGCCCATATAAACACATGAACAGATTCTTAAATGTGAAAAATGTGAGATAAGAAAGCTCAGGATTTATTTATTTTTTACCGTGGAATTTACCTGTATATCTTTGATGTGGAAATGCTCTATTCTTGTCCATACATTTTTCGTCCCGGTACCGGGTTACCTTCTAACGAGTCCCTCCCCCCAAAAAAGTTAACGGAGAACACCACCACATTCGTGAGTGTTTTATATTCATTTGAGGCCAAACCGTTTGTGTGAGAAGACAGATTTTCTCCTGGTCTGACAAACACAGCAGATGCGGAAGGCCGACATTGGCAGATGCGTTGGATTGAGATGCAGTACATACAAAAAAAAAAAAGATCTCAAAATGTTGATGGGGATTTGTATTTTATTTTATTTATTATGCCTCGAGCGGAGTATGGGGGGGGGGGCTCAAGCGGATAAATTATTGTAATATATATTTTTTAAATGTTTTTATATATACAGTGCCTTCGGAAAGTATTCAGACCCCTTGACCTTTTCCACATTTTGTTACGTTAAAGCTGTAAGGTTCTGTATTTATTTTCTTAGTTCACCTTGTGTTCTTGTACATAGCCCTGTTTCTTTGTGTTCTTGAACGTAGCCCTGTCTTTCATTTTTTGTTCATTGATTTCACCTGTGTTAGTTACTCACCTGGTCTCATCAGCTCCTTATTTAATTCAGTTCATTCTGTTTGTGCCTTGTGAGGTATTGTTCGTTTTGACTTTACTAAGCCTTTTCCTAGCTCATTTGTGAGAACCAGTTATAGCCTTCAGTCCTAGTTTTTGATTCTCCTGCCTGTTTGCCTACCTGTGTATGACCATTGCCTGCCTGTGACCAAGATTCCTGCCTTCTGCGAAGGCGAAATAAACACCTGCCGCGCTCTGCGCGTGAATCTACACCTTTTTCTCCCTGAGTATTCATTACAACAGCCTTAATCTAAAATGGATTAAATAAATAAAAATCCTCAGCAATCTACACCCAATACCCCATAATGACAAAGTGAAAACAGGTTTTTAGAAATGTTTGCAAATGTATTAAATAACAAAAACCGAAATACCTAATTTACATAAATATTCAGACCCTTTGCTATGAGACTCGAAATTGAGCTCAGGTGCATCGTGTTTCCATTGATCATCCTTAAGATGTTTCTAGAACTTAATTGGAGTCCAGCTGTGGAAAATTCAATATATTGGACATGATTTGGAAAGGCACACACCTGTCTATATAAGGTCCCTGTAACGACAGACGCTGGGACACGAGAAGCATACAGGGTGTGGATTTAATAATAAATAAACATGAAACAAAACAAGAACAGCGTCTGGACATGAGAAACATAACAACAATGCTGACTAGGGAATAAACCAGAGGGAGTGACAGATATAGGGGAGGTAATCAATGACGTGATGGAGTCCAGGTGAGTCCCATAATTAAGCGCAGGTGCATGTAACGATGGTGGCAGGTGTGCGTAATGACGAGTGAACTGGTGACAATAAACGCCAGCAAGGGGGAGCGGAAGTAGACGTGACAGTCCCACAGTTGACAGCGCATGACAGAGCAAAAACCAAGCCATGAGGTTGATGGAATTGTCCGTAGAGCTCCGAGACAGGATTGTGTCGAGGCACAGATCTGTGTAACGGTACCAAAAAATGTCTGCAGCTTTGAAGGTCCCTAAGTACACAGTGGCCTCCATCATTCTTAAATGGAAGAAGTTTGGAACGACCAAGACTCTTCCTAGAGTTGGCCGCCCGGCCAAACTGAGTAATCGGGGGAGAAGGGCCTTGGTCAGGGAGGTGACCAAGAACCCTGATCACTCTGACAGAGCTCCAGCGTTCCTTTGTGGAGATGGGAGAACCTTCCAGAAGGACAACCATCTCTGCATCACTCCACCGATAAGGCCTTTATGGTAGACTGGCCAGAGGGAAGCCACTCCTCAGTAAAAGGCATATGACAGCCCGCATGGAGTTTGCCAAAAGGCACCTAAAGGACTCAGACCATGAGAAACAAGATTCTCTGGTCTGATGAAACCAAGATTGAACGCTTTGGCCTGAATGCCAAAACTGCCACCATCCCTACGAGGAAAACTGCCACCATCCCTACGATGAAACATGGTTGTGGCAGCATCATGCTGTGGGGAGGTATTTCAGCGGCAGGGACTGGAAAACTAGTCAGGATCGAGGGAAAGATGAACAGAGCAAAGTACAGAGAGATCCTTGATGATAACCTGCTCCAGAGCCCTCAGGATCTCAGACTGGGGCGAAGGTTCACCTTCCAACAGAACAACGACCCTAAGCACACAGCCAAGACAAAGCAGGAGTGGCTTCGGGACAAGTCTCTGAATGTCCTTGAGTGGCCCAGCCAGAGCCCAGACTTGAACCCGATCGAACATCTCTGGAGAGACCTGAAAATAGCTGTGCAGCGACGCTCCCCATCCAACCTGACAGTACTTGAGCGGATCTGCAGAGAAGAATGGGAGAAACTCCCCAAATACAGGTGTGCCAAGCTTGTAGCGTTATACCCAAAAAGACTTGAGGCTGTAATCGCTACCAAAGGTGCTTCAACAAAGTACTGAGTAAAGGGTCTGAATACTTATCTAAATGTGATATTTCCTTATTTTTTTTATATGCACTACATGTAAAAAATGTGGACACACCTACTCATTCAAGATGATTTAGGATGAGTCAGACTGCAGAGTGAAGGAAAAGCAGCCAACAAGTGCTCAGCATTTGTGGGAACTCCTTCAAGACTTTTGGAAAAGCAATCCAGGTTAAGCTGGTTGAGAGAATGCCAAGAGTGTGCAAAGCTGTCATCAAGGCAAAGGGTGGCTATTTGAAGAATCTCAAATCTCAAATATATTTTGATTTGTTAAACACTTTTTTGGTTACTACATGATTCCATCTGTGTTATTTCATAGTTTTGTTGTCTTCACTATTATTCTACAATGTAGAAAATAGTAAAAAATAAAGAAAAGCCCTTGAATGAGTAGGTGTGTCCACTGGAATTGTGATACAGTGAATTATAAGTGAAATAATCTGTCTGTAAACAATTGTTGGAAAAATCACTTGTGTTATGCACAAAGTAGATGTCCTTACCGACTTGCCAAAACTATAGTTTGTTAACAAGAAATGTGTGGAGTGGTTGAAAAACGAGTTTTAATTACACCAACCTAAGTGTATGTTAACTTCTGACTTCATCTGTAGAATTGTAGAATCTGTAAGGTCCCTCACTCGAGCAGTGAATTTCAAACAGAAATTCAACCACAAAGACCAGGGAGGTTTTCCAATGCCTCGCAAAGAAGGGCACCGATTGGTAGATGGGTAAAAAAAAGCAGACATTGAAAATCCCTTTGAGCAAGGTGAAGTTATTAATTACACTTCGGATGGTGTATCAATACACCCAGTCATTACAAAGATACAGCCGTCCTTCCTAACTCAGTTGCTAGAGAGGAAGGAAACTGCTCAGGGATTTCACCATGAGGCCAATGGTGACTTTAAAACAGTTACAGAGTTTAATGTCTGTTTATGTTTGTAGTTACTCCACAGTTACTTCAAAATACTAACCTAAATGACAGAGTGAAATGAAGCCTGTGCAGAATAAAAAATATTCTACAACATGCATCCTGTTTGCAATAAGGCACTAAAGTAAAACTGCAAAAAATGTGACAAAGAAATTAACTTTATGTCCTGAATACAAAGTGTTATGTTTGGTGCAAATCCAACACAACACATCACTGACTACCACTCTTCATATTTCCAAGCATGGTGGTGGCTGCATCATGTTATGGGTATGCTTGTCATCGGCAAGGGAGTTTTTCAGCATAAAAAGAAATGGAATAGAGCTAAGCACAGGCAAAATCCTAGAGGGAAACCTGGTTCAGTCTGCTTTCTAACAGACACTGGTAGACAAATGTACCTTTTAGCAGGACAATAACCTAAAACACAAAGACAAATATATAAACTGGAGTTGCTTTTAATGTTCCTGAGTGGCCTAGTTACAGTTTTAACTTAAATCTGCTTGAAAATATATGGCAATACTTGAAAATGGCTGTCTAGCAATGATCAACAACCAATTTGACAGCTTGAAGAATTTTTAAAAAAGAATAATGTGCAAATATTGTACAATCCAGGTGTGCAAAGCTCTTAGAGACTTACCCAGAAAGACTCTCACCAAAGGTGATTCTAACATGTATTGACTCCAGTGGAGCCTACTCAGTGAATTTCATAAAAATAAAAATGTTAAAACATTGAAAAAGTTATCCTTTTTAGATAAAACTATACTAAATATATTCACTTCACCAAATAATTGATTAAAACACACTGTTTTGTAATGAAGGTCTACAGTAGCCTCAACAGCACTTTGTAGGGTAGCACCATGGTGTAGCCGGAGGACAGCTAGCTTCCGTCCTCTTCTTGGTACATTGACTTCAATACAAAACCTCGGAGGCTCTTGGTTCTCACCCCCTTCCATAGACTTCCATAGTAATTATGACAACTTCCGGAGGACGTCCTCCAACCTATCAGAGCTCTTGCAGCATGAACTGACATGTTGTCCACCCAATCAAAGGATCAGAGAATGAATATAGTACTGAAAGCATAAGCTACAGGTAGCTAGCACTGCAGTGCATAACATGTGGTGAGTAGTTGACTCAAAGAGAGAAAAATACATTAGTTGATCAGTTTTCAACAAATTAATTGAGAGAGAGAGAGAGATTTCTTCCTTTTTTTCACGTTCAGTTTCACTTACTTAGCTAGCAAATGCAGCTGGCTAGTTTAGTTACTCAAACACCAGGCTCAAACAGTGGGATGCTATGTTAGCTATTTTTATTTATTTATTTTATTTATTTCACCTTTATTTAACCAGGTAAGCCAGTTGAGAACAAGATCTCATTTACAACTGCGACCTGGCCAAGATAAAACAAAGCAGTGCGATAAAAACAACAGCACAGAGTTACATATGGGATAAAACAAAACATAAAGTCAAAATTACCACAGAAAATCTATATACAGTCTGTGCAAATGTAGCAAGTTATGGAGGTAAGGCAATAAATAGGCCATAGTGCAAAATAATTACAATTAGTATTAACACTGGAATGATAGATGTGCAAGAGATGATGTGCAAATAGAGATACTGGGGTGCAAATGAGCAAAATAAATAACAATATGGGGATGAGGTAGTTGAGTGGGCTAATTTCAGAAGGGCTGTGTACAGGTGCAGTGATCGGTAAGGTGCTCTGACAACTGATGCTTAAAGTTAGTGAGGGAGATAAGTCTCCAGCTTCAGAGATTTTTGCAGTTTGTTCCAGTCATTGGCAGCAGAGAACTGGAAGGAATGGCAGCCAAAGGAGGTGTTGGCTTTGGGGATGATCAGTGAGATATACCTGCTGGAGCGCATACTACGGGTGGGTGTTGCTATGGTGACCAATGAGCTAAGGTAAGGCAGAGATTTGCCTAGCAGTGATTTATAGATGGCCTGGAGCCAGTGGGTTTGGCGATGAATATGTAGTGAGGACCAGCCAACAAGAGCGTACAGGTCAGCTAGCTGGCTATGACTATCCAACACAACACTGGAACTCTTCCAAGTCAAGGTAAGCTTTTGGTTTTATTAATTTATTGCCACCGGGGCCCGCCGGTGTAACTACTTACTGACTATACACTGTAACGTTACTGCATGATTGTAGCGGGTTTACTAACGCATTAGTTCTATTAGCTAGTTGAATAGGACGTTACTTGAGCTAATATGGGGACAACGATGTAGGCTGTGTGTACAGTGGCTTGCGAAAGTATTCACCCCCCTTGGCATTTTTCCTATTTTGTTGCCTTACAACCTGGAATTAAAATAGATTTTTTTGGGGGGTGTATCATTTGATTTACACAACATGCCTACCACCTTGAAGATGCAAAATATTTTTTATTGTGAAACAAACAAGAAATAAGACAAAACAACAGAAAACTTGAGCATGCATAACTATTCACCCCCAAAGTCAATACTTTGTAGAGCCACCTTTTGCAGCAATTACACCTGCAAGTCTCTATAAGCTTGGCACATCTAGCCACTGGGATGTTTGCCCATTCTTCAAGGCAAAACTGCTCCAGCTACTTCCAGTTGGATGGGTTCCGCTGGTGTACAGCAATCTTTAAGTCATACCACAGATTCTCAATTGGATTGAGGTCTGGGCTTTGACTAGGCCATTCCAAGACATTGAAATGTTTCCCCTTAAACCACTCAATGTTGCTTTAGCAGTATGCTTAGGGTCATTGTCCTGCTGGAAGGTGAACCTCCGTCCCAGTCTCAAATCTCTGGAAGACTGAAACAGGTTTCCCTGAAGAATTTCCCTGTATTTAGCACCATCCATCATTCCTTCAATTCTGATCAGTTTCCCAGTCCCTGCCGATGAAAAACATCCCCACAGCATTATGCTGCCACCACCATGCTTCACTGTGGGGATGGTGTTCTCGGGGTGATGAGAGGTGTTGGGTTTGCGCCAGACATAGCGTTTTCCTTGATGGCCAAAAAGCTCATCTGACCAGAGTACCTTCTTCCATATGTCCCACATGGCTTTTGGCGAACACCAAACGTGTTTGCTTATTTTTTCCTTTAAGCAATGGCTTTTTTCTGGCCACTCTTCCATAAAGCCCAGCTCTTTGGAGTGTACGGCTTAAAGTGGTCCTATGGACAGATACTCCAATCTCCACTGTGGAGCTTTGCAGCTCCTTCAGGGTTATCTTTGGTCTATTTGTTGCCTCTCTGATTAATGCCCTCCTTGCCTGGTCCGTGAGTTTTGGTGGGCGGCCCTCTCTTGGCAGGTTTGTTGTGATGCCATATTCTTTCCATTTTTTAATAACGGATTTAATGGTGCTGTGACACTCTGGCTCCGGGACTTTTGTATTTGAGCCAGGGTGTATTTGTTTTGTTGGGTTTTGTTGTGGGGTTTTGGTGTATAGGGTGTATTCGTTTGGTTGTGTTTTGGGTGAGTAATTGTAGTGTCGTGTGACTCCCAATCGGAGGTAACGAGTGTCAGCTGTCGGCTCGTTATCTCTGATTGGGAGCCATATTTAAACTGTTTGTGTTCTCATGTGGGTTGTGGGTTTTTGTTCCGTTTCAGTCATAGTCACTGTTGGACTTCACTATCGTCTTTTGTTTTGTATTTACGTGCTTTATCATTAAAGTCATCATGTTCACTCAACGCGCTGCGTATTGGTCTGCTCCTTCGTCAGACGATCGTGACAGGTGCTCTGTGGGATGTTCAAAGTTTCAGATATTTTTTATATCCCAACCCTGATCTATACTTCTCCACAACTTTGTCCCTGACCTTTTTGGTGAACTCCTTGGTCTTCATGGTGCCGCTTGCTTAGTGGTGTTGCGGACTCTGGGGCCTTTCAGAACAGGTGTATATATATTGAGATCATGTGACACTTAGATTGCACACAGGTGGACTTTATTTAACTAATTATGTGACTTCTGAAGGTAATTGGTTGCACCATATCTTATTTAGGGGCTTCATAGCAAAGGGGGTGAATACATGTGCACGCACCACTTTCCTGTTATTAATTCTTTTGAATTGTTTTTAACAAGTTATGGTTTTAATTTCACTTCACCAATTTGGACTATTTTGTGTATGTCCATTACATGAAATCCAAATAAAAATCCATTTAAATTACAGGTTGTAATGCAACAAAATAGGAAAAACTGCAAGGGGGCTGAATACTTTTGTAAGTCACTGTAGAGGTTATGACATGGTTTGGCTTGGGAAGGTTTTTTCACCTGGTCACATACAGCTGATGTGTTGTTCATTGAAGTCCACAAACAAAGGGAAAAGGTGAGAGGAGGTGAGTGCATAGAGGCGAGAAGGAATACAACGGGGCTGCTATGAAAGTGAACTGTGTATATGCGTGATCAGGGGTGTATTCTTTCCGCAGATTCTGTTGAAAAACTTTTCTTAACGGAAGCAAACGAAACGGGGATAAAATACCTGAATTTGTCCAATAGACACTCTCGTTTGCAACTGTTGGACTAATGAATACATCCTAGATAAGCTAGATGCAGGCAATAGTGTGCAAGGCGGTATTGAATGGGTCACTCTCTGTCCATGTGTCATTGTTTGTCATCTCAAATGTTTATCTCGACCTGTGTGCACGTACATTGTCAACTAATTCATAGGCTAGGTTGTAGCAACCTCATGATGAGTATAGGGAAACATATCGCTGTTACATTGAACTGGGGGAATGGAATATGAATGACAGTCATCCAACATGCTACAACAGAAATAAGGCCATACTCATGAAAAATGTTTTGTCCTCATCGTAAACGGCACTGACCGCCACTGATTGACTCAGTGATGTGAATACATATGTAAATGAGATATTTCTGTGTTTCATTTTCATAACATACAGTGGGGAAAAAAAGTATTTAGTCAGCCACCAATTGTGCAAGTTCTCCCACTTAAAAAGATGAGAGAGGCCTGCAATTTTCATCATAGGTACACGTCAACTATGACAGACAAAATGAGAAAAAAAATCCAGAAAATCACATTGTAGGATTTTTAATGAATTTATTTGCAAATTATGGTGGAACATAAGTATTTGGTCAATAACAAAAGTTTCTAAATACTTTGTTATATACCCTTTGTTGGCAATGACACAGGTCAAACGTTTTTGGTAAGTCTTCACAAGGTTTTCACACACTGTTGCTGGTATTTTGGCCCATTCCTCCATGCAGATCTCCTCTAGAGCAGTGATGTTTTGGGGCTGTCGCTGGGCAACACAGACTTTCAACTCCCTCCAATGATTTTCTATAGGGTTGAGATCTGGAGACTGGCTAGGCCACTCCAGGACCTTGAAATGCTTCTACGAAGCCACCCCTTCGTTGCCGGGCGGTGTGTTTGGGATCATTGTCATGCTGAAAGACCCAGCCACGTTTCATCTTCAATGCCCTTGCTGATGGAAGGAGGTTTTCACTCAAAATCTCACGATACATGGCCCCATTCATTCTTTCCTTTACACGGATCAGTCGTCCTGGTCCCTTTGCAGAAAAACAGCCCCAAAGCATGATGTTTCCACCCCCATGCTTCACAGTAGGTATGGTGTTCTTTGGATGCAACTCAGCATTCTTTGTCCTCCAAACACGACAAGTTGAGTTTTTACCAAAAAGTTCTATTTTGGTTTCATCTGACCATATGACATTCTCCCAATCCTCTTCTGGATCATCCAAATGCACTCTAGCAAACTTCAGACGGGCCTGGACATGTACTGGCTTAAGCAGGGGGACACGTCTTGCACTGCAGGATTTGAGTCCCTGGCGGCGTAGTGTGTTACTGATGGTAGGCTTTGTTACTTTGGTCCCAGCTCTCTGCAGGTCATTCATTAGGTCCCCCCGTGTTGTTCTGGGATTTTTGCTCACCGTTCTTGTGATCATTTTGACCCCACAGGGTGAGATCTTGCGTGGAGCCCCAGATCGAGGGAGATTATCAGTGGTCTTGTATGTCTTCCATTTCCTAATAATTGCTCCCACAGTTGATTTCTTCAAACCAAGCTGCTTACCTATTGCAGATTCAGTCTTCCCAGCCTGGTGCAGGTCTACAATTTTGTTTCTGGTGTCCTTTGACAGCTCTTTGGTCTTGGCCATAGTGGAGTTTGGAGTGTGACTGTTTGAGGTTGTGGACAGGTGTCTTTTATACTGATAACAAGTTCAAACAGGTGCCATTAATACAGATACCGAGTGGGGGACAGAGGAGCCTCTTAAACAAGAAGTTACAGGTCTGTGAGAGCCAGAAATCTTGCTTGTTTGTAGGTGACCAAATACTTATTTTCCACCATAATTTTTAAATAAATTCATTAAAAATCCTACAATGTGATTTTCTGGAAAAAAAATTCTCATTTTGTCTGTCATAGTTGACGTGTACCTATGATGAAAATTACAGGCCTCTCTCATCTTTTTAAGTGGGAGAACTTGCACAATTGGTGGCTGACTAAATACTTTTTTTCCCCACTGTATGCAAACATTTCTTAAAATATTTTTTCATTATGGGGTATTGTGTGTAGATGGGTGAGATAAAAAAATATATATCAATTTAGAATTCAGGCTGTAACACAACAAATTGTGGACTATGTCAAGGGGTATGAATACTTTCTGAAGGCACTGTAGAGTGGATTCTTGGTCTAGAGATGTATTAATCTATTTTATCAACATTATTCATATTGGCATATAGAAAACTGCTATTCTGATATTCAAATAGGTAGTTATTATGCATTGTGTGACTCATCATATATTCATCATTATGCACATCATCATTGTGTTAGAATAATAGTTGAATAATGGCTTCATCATGCTTTTCCAGTTCATTGGCTCACATAATCTTCCTTTACATGGAATAGGAGGAGAAATTACTTTCATAATGAAACCAAATCTCATTATAAATTATTGCTAAATAACAATTGCCAGAACAATTATACAGTGGGGAAAAAAAGTATTTAGTCAGCCACCAATTGTGCAAGTTCTCCCACTTAAAAAGATGAGAGAGGCCTGTCATTTTCATCATAGGTACACGTCAACTATGACAGACAAAATGAGAATTTTTTTTCCAGAAAATCACATTGTAGGATTTTTAATGAATTTATTTAAAAATTATGGTGGAAAATAAGTATTTGGTCACCTACAAACAAGCAAGATTTCTGGCTCTCACAGACCTGTAACTTCTTGTTTAAGAGGCTCCTCTGTCCCCCACTCGGTATCTGTATTAATGGCACCTGTTTGAACTTGTTATCAGTATAAAAGACACCTGTCCACAACCTCAAACAGTCACACTCCAAACTCCACTATGGCCAAGACCAAAGAGCTGTCAAAGGACACCAGAAACAAAATTGTAGACCAGCACCAGGCTGGGAAGACTGAATCTGCAATAGGTAAGCAGCTTGGTTTGAAGAAATCAACTGTGGGAGCAATTATTAGGAAATGGAAGACATACAAGACCACTGATAATCTCCCTCGATCTGGGGCTCCACGCAAGATCTCACCCCGTGGGGTCAAAATGATCACAAGAACGGTGAGCAAAAATCCCAGAACCACACGGGGGGACCTCGTGAATGACCTGCAGAGAGCTGGGACCAAAGTAACAAAGCCTACCATCAGTAACACACTACGCCGCCAGGGACTCAAATCCTGCAGTGCCAGACGTGTCCCCTGCTTAAGCCAGTACATGTCCAGGCCCGTCTGAAGTTTGCTAGAGTGCATTTGGATGATCCAGAAGAGGATTGGGAGAATGTCATATGGTCAGATGAAACCAAAATAGAACTTTTTGGTAAAAACTCAACTCGTTGTGTTTGGAGGACAAAGAATACTGAGTTGCATCCAAAGAACACCATACCTACTGTGAAGCATGGGGGTGGAAACATCATGCTTTGGGGCTGTTTTTCTGCAAAGGGACCAGGACGACTGATCCGTGTAAAGGAAAGAATGAATGGGGCCATGTATCGTGAGATTTTGAGTGAAAACCTCCTTCCATCAGCAAGGGCATTGAAGATGAAACGTGGCTGGGTCTTTCAGCATGACAATGATCCCAAACACACCGCCCGGGCAACGAAGGAGTGGCTTCGTAAGAAGCATTTCAAGGTCCTGGAGTGGCCTAGCCAGTCTCCAGATCTCAACCCCATAGAAAATCTTTGGAGGGAGTTGAAAGTCCGTGTTGCCCAGCGACAGCCCCAAAACATCACTGCTCTAGAGGAGATCTGCATGGAGGAATGGGCCAAAATACCAGCAACAGTGTGTGAAAACCTTGTGAAGACTTATAGAAAACGTTTGACCTGTGTCTTTGCCAACAAAGGGTATATAACAAAGTATTGATAAACTTTTGTTATTGACCAAATACTTATTTTCCACCATAATTTGCAAATAAATTCATTAAAAATCCTACAATGTGATTTTCTGGAAATTTTTTCCTCATTTTGTCTGTCATAGTTGACGTGTACCTATGATGAAAATTACAGGCCTCTCTCATCTTTTTAAGTGGGAGAACTTGCACAATTGGTGGCTGACTAAATACTTTTTCCCCCACTGTATTATAACTCTACCCCACAGCCTTCAGATATGGAAACTTGAAATCGAAGCTCGTGAATCCATTGTTTTTGACACATTAAACAGAAAATCGAGGTAAAATGGCTTTCAAATAAGCTGGAAGGTTAATGACTTTGTGGTGTTGAGTAAAGTCATGTTTAGGGGTATGCTTTGTACTGTAGTACTAGTGATGTGTTGGGAGACAGAGAGTCAGAGAGAATATGGCCGACAGTGCACAGCATGAGTAAACCATAGAGCCTATCTCCACTTCCACATTTGGAATTCACTTTAAATCTTTTTAAGACGCAGTGGCTTAAAGAGCGACTGCCTTTAAAAAGCAACCAATCCCTTTGAAAACGGCCTATTTGGCATCAATATGAGTCAGAAACAGTTATTATAGTGTCCAAATTGACTACAAAGTGTAGTTAGGATAATAATTTTCAGTCTGGTCTGAAACGGAGTTTGGAACATCCATACGTCACAACGGGTAAATTAAGCTTGGGTTTTGATTTGACGATGTCCATTTGCCCACTAACATGGAGTGAACAGCTACAGTGATTTTTCTCTATCCAATAGCATAGACAGTGAGACAGACCTGCCCAGCAGCTCCGACTTTGTTTACAATTCGCAATTTTTTAAACTTGAGAAATACTGTACTAAACACCTTAGTTGGATGTCAAATTGTGCAACTAAAATATCCTAGGCAAAAACTTCAACATTTATTACAGATTTCTTGAGTTATCATAGATTCATTCTGGGGATTTTGAGGAAGTGAAATAGGCTTTCGTGTTTATAGGGGACAAACATCATAAACCAAACACAGAATCGGTCAGGAAACACACCTCCAAGACTGAAATCTTTTTTTTCTAATGAGCAATAGAAAAACACACGTGCCAATCGACGTGTTCAGTGGCACTTTAAACGTCCACAATATATATTTTAGTACCAAGGAATGTGTTAGTCTGAAACAGCTTTGGAACTGGGCTGGCCATAACCTACAGTGTAGCATATAAAGCATCATGAAAAACTGTGCTGTAAAATAATGTTTTAGGAAAAGCTAGCTGTGCTAGATCCTCAAGCTATGTACAGTAAATGATCATCATTGTGATAGAATTTCTATGACTCTAGGCTAGTGATCATTAACTCCTTGTCTCCTCTATAGTTCATATCCACCTCATATTTATTTTAAAACCATAAATTTTTCAGGGCTGGATTAAAGCCCTGTCAAAAGTGGATATGATTTGTGGATACGCTGATGATTTCATATTACATCTTGAAAGTGTTATGAATTATTCAAGGGCATTCGAAAAAAGAGCAGCCAAAGTTATGTTCATTTGCGGTTCCTTTAATATAGTTGGCACATACTGTAGCTGTATTTTCTCCCTGAGATGGCTTTAACTGAAACGACACAGTGAGGACTGAGAGGTGGATTGAGTGGTGGTAAGGTGTAGGAGTGCTTGTTAATGCCCTGGAGAGCTGGCCTGCCTTCTTTTATCTAAAATGAGCAGATCAGAGTGCTGCTGATGGAGTGCTGACGGACTAGCTGACTGACTGACTGGCTGGGAGATATTCAGGCACGGCTAGATATGTTTTAAGTGATCTTGCAAATTTTGCTTGCATTCTGCATGTGTGTGTGTGTGTGTGTGTGTGTATGTATGAAGCATGAGTCATCACTCCAGAGAACGCGTTTCTACTGCTTCAGAGTCCAATGGCGGCGAGCTTTACACCACTCCAGCCGACGCTTGGCATTGCGCATGGTGATCTTAGGCTTGTGTGGGGCTGCTCGGCCATGCAAACCCTTTTCATGACACGCCCGACGAACAGTTTTTGTGCTGACATTGCTTCCAGAGGCAGTTTGGAACTCAGTAGTAAGTGTTGCAACCGAGGACAGACGATTTTTACACGCTACGCGCTTCAGCACTCGGCAGTCCCGCTCTGTGAGCTTGTCTAGCCTACCACTTCGCGGCTGAGCCGTTGTTGCTCGTAGACGTTTCCCCTTCATAATAACAGCACTTACAGTTGACCGGGGCAGCTCTAGTAGGGCAGAAATGTGATGAACTGACTTGTTGGAAAGGTTGCATCCTATGATGGTGCCACGTTGAAAGTCACTGAGCTCTTCAGTAAGGCCATTCTACTGCCAATGTTAGTCTATGGAGATTGCATGCCTGTGTGCTCAATTTTATACACCTGTCAGCAACTGGTGTGGCTGATATAGCCATATCCACTAATTTGAAGGTGTGTCCACTTTTGTATATATTGTATAGTGTATGTTCCTTGGATGGCATTTGCTCATAAATACTAAACCCTCATTATTTGCATGGTTTACACCCACCTAACCTTTGATGTTTGCAGTCGTTACCCATAAATGACCTTAGATCAGTCCAGTGATTGGAGCTTCCATATGAAGCAGTTGATCATAGCCGCCCTACAGAGGAGCAATATTTGTTTCGTATGCAGACAAGAGGCGCCGTATTCCAATTGAGGCGTCATACGGCGCTCTCGAATCCCTAATGTGTATTAATGTGTATTAATGTGCATTCTTGTATATTTTATTCTTCTTGTTTTACTATTTTTCTTTTTATTATTATTTTATAACTGCATTGTTGGGAAGGGCTCGTGAGCAAGCATTTCACGGGTAAGTCTACACCTATTGTACTCTGCGCATGTGACAAATACAATTTGATTTGAATCTATTTGGTTGATGGTCACGACCGAGCAGGAATGTGCTCCTTATAACAAATGTGTGATTAAAGGCCACACAACATCTCGGAATTGTATTCCGCAAACTCACCATTTTAATTACAGCCAGTCACTTTTCCATTCACCCAGTTGTCAACGTCAGGTACGTTATCGTTTTGTTTACATAGCCACTGTGATTGTGGCAAGTACTTCTTCATTCCCTTTTAGAGGCTTATCTCGCCATTTGTTTTCGGGTAAGTCTATCTGCAGGCTATTGTTCCGTTGACGGCTACCGTGCTTTGTGCATATTCATTTTCTAAGAAATTACATGGAGATGTGCTCTACTTCTCGACAGAAAACATCCTGTATTTTCACCCAGCATCCCTGTGTGTACAGCCCGAGATGGCTAGACAGATCAGTTTCTTCTCTAACCTGTGACACCCTCTACACAAAAGCCTCTCTGGTATAGCATAATCATACCTCTCTTTTTCAAATGAGGCAATATAACATATTCTGACAATTCTACAGGAACACCTACATGTATTCTACATTCATTATACATGCATAAATTACATTTAAGTTCATGTCGGTGAAGAAAGTCTTTAGTGAAAGGGCCTGTGACAGCACTAAAGCTGGGATCTTTTTAAAGTACTATTTTGGCTCATCAAGACCATGACAAAATCCTTCTCTTGAGTGGGACTGATTGTGTTTCTCCTCCTCCTCCTCTCTCTCTCTCTCTCTCGCTCTCTTTTTCTCTCTGATTGATGAATCGATGGTCTGAGACAGCTTTGTAATGTTAATTTTCACACTTTGAAACTGATAGCCCCTTCCAACGCTCCACCATCAAAGGCTGGCTTCATATCCATCCCTATGTTTCTACAATACACATTTCCCTTTCAAGGCTGTAAAGCATCACTGTTACAAACAATTCAAATCCCCTCGTGTGATGCGGTGTGCCACACAGACACACCTTCTCATTTAGTGTTTGCACTAGGGAGAGCTCAAATAGGAGGACACAAAGAGTTATGTGGTCCGGGTGGAACTTTTGAGCCCCGCCTGCATTTTCTATAGGCAAGCCTTTGAAAAGTATTGTGGGCTCCTGAAGGCTTGGCTGAGCATGAAACGGGTTTCCATGGCTGAGCAACCGCACACAAGCCTAAGATCACCATGCGCAATGCCAAGCGTCAGCTGGAGTGGTGTAAAGCTCGCTGCCATTAGACTATGGAGCAGTGGAAACACATTCTCTGGAGGGATGAATCACGCTTCACCATCTGGCAGTCCGACGGACGTATCTGGGTTGGGTGGATCTCAGGAGAACGCTACCTGCACGAATGCATAGTGCCAACTGTAAAGTTTGGTGGATGAGGAATAATGGTCTGGGGCGGTTTTTCATGGTTCGGGCTAGGCCCCTTAGTTCCAATGAAGGGAAATATTAACGCTACAGCACACAATGACCTTCTAGATGATTTTGTGCTTCCAATGTTGTGGCAACAGTTTAGGGAAGGCCCTTTCCTGTTTCAGCATGACAATGTCCCCCATGCACAAAGCAAGGTCCATACAGAAATTGTTTGTCGAGATCAGTGTGGAAGAACTTGACTGGCATGCACAGAGCCCTGACCTCAACAACACCTTTGGGATGAATTGGAACACCGACTGCGAGCCAGGCCTAATCGCCCAATATCAGTGCCCGACCTCACTAATGCTATTGTGGCTGAATGGCAGCAAGTCCCCGCAGCAATGTTCCAACATCTAGTGGAAAGCCTTCCCAGAAGAGTGGAGGCTGTTATAGCAGCAAAGAGGGGACCAACTCCATAATGGCCATGATTTTGGAATGAGATGTTCGACGAGCAGGTGTCCACATTACTTTGGTCATATAATGTATGTCGCTCAGCTAAGAGTCGAGTCTTGATAAGCCCTTCTCAGCTAGTTTATGCTGGCTAACTGGAAACAGCAGCGGCATGGCACTCATTAAAACGTGATGTTTATGTTGATGAGGGAGAAAAAACGTGTAGTATTGGTCACCATCTGGATTTGGTCACCATCTCCAATTTGCTCCATCCCACTTGATTTTATTTTGAGTAGGATAGCAGTCTACACAATAAATAACTTGTAATATTGGTAGTGACCATCTGGATGTCACCGTCATACAGTCTACACTGCTCAATGGGGAGAGTCTGCACTGCAAGCCGACAACACAACAATGGGGCTCCGTGTCCTTTGCTCATTTATTGTAGTGATTTTCACCGAAAATGTACAACTACAGCATTAAAATATATTTTCTTATAAATATATTTAAAAAACTCAGATAAAAACGGAATGATTCTAAATTCGGCAGACAAGTTTCTATTTCTCGCTGAAGTTTTTAGCCACAAGCATAAACTAGCTAGCTGGTCAGGGCTCATCAGGAGGACTGACTGAGCTGAAATGAACTGACTGAACCGAATCCGTTCGTCTCCACTCGACTCTCGCTACGCGACAAACGTTATCAATTTGGGCACCAGGCTTGTCCGTATAGACTCTCCCATCTCCCCTTGACCTTGGCTGGGCTGACACATAAGGGGAGGTGGTACAGTGTGGAAATGTAGACTAGGTGTGCAATTGGGGGCGCCAACGGTGTGTTAACACTAGAAGCGCTGAGGCAGTAATTTTGACTGCATGTGAAATTAAAATGGAAATATCTGTATCCGTCCTTGAACCTTCCTTAATAAGTCTAATAAGCTTTTTCACACCTCACACCTTCTGATGAGCCCTCCAGAAGGCTCTGAAAACAACTCAGATGTGCAACTAATAAAGTGGTTATACAGGATAACTCCATATTTCAAGGACATGTGTGCATAGATTCACTCCTTCTCATGAGCCCTCCAGAAGGCTCTGAAAACAACATAGATGTGCAACTAATAAAGTGATTACACAGGGAGACTATATTTCAAGGAGATTCAGTAATTGATGACTATCATTTCAAATGATCCAAAGCGAATGGTGTGGTTTCTCACTTGAGTGCTCATTGAAATTATTTGTTCTCCGCCATCGGTGTGAAATAGACAAAGTGACATTAACAGAAAAGGTCTTGATACTTTCAGAGGATGAGAAGGAGACAGTCAGTCAGTCCTAACAAGTTGTTTTATTAATGAAGTGTTGGTGGGAGATATTAAAATGATTGAGACCCAGATTTGACATTTAAGTCATTTAGCAGAGCGACTTACAAATTGGTGCATTCAACTTAGGATAGCCAGTTGGACAACCACCACTGGGGGAGGGGGGGTGTTGTAGGATTACTGTTAGACTATTCCAGGTATTCCTTAAAGAGGAATATATGAGAATGGGGGATGTTCTCAAATTAAAGCAAAATTAATAAAAGCATCACAGCTTGTCATGACAGTATGTTGTGACTGAGGTAAATGCTCTGTGAACATTACCCATATCATAACCAGGTTTATTACATCATAGATACCCTGCCTCTACCTTCACTTCCCATCAATGCAACTCTAGTAATAGAAGCTATGCTAACCATAGCTGCAGGAAGTAGGGTTGCTGGGGGTGTGGCAAAACTGTATGAATGTGTTTTTGCAAGAAAAAAAATATTAACATTTTCCGTTGCATTATTGATATAAATAGGGTAGGGGAGAGAAGAAGAAAAAACATGGGATATTTACAAACATAAAATCTTCAAACTGTAGGCTACAACCAATCATTGACAATGCACTACCGCGAGATTGAACGTTTCCAGCTCATTCCTTCCTGTAGGCTAGCAGTTAGCCCAGCCCGCTATCGCCACGCAATGGAGACCGAAATGGTGGCACCTGAAGCAGTGGAACTCAGGTGGATCTGGTGCAATCAGAAGTAGAGAGAAGATTTGACCAGGAAGGGCTAGGGATATCAGCAAGACAAGAAGAAACCCTCATTGACGCAGCAAAAGGAAGCACAAATACAAAGATGTACATAAACTAGCCTGTATTAAAAAAATTAAAAGCTATAAAAGAACCTACAATTCGATCACAGTAGCGGTAAGCTGCCTTGAGGTGCCAGAATTATCCCCTATCTAGTTCATTCAGCAGCCATGTGGCCTTAAAGAGGATTCCTGTAGAACTAACGATGAAGGAAATGATCACTAAGAGCCATTTGCCTTTAGAACAGAACTGTCAGACTCTTACGAGTGCCTCCTACAGGGTTTGAGTAAAAGAGTATTAAGACTTTAATGTTTCCTTGGCCAAGTATTCCCACATTTTCATTAAACAGACACACATTTGGTCTCTCGTTTCTGCATTACCTAATTTTGCGCCAGGCAAAGGAGTAGCCTATAGTCATGTTTGAATTAGCTCGTTCGGTGCAGTTCAGGCTTTTTGTGGGGTGGGTGGGTGGGGGGTAATAATAGCTGATTTCACACTAAACCATGTTCCTGAATCCTAGCTCTAAACCTGACTTTAGCAGTAATATCAAGACTTGTCAATGCTCAACCACAGATAGAACTTTAAAAATGAAATTTCTTCAGTATTTTTACATATTTTACTGTTTTTTCATTTGCAAGGATTTGTACTGAACTTGAACCCATAAGTGACCCCTACAAATGAATGCATTTATCAGGTGTATTTCATGTTGTTATTTGAAAGTGCTTGGGATAATTTTAACACTTTTTCTTAATCCAGAAGTCTGAGGCTCAGTTTGCCTTCGGGGAACTTAATTCAGTGCTTGACTCAGATCCCGGGAGTCTTAATCTGTATTGACAATGACGTCAATGCAAAAAAGAACCACTCTGACACTTGCAAGTTACTTTTTCCTCAACTGGGACAGAGTTTCTCTCTATTTGGGTGACACCTGTTATCAGCAATTATCTAGTGCTGTCTACTACTGGGACTTCAGCATTTCCGTGGCAGAAAGAAACTGAGGCAAGAATAAATAGGCGGAGTGGAGAGAGAGAAAGTTCCTCTGAAGGTATACAGCAAATGTGCTGAGAGGTGGAGGTTTGTAATTTAGCGGGGAGCTGAGATGTGAGAAACTCAACATACATGAGTGGCGTTTTAAGAGACGGCCATGCTAAGACGATCCAGAGGAAGGAATAAAGCACTTTCTTCCCTGTCAATCAATCAATAAGACATTTATTGAGTAGAGTGTCCTCTGAAAGGAATATATACAGTTGAAGTCGGAAGTTTACATACACCTAAGCCAAATACATTTAAACTCAGTTTTTCACAATTCCTGACATTTAATCCTAGTAAAAATTCCCTGTCTTAGGTCAGTTAGGATCACCACTTTATTTTAAGAATGTGAAATGTCAGAATAATAGTAGAGAGAATGATTGATTTCAGATTTTATTTCTTTCAACACATTCCCAAATGGGTCAGAAGTTTACATACACTCAATTAGTATTTGGTAGCATTGCCTTTAAATTGCTTAACTTGGGTCAAACGTTTCGGGTAGCCTTCCACAAGCTTCCCACAATAAGTTGGTTGAATTTTGGCCCATTCCTCCTGACAGAGCTGGTGTAACTGAGTCAGGTTTGTAGGCCTCCTTGCTCGCACACGCTTTTTCAGTTCTGCCCACAAATGTTCTATAGGATTGAGGTCAGGGCTTTGTGATGGCCACTCCAATACCTTGACTTTGTTGTCCTTAAGCAATTTTGCCACAACTTTGGAAGTATGCTTGGGGTCATTGTCCATTTGGAAGACCCATTTGCGACCAAGCTTTAACTTTCTGACTAATGTCTTGAGATGTTGCTTCAATATATCCACATAATTTTCCTTCCTTATGATGGCATCTATTTTGTGAAGTGCACCAGTCCCTCTTGTAGCAAAGCACCCCCACAGCATGGTGCTGCCACCCCCGTGCTTCACGGTGGGATGGTGTTCTTCGGCTTGCAAGCACTCCCTTTTTCCTCCAAACATAACGATGGTCATTATGGCCAAACAGTTCTACTTTTGTTTCATCAGACCAGAGGACATTTCTCCAAAAAGTATGATCTTTGTCCCCATGTGCAGTTGCAAACCGTAGTCTAGTTTTTGATGGTGGTTTTGGAGCAGTAGCTTCTTCCTTGCTGAGCGGCCATTCAGGTTATGTCGATATAGGACTTGTTTTACTGTGGATATATATACTTTTGTACCTGTTTCCTCCATCATCTTCACAAGGTCCTTTGCTGTTGTTCTGGGATTGATTTGCACTTTTCGCACCAAAGTACGTTCATCTCTAGGAGACAGAACGCGTCTCCTTCCTGAGCGGTATGATGGCTGCGTGGTCCCATGGTGTTTATACTTGCATACTATTGTTTGTACAGATGAACGTGGTACCTTCAGGCATTTGGAAATTTCTCCCAAGGATGAACCAGATTTGTGGAGGTCTACAATGTTTTTTCTGAGGTCTTGGCTGATTTCTTTTGATTTTCCCAGGATGTCAAGCAAAGAGGCACTGAGTTTGAAGGTAGGCCTTGAAATACATCCACAGGTACACCTCCAATTGACTCAAAGGATGTCAATTAGCCTATCAGAAGCTTCTAAAGCCATGACATCATTTTCTGGAATTTTCCAAGCTGGTTAAAGGCACAGTCAACTTAGTGTATGTAAACTTCTGATCCACTGGAATTGTGATACAGTGAATTATAAGTGAAATAATCTGTCTGTAAACAATTGTTGGAAAAATTACTTGTGTCATGCACAAAGTAGATGTCCTAACCGAGTTGCCAAAACTATAGTTTGTTAACAAGAAACTTATGGAGTGGTTGAAAAACGAGTTTTAATGACTCCAACCTAAGTGTATGTAAACTTCCGACTTCAACTCTATCTACCCTTACCACTGTCAATTGATTACAGTCCTCGTCCCCTGCCTCAGGTGGACCAGCCGCTCACCCGCCTCTCGACCTTCGGGCGGGTGATCGAAGACAGCCCGAAAGAGGCGAGCGAACTCCCCGTAGTTGCTCCTCCTTCGTTCCAGACCACATTGGCCCACTCCAGGGCTTTCCCCGAGAGGCAGGAGACGAGGGCGGACAACTTCTCCTGCTCCGATGGGGCCGGCCCGATGCTGGAGAAGTAGAGCTCCAGTTGGAGGAGGAATCCCTGGCAGAGAGCAGCTGTCCTGTCGAACTCCTATGGTCGGGATATATGGATCCCTCTGGGTGCTGGGGTGTGGGTGGCTGGATCCGGTTGCCCAGCTGGTCTCGACAGATCGGGTCCTCTCCTCTCCAGGCGTTGGACGACCTGGAGAACCCGATCCATCGCTTCTCCCAAGCTGGCTAGCAGTGTTGAATGCTCCTGGACCCGTGCCACGACTCCAGGCATGCGCTCCTCTCCTGCTGACTCCATAGCGGGTGGGTGATTCTGTGATGCGTGATTTGAAGGAGTCAGGCACAGGAGGGTCAATCACAGTATACAGAGTTTATTCCGTAATCCAGCGTAACCAGTCCAGTGCGCACTGGAACAAACATGCATACAGGGAAAATAACCTGGCAATACAAACTACTAAACTCAACCAAGCTACTAATCCTCACAATGAACAATCACCCACAAGGACAAGGGGGTAGACGGAACACTTAAACACGTACTAATGAGGGAAATATGAACCAGGTGTGTGTAATTGACAAGACAAGACAAATGGAATGATGAGATATGGAGCGAAAGTGGCTAGAAGGCCGGTGACGACGAACGCCGAAGCCTGTCCGAACAAGGAGGGCAGGCAGCTTCGGAGGAAGTTGTGACACGTACAGTGGCTGAAGGACAAGAAGGTGAATGTCCTTGAGTGGCCTAGTCAGAACACCGACCTAAATCCCATCGAGAATCTGTGGAATGACTTGAAGACTGCAGTCCATGAGCAGTCACCATACAATTTGACTGAGCTTGAACAATTGTGCAAGGAAGAACGGGCAAATATTGCACAGTCTAGGTGTGCAACGTTAGTAGAGACGTATTCAAGGAGACTCGTGACTGTAATTCAAGCAAAAGGTGGTTCCACCAAGTATTAACTCAGACGGGTGTTCAATCATCCTAACACAGTATTTTACAGTTTTAATTTCAAATAGTTTTCAGAGTTTTTTTAGATTTCTTTTTTACTTGGATATTGTAGGTTACTGTATGTAAATAAAGCCAGAAAAAGTCTGATGTGATGTGTTTTCATTTCAGGCTTTAAGGCAACAAAAGGTGAACATTTTGAAAGGGGGTGGTGACTTTCTATACCCACTGTAGGTCACAGAACTTGTCATATGCGTGGATGAATATTATAATCCTCCCATTAGTATCCATATAAACTACCAAAATGTGTAATGATGATACCTGCATGCATCATAGCAGCATGTCCACATATTGTTTATGTATGCAAGAATTTAACAGGCATAATGAAGACGTTATTTGATATGGATCTCTGAAAGCCAGGATCCACTTCTTTGCTTTCCATGAAGTAAAAAATCCCTTTCTAAAGATATCAGCACTAGCTGTTCCCGTCCTTGTAAACTTAAATTCTGCCCTCATTTACTGCCTTTTTAATAAACATAGCTGATATGGCAAATGTGGTTTCTACTGACAATTGAGATGTACAAACTGTGGCATTAGGGAACGACGAGCGCATAAGAGGCAATCCATAATTTCGATTAAGACATTAATGAGCAAGCTAGGACGGACGTAGTCAATATAACAA